>NC_051127.1:2292461-2631920 GCF_014839805.1 Manduca sexta | reverse complement strand
TGTATTAAAAATGCAAGCTTAGGCTGTTTAGGTAGAAAAATGTCTCGTCAGAAATTAGGATCCGTTTTCTCTGGATAATTATGAATTCCGTAAACGGTATTATTTTTCCAAACATACGGCTGCATTTATAAGTGACTGATAGTCCGCGAAGAGTTGCTGTTTCACCGTATAGGTTGTGGCAGATCACCAGAATTGCAAGTATTAATAAATTTTGATATGACATTGACATGTTGGGATCGTCATGAGGTAAGTTAATTCTATTCCATATTTATACAGACTTCGGTAAATACGTATACCTAATGATGAGCTACTTTTAGGTTCGTTTTCTTAATAGATGTAAGATGTTGGACACCTCTATGGATTATCTAAAGCCACTACCAGTGGTATATTATGTAGCAAAGTGGAGCGTGCGCTCGTATTACATGCTGCAGATTATAATTATGCCCCACTTCTTTTCAGAGGAACCCTTGTTAAGGTTGGAATTTCACCATGTAAAAGACTGCCCATCTATAATTGGTTGTATTTTCTACACTAACACTATATAGAAAAGGATATTATTTCCTCAATCTTGTTGTTCAGGTAAGATTTAAAGGTTTGTTGTAGGTGAATTGTGATGCTAATCTTCAGATCAGAGATATTGTTAGATGGCAAAGCAGCACTCATAACTCCCGGATATTGCAACAAGAATTTTATGTGTGGAAACAGCATTTTCAATGCCTGTTTCATGGCATATCTTAAATTTGGCAATGTGAAGACTACTATTGTGGCTCTTGCAGTGTTACACAACATTGCAATTGCTCAAAGAGAGATATATGCCACAGAACAGTGTGTCCATATTGAAGAGGTGTCAGTATCAATTATTATCATCATTGACCCAAAATCTAGACTAAAGTTGTTCACACTGAAAGGTAACTAATTATACAACATAATTAAAGTTAGTCATTGTCATTTATTTTTATAAAATTTATATTTTTCTTTTATTAATATATCTCAATTTTATTTTTTTTATTTCACTGGAGCTCATTGTCCATCTGAATAGCATGCAACTCTTTTCTGTGTTGCACTTCTATTGTTGCAATTTATTCTGCAGATGTGGGACAAACCTGAAATTATGCAATGTATAAGCATCCAACAAAATTTGAAACAAAAATGTTTATTCAAATATACAACAGTAGTATCCCACAGGATTATAGTATAAATTATAAATTACTTAATGATGATTTGTTAATACCTCCATTATATTTCCAGGTTGATGTGTATTATAATATAATAATTCATAATATGCATGCCTTAATCGGTGGTCTTTACAAATTCTAAATCATATTTGATTATATGTTTACTTGTCATAAGAGCCTTTATATATATGCCTACATGATAAATAAAGGTTTTATTTATTTTCCTTTTATTTTAACTAATAAAGACCTCAAAAATATATTTTACTTATGACCTACCTAAAACAACAATATCCTACATGATTATAGCATAAAATGGATACATACATATCTCCTTTATATTTTCTATTGGAAGTGAGGGTCTGAGGAGGCACAATGAGCATTATCTACAAAATAAAATTGATTTATTCCTTTTATATTTCATTGTGCTGTTTTTAACTTTATTATTTGTGCTGAATGCCACCAGGGTACATAATCACTATTTTATATTATCCAAATATTTTATTTATATGAATATTTTAAGAGTGGCTATCATAGTGCGTATTGTTGGACATGCGCAATGCATGAGTAGCAATATTACATTTCAGTTAGCACAGCTCCCCAAATGAATCTACGACACCTATGAAATTGTAGTTCGTGACGACATTCACGTTCAAGAATTCATATTCTTTAGGGATAAGAAGTTTTTGTTAGGGAACGGGTTCATACCCGCTCCCTAATCAATTTCTTCAACATAATCTTGTAAAAAAGTAATAGTTAGTAATGCAGGAATGCATATCGCAAACGTTCAAATACAGAAAAGAGCTGCACCAACCTTGTCTTCCTCCAACTACTTTTCACTTCTCTACCATTTTATCGCAATTTGCTGCCTGCGTTCTTCCAAGTTTTACAAAGAATTTCGAGAACAACAAATAAATTTTCCTCCTGTATTTATTTTATTTACTTTTTTGACAAACGCCATTGTGACTATGACAGACAATTTTTTTTAATGTCTATTTCCATAGACAAAACTTGTTAGTAATTGGTAGAACTTATTTAAATTATTTTTTCTACGAAATGGCAAACATTGTGCACATTTAAAGGCCTTTTGTTATCGGAGGTTGATGATACCATTATGAATAAGAAATTTTATCGAATGCTCGATAAGCTTATAGGACGTTTTAACTATTTGCGATTTATACCTTCGATAAGGGTTTTATTATGAATAAGACCATTAGTTTATATGGACGTTCGTGTTTATAGAATATACGTCAATGTACGTAGGTAATATGCACCAAAGACCATCGCGGCGCTTTGATCGTTGTTCCTGGTAAGGTGTACATATGTTAAGGAGTCTGGTAGATTTTAAAACATGTTTCTCCGTTTTTGAGGATATGCACGTGATTAATAAATATTGTATTGATGGTTAGTGAGGCAATAATTTATGAAAGAAAAAGCAATAAAATAAAATTTATTCGGTTGTAGCGATAATTTTTCGGTCATATATAATAAAGTAAAACACAAAGAAATTAAAAATGATAATTGCATTTATAAAATTGTCAATTTGTCGCATTTTTTTATTTAGTCTGGTTATAATTTATTTGTTGCATAGATTTTATCTGATGTTTGAAAAATTTGCCCTTAATAATTTACAAAAAGTTTGTTCACGTAAACAATGCCTACAGCTACCCATAAATACAAGAAACATGATGTCAAATTACAGTTCAAATGTCAGTTAATACAATAAATATAGGAATGGGATTTCTGTGTGGTTTCCCGTTTCTCCTTATATTAAGGAAAATTAAATTATACAGATGATGAGCGAATAATAATAATTCATTCACAAAACATATTTTTTCAATAATTCTGCAGGCTGATATTGCAACCAGTACAAGGGTAATTTTAATTGAATTAGAATATGTCGAAACCTTTCTGTGGTCTTAGAATTTTATTTATAATAATAGTTAGTTATTTTCTATCAATACGTCTAGTTTGTACCGCTTTTTATTTGACTGCGAAGAGCATTCTGCAAGCCCCGATGTTCTAGCTTAGGCTATGCAAATTTGAATCTTGTGCTGATACCTATGTTAGCCGACAAACAACTTGAGCACAAGACCGCATCGTGTGGCCGTAACATAGCTACACTGACGTGCAAAGAATTGCCCCACCAGGCAGCAGTGTGCTCAAGTTTGTCAGCTAAATGTATTCAGTCTCACATACAAGAAATCTTAATGCCTTTATTCATAATTAGAAAATGGAACACAAAAACCTTATGTATTATAATTATAACATATCTCTCTGCTTCATTATAAAAAGATCCCATGTTAATGTTACTCATGATGGAAAAATTAGATTTAAAATTTTCATGATGGTCAAAATAAGAAATGACAGTTATTCATGGTTCCTCTTTGCATTTGTTTTATGGGATGATTGGATTTTTTTAGTGAAACAGACATAGACCTATATTGTGATATATAATTCAGATAAGATAAGATGACCTATTAATAGTCGAAGGAGGTCGCTGGATGCGTGTCGCTTCCAATAGGACGATGAGGAAATCTTTGAGGGAGCCCTGTGCTCAGCAGTGACCGTCCTACGGTTGATGACGGTGATCATATAATAACAATGTGTGTAAAATGTATAAAAGAACTTTGTAATCGTGATAAGTAACAATAGGTTATTATGTTCGTTCAGGAATTCTCCGGCCTGACCAAGGAGGAGCTGATGAAGTATGCGGATGACCCGTTCTGGGTGAACCTGCGTTGGTCGCTCTTCGTGTTGTTCTGGGCGTCGTGGCTGTGCATGCTGGCCGGAGCGATCGTCATCATCGTGCAGGCCCCTAAGTGCACGCCACCAGAGCCCAAGAAATGGTAAGAGTTCAACATTCTCCACAATTCATAGTATTGATAAATATAATTATATTTTTGATGTGTTTTGTTATGGGCAAGGTAAAATGACCTCAATGTACCTGGTAAGTAGGGTGGGGATAGTGTAGAATAACGAATGATTTCAATCATATAACGTAAATAAAATAGCTCATCAAAGTTGTTTGAGTTGCGTAGTTTATGGTAGTGATGTGTCAACTCGAGTTGGGTTTAGATGGAGTCAACTCGAGTTGAATTCTCTTTAACTCGAGTTTAAATAAGTAATAACGTAAGTAGTTTTGTTGTTAATTAATATAAATACTTTATTTATGCTACGAATATTTAATCCTAAATACATAAAACATAAATACATGATGAATAAATAAATTCCTTTATTATTTAAATTCACCTGGTGAGTCATTACATTTGTAAAAATAACCCAAAACAAATCATTACTCAATTTCATCTTACCCAGTTAACTCGAGTTACTTAACTCGAGTTGAACTCGAGTTACGTAAATTTCAACTCGAGTTAGCTCGAGTTGTGTTTATCCCGAGTTGACACATCACTAGTTTATGGTACGACTGCACTGCTGAGGTCTCGGGTTCGTTTCTCCGTTCGGGCAGTGATATTGTTTTTTTTTATTTATTAGCTAGCCCGGTATCTGGAATTTGTCCCCGATGTGGCGAAAAGCTCGCCATCTATCACATCTTAGAACAGAACACACAGCGGTAACTGGGTGCAACAGATGCGCCTCTGCCTACCCCTTTGGAGATAAAAGGCATCAAAATTATAAAAAGCACAATCCATACTCTCTAGCCAACTTTATATGACATAGGCGTATTTTCACCATCTATTGTCAGGTACGAGCAAGGTCCTCTGGTCGAGCTGGGGCCGGCGAGTCCTGATGATGTGGAGGCGATGCTGCCCAGGCTGGAGGAGTACAGTGTCCAGGGTGTGTTCATGGAGACGCCTGTGTACGAGGTGCTGGACCAGCCGGACATACTGAAGCCTTTCAAGAACATGTTCGAGAAGGCCAGGAACGTAGGCATCAAGTGAGTACTTTATAGTATATGGCTCGTATTAGTAGTTGTAGCTCAACTTCGCTCAGAAGTGCGATATCAGCTAAGACGCTGTCAAAGTAAAGGCAGCATTCTGGATAATTTGCTACCATGGGAAATCATGTTTATTTTTTTAAATAGATGTCGCTAGCGTCGTGTACTGTTTAAGGGACTTTGTAGCGGGAAAGGCTCTATACGCGGGCGAAGCCGCGAGTAACACCTAGTAAAAATAAATTTTAATAATGTGTTAGGGTTGTCGTCATAATTCTGAGGATATATATTTTTAACCACGCTGGAATATGAACATAAAATTATGTATCAAAATTAATAGTTTTTACGATATATTTAAGTTTCATGATGAAATACGGGGCGTTCGCCATAACGGGCACAAATTCCTGACTCCTAAAACCGATTTCCATCCTTAAAATAAACAACAATGTTCATAATTTATAAATGTCACCCTCATGAAAGGTCTCCATGCTGTCATAATACATTATCTCTATATAACACAATGTTTCTCCAGGGTGGTGGTGGATCTGCTCCCGAGCTTCGTGTCCCTGAACCACACGTGGTTCCAGCTGAGCGAGAACCGCACCGCGCCCTACACCGACTACTTCGTGTGGGCGCCCAGCAAGGGCTTCGACGACGTCGGCGCACCCATAGCGCCCAACAACTGGGTATAATATAACCAACAATGCTTATGTCTTAGATATTATAGTTTAAATTTGGCTGTTTGTTAGAATTATTTGTAACCGGTGAATGGATCTGGATATTTGAAAACAGATTGATGAGTGCCTTGGTGGCGTAGTTGTACAGTACGACTGCAGTGCTGAGGTCTCGGGTTCGATCCCCGGGTCAGGATATTGGGTTTTTCTACTCAGTATCTGAGCGGGAGTCTGGAATATGGCGATAGACTCACCACCTGTCACTTCCCTGGATGAATTACACACAGCGCAAATGTGGGTGCACATGTTGGACCTCTGCCTCCCCTTCGGGGGTAAAAGGCGTGAATGGGCGCGTGTGTGTGTGTGATAAATCAATATTTCTTGCATTCGCAGTAGTATCTAATATCAAAGTGACACTTTTTCTGAAACCCCGATGGATAAAAAAATGCGTGTGAGATCCGCTCTTGAGCAAACTACAATTGACAAGGAATCGGTTCTAGACACATATTGCCACTTGTCCAACTACAATCACAATTGCCCTTCAGATATCGACGAACAACACGCCAGCGTGGTCGTACAGCGAGAAGCGGCGCGAGATGTACCTGCACCAGTACGACGAGCAGCGGCCGGACCTCAACTTCCTGAACAAGGACGTGGCGGACCACCTGGACAAGGTCATCAGCGCGTGGATCACGAGCGGCGCCGCCGGAGTCAGGTGAGGGCAGCTTTATGTAAAGAAAAAAAGAAAGAAAATACGTTTATTACGGTAACTCACATAAATTATAAGTATTCACAGTAATTAAAACTAATTATAGTAATTTAAAATAAAAGGCAAAAAATTTATGGCAAAAGGAACATTGCACCGCGTCATTACTAGCATTGTGAGTCCCATAGTGGCGAGGAGATAGACGCTGCTGTAGAGGAACAGATGGTTAAGTTCTTCTATGGAAGGGGAGAATTTCCAGTCAAGCAGATGGTGCTTATAACTAGCCGAGCTCCCTTCAACGGTTTTAATTCGAAGATGGTATATACTGCGCGTCGCGCAAATTCTGCTACCGCAATTCAGAATTGTGTAGTGCCATCTAGTGTGATTATTGGGCATTTCCTAATTATCGAGATATATCTCGTAGTTCCAGTGATGTTGCCGACATGGTGGTGTATACTAATTGTACCGTCACACTTAACATCGTATGTCTCAGGATGACGAGCGCAACGGAGTGCCACATAGTACTTTATAATTAGAATGTCTATAGTTTAAGGCTCGTTTGTACACTAAAATTGTAATAAATAAGTAAAACAAAATAAATGTTATTATATTATAATTATTAAAACCGCCGTCTCCCGCAGGTTACTCAAAGCGCGCCATCTCATCGTGAACGTGTCCGCCGAGGCCGTGCCGAACTCTGGGCGTGGGAGCGACCCCGGGGTCGACCACACGCACCGCGCCTTCTGGCGACACTCGCCCGACCCGCGTCTGACACAACTGCTGGGACACTTCGCCGCGCAGGTCAAGGCCATCAGCGAACCTGATGGTGAGTATCAAATCTCTCTCTCTTTCTCTCTCTCTGAAAAAAAGGATTGGGTTATTACTGGGCGTTATCTCAGATTAGCTTTGCCTGCGGCTCCGCAAAAGTTTTTCCGGGATAAAGAGTAGCCTCACGAGAATGTTGACGCGGTAAAAATTGCTTGCAGTAGTCGATACCTGAAAGTTCTCTTGCTAATCTAACTTCACTACACATTAAGTATATGATTATGTTGTGTTCTCCCGCAGCTGTGTTCACGGTGAAGGAGGAGTCGGAGCCGGAGCTGGAGCTGTTCATGTCGCTGCACAACATGTCGTCGCTGCGGCCGCCCAGCGCGGCGCCGCTGCATCGTTCTCCACACACCTCGACCAGCTCGTCTCCACCATCAACGCGCGTCTACCTTCCTGGCCGGCGATTAAGGTAACTGACGCAACTCATGAGTATTAATGATCAGTGGGGGCTAGGTCAAGTCTGTTTTAATTGGTCGAAGGTAGAAACGCTCGCACTAAGGAACCAATCGACAAATCCGCTTGTACCTCTATCTTACTACCATAGATAGCGTAAAATTATCTTGATGAACATTTTGGGGGTTTGGTATGATTGATCTGATCTCCTGGTCGGCTTAAATAAATTGATTTAATAAAAAGTAAGCGTTTTTTAAAAGAGTAAAAAATAAATTATACAAATAAAATTATCTCTGCTAAACCTACTGCGCTGATTTGTGTACCTATTCAGAAATGAAGGCGATAGAACATGTCACTTACCTTAATATTTTTTTTTGAACGAGCACAACAAAATGACTGCTCTGCACCTAATGGTAAGCGCGGCGCCATCCAGATAAAGTATCTAATGGCAAGTTATAGGGTATTTCGTGCTATTCGACATGCTACGGTAGAAGGACATTGCATTATAGCCTTAATTAATTACTTTTATGATAACCCAATATTTATTGGGCAAATAACAACGCATCATACCATTTCCAGCTGGTAGCGAATGAGACAGACGAGGAGCTCGCGGCGTTCTCGCTGCTGCTGCCCGCCGCGCTCTGTGCTGGAGCTGCAGCAGCTCAGCGAACACGGCAACGAGACCAAGACCGTAAGGCACCGAGTTTTTAAGCACCCTGTATAAGTATACATATATTTATACAGGGTGCTTAAAAATTACAAAACGAAATAAAGCAAGCTAAATTGCTTCGATTGTTATAAGAAATATTAACTTCTCAACTTATCAATTGTAAATAAATACAGCCCGCAAACAATTTGAACATACTGCTACGTGTTGTTTTACATTAGTATACTTGCTCTTAATGTATAAAAAAATCCTCTTCCACCATATGACATAAAAATATGCTTATATTTCTAGTATTAAACTGCTCGGCAAAGAGTCCCCACTGCACTTGATGGTAAGTGGAGTGGCGTCCAATAGAATGTGGACTGACTAATTGACACAATTTTCCTTGCCTGTTGGAATAGTGGCACACTTACGTGAGCCACTATAGCGGGTTTTAACACGTTGTCTATGGTGGTCGTTATCCGGACGGATATAAAATATATCTTAAACGATCCGTGTTAATATGTGTTCCTTTGTCCTGTGCAGAGCTCGTGGCTGTCGCACGTGGTGCCGCTGCGCTGGGACGTGACGGTGGAGCACGGCGCCTACAGCGTGGCCGCCGCGCCGCCGCGCAACCGCACACACAACCAGCTCCTCGTCTGCGCCAGGTGCATTATTTTTCTAACACGGGCAAAACCGTTTGCAGATTTCTCCCGAACTCATATACTGGGCCCTTATTCTGTATGATAGTGTAAACACGTAACGCGGCCGTGTCATGTTATCTTCGAGAAATGTGCGTGGAATGATATTTTGTAAGCCAAATTTCTATAGTCCTAAACATGATGCGTTGTGTTACGTGCTTGTTAAAATAACGTGCGGGATAGAGAATAAGGCCCCTGTATAACGTATAAACTGTCCTACTGACTGAAAACATTCGACTCTCCCTAAAATCGATGGTTGCGGGTGCGCAAGTGCAACCCCAACCGTCGCGGGAGTCGGTGGCCTGCACTATACTCCAAAGCACTAGCAGTACTTCATTAAGGATCGGATTCATAATGATCAACGACTGCAGTGCTGCGGTCTTGGGTTCGATCCTCGACTGAATTGAATTTGTTGATTGAATTAGTGCCCGATATAGAGGTAGGCTCGTCCCATAACACATCACAGGACGGAATACACACAGCTAAAAGTGGGTGCACCAGTTGTGCCAGAGTCTTTTTTTTTTATTGCGAATTGAATGACGAAACGAGCTTGCCTTTCGCCTGATGGTAAGCGATACGACCGCCCATAAACAGTAGAATCACCATCTAACTCATTGAATTATTGTACTGTTTGGTATTCCACTGCGCTCGCCATCCTGAGACATGAGATGTTAAGTTTTATGTCCAGTAGTTACACTGGCTACAATGTCCTTCAAACCGGATCACAACATTGACTACACACTGCTGCTTGGCGGCAGAAATAGCGGTGGTACCTACCCAGGCGGACTCTCACATATGAGAGATCTACCACCACCTATCTGTGTGTATAAACTAAAGTAACGTGTGTCGCAGGTGGAAGGCGGGTCACACGGGGTACGTGGCGGTGTACAACCCCGGCGCGGAGGAGCTGCGCGGCAACCTCTCCGCCGTGCCGTCGCTGCCCGACTCCCTCACCGTGCACCACGTGTCGCACCGCGTGCGGCTCTACACCAAGTGAGTATCCACGGGAACCATCAGCCACGAAACTACTTCACCTAATTCTAAATTGCCTTTTGTGTATCTATAAAAGATACTACTACAAACATCGTGAAGAAACCTGCATACCTGAGAAGTTCACTATAGGAATTTCGAGGGTGTGTGAAGTCTACCAATCAACTCTAGACCAGCGTGGTGGACTAAGGCCTAATCCCTCTCAGTACTAGTAGAGTGGGACAGTATATAATATAGGGCTAATATTATTATCTGTAATAGATTTTGTACATCTATAATTCCCGTGTCGTAATGGCGTACTCACGGCTATATCAATTTATGCCGGAAAACCACAATTTGTTTTTATTCCAAAGGACATTACTGAAGTAACGGGCAACATGTAATTTATATGACAATTAAAGAAAAACTTATATGGGGTATTTATATTAGTAGCCAAAGAATTTATATAAGACCCACAAAAGCCGAAACAATAGTTTTTAGATTTTTGTCTGTCTGTATGTTAGTATATATACAATCATATATATATACTAACATATTTATATGTAATTTTATATGTAACCTGTCAGAATTCACAGAAATGGCTCATAGATGTATTGAAATCAATTGTTATGGTGTTATAATATATGTATAAATAAATAAATAAAACAAATAAAAATCATGCCAAAAACTATTGCATGAAGTTGAATACAGTTTCCATCGATATATTTCTAGAGGTCTAACTTAAAATATACTGTCAATTTTCACGCGCGTAGAACTGCAAGCAAAGGCTAGTAATGTAGTAAAACCCTTACAATATAATATAATGCATTATTCATTCCAGTTTCACATCCAACCACGCCATGGCGGCGGACGACGTGTTGGTCCCTCCGCGGTCCACGCTCGTGCTCTCCTACGTGCCCAAGACAAGCGCGGAGCAGTGAACGGACACGCTGACCCGCCGAGTACACGAGGCGGAATATTATGCATTTATTGGACCGTTCTAATATAATAGCTGACATATTAATTGGTTGTTTTATTTTACACGGGCCTTATTCTCTATCCCACACGTTATTTTAACAGTGCGTAACAAGCACTTAGCGCGTCATGTTTAGGACTATAGAAATTTGGCTTATAGAATACATTTCCCGCACATTTCTCGAAGATAACATGACACGGCCGCGTTACGCGTTTACACTTTCATACAGAATAAGGGCCCAGTAGGCATATTGTTACGCGCCACTATCCTAGTCGATGACATCGGGCGTTTCCGGAAGTATTCGGCTGCGCGGTCAGGCTGGTAGAAGAGAAGATATGTCACGCGCGACATTTCTATTATTCTCTCTTAGTCCATTGAAAAGTTACATTTGGGGTTGCGTTTTTTAGAGGACGCAATTTTATTTTTTTGAAGTGTAGGGGGCGTCTGTGTAAAGCTAAAACCAAGTTTGTGGGGTCGCCACCCTTGTCCCACGGCCGCCATCTTGAAAATAGGGGTTGAAATGGTTTTTACTATGTATCTCTTAAACTATTTATCTGACAAAATAAATTATAAACATTTTTGTTGCAAATTAAATTCTCTACAACTTTGGTTCAGTAACTTTTTGTCGTAGAACTATAAATAAAAAAGTTATAAGCGAAAATGTTAAGAAATTCAATGTTAAGCAAAGTCCATTGCAACGTCATCAGAACGTGTGTTTATAAGGTTCATAATACTTTTTTTTGTACTCTCATTACGTACAACACAAACCCGCGGTTGTCGGCTTTTACGCGAATTACTTGGATCCTGAATCGCTTTGGCACAGATGAAGCAATTGTTCACAAAATCAAAGTCTGGCTCTGGAGCTTCTGAAACTGATAGCAGTGGCGAAGCGTCAATATAATTCAATTCCTACCGGCTTCCCTTTTAAGTTTATTTACGTTTGTCTTAGTTTTGTTTTCTGTTAAATTCACCGTGATATGTTAACTAAGACAATTTTTTGTTGCCTCAAGATACCTTTTGAAAAATTTCACCCTTTGCCACTGCTCGATAGTAGACACTATCTGGACCCCATTGCCATTGCAATGAGGTCAAAATTTCGAGATTATGTAAAAGACAAAAATACAGACTACCGATGCAATATTGTTTGCGTAACAGGATGAGGTGCTATCATTGGTTATTGGTGTGATGCGTCTTTACATTTAAAAAATATCAGAGTAAAAAAACTGATAATACTATGAGGATTCACAGTGCCTTGTACACGGGGAATTAGATCGTTATTATTTGTATCGGTGCGGCAAAATGGTGCGCACTACATCAGCTGATAGTAGGTACAGAAATAGGTATAGATGAAACAATTATGCCGGCTTTGCTGTTAGGCTTACTATTTATTTAATTAATCTAAGAATAATTTACTAAATAAAAAAAAACTTAATCTTATTGTACTGATGTAATGATAAAGACTTATCAATCTAAGATTTTTCACCGTATATTTTGTATGTATGTCTCGTCTCACCAATAACCGAGCCGGTGTGATATCAGCTACTAATGCTAGACTCCGGGTTAATATTGAGAATATCAGGCCCGGATATAGGGGGGGGGGGGGATTCAAATTTGGCAGACGAATACTCAACTCATAATTAACGCAACTTTGACTATTGAGACGTCCAGTATATTAAACACATAAATTATTTCTCGCGGGGCGCGAAATGATGATGATAACAAAGGTAAAAATACAGGTGTTCGTGGGCGGCATTATCCAGATTTTGCCGCGCCTCCAAAAATTCAAAATCAGGGGTTGGAGAATATATACCCAACATCACTTCGACCGAAGCGGGATTAGAACCCAAGACAGCGCAGCAGGCGAACTCCTCACGCAATACTACTACGCCACCCAAAGTCCATACTATGAATTGTAAATATTGAAAATATTAAAATTACATGGTATCGATCGTATTTTTTTTATAGTTTACGTCGATTAACGAGACGTTCAATCGTCTGATTGTATCTCTACAACCCTTCATCAAGAACAAGGCTGGAAAATGTAAATACTTAGAATATTACTGAATTACCAGCCCTTTCTTAGCTCACCTCCTTGGGGAACCAAATCTTCCAAAACAGTTTCATCGAGGGCCTTTTTTGGGCCCTTAGTCTTATAGCTATGCCACTCGCAAGGAAAAGTTCATTGTGATTAGAAAGAGAGGAAGGTTACAATTATTCGCCTCCTGGATACCATTTAAAATAAACGCTATAAGAAGCTTATAGTAGTTTATTTGCATAAGCCTATTGCACTGAGAACAATCTCAGAACAACTGAAACGTGGAAAATCTATCCACCTCTACACTCTACCATTTCGATAGAGATGCCACTGTTCGTCGTAGGAACTGGCGATCGCCGGCAACTACACTGTACACTAGCAGATCTGTAAGCGTAGAGCGTGATACAGGGGCAGCAAGCTGTGATTTCACTTGCAGTCAGCCACGAAAGTAGATGAACAAATATAAGAATGTCTCGGTGGCGTAGTTGTACTGCATGCGAGGTACGTTAGCGCTCTGAGGTTTTGGGTTCGAGTCCCGTGTCAAGCAATGTGATATGTGGGTTTTTTAGTTCAACATCAACCCGGAGTCTGGAATTTGTGCCTGATATGGCGATAGGCTCGCCGCCTATCATATCATGGGACGGAACACGCTTGGCGAAAAGTGGGTTGCCCTGGTTGCGCCTCTGCATACCCCTTCAGGGATAAATGCCTTATGTTGAGTTTGTCTCCGTATCAACAAACGGTTTTAGTTAAAATTAACTTCAAAAGGTTTGCTTAAATTTAAACAAAAAAAATAATCGATTGGAGTTATAGAATCGGTTTGAGTTTTGCATTTGTTTTGCGGCTGACTGTACGTTTTCGGTAAGTAGTATTTTCTCAAGCCAAGGCAGCATTAATGTAAACGATGAGGTCTACACCACTACTGTGTACTATCTAGGATTTAAATCTTTGTAGTAAAAACCAGTCTTAGTCTTTTTTTAATATTTTGTTGTACTTAGGTATTTATGGAAATGCTATGCTGCTAGTTACTGTTCTAACGCTAATCTATTAGGACTTCGAATGCAATAATTAGAGTAAACGTGATTTTGTAGGATTCAAAAATAATTTTAACTATTGAAAATAAGATATGTTTTTTTATGATATTGATACATTGGGCAGACACATACACTTCTCAACAAAAAAAATGTAAATAATATTGACAGTATCACATTTCTATTATGTTGTTTAGTTAGTAATTTAGATTTTATAATATTGTGTTTTACTCCATTTCGAAGTCATATTCCACGAAGATGATGCCTCTTAGTTTGAACAATTGCACCATACTTTATTCAGCTTTGTAAAATGTGAGTAAATGTACCCATAAGTTTAGTCTAGGATACCGCAATTCATTAAAACTTTGTTCCTAAATTATTATGTACATTTTGATTTTTTATGTGCTTTTATTTTATTATTTATTTATTTGCATTACTGATGTTCAAGGGTGGCGGTGAACCTAGTTCCAAAGAATAATAATCTTTTTTTCTAGCTAACCGTTCCATAAGGTAGTGATCTTTGTGTAGGCATCGACTACCTAAGGTAATGAAATGAGAAACTGTTTATACCTAAACTCAGACTCTTAAATGTTTTATATGATTAGAAAAAGTAACACTTGGTAGAGTCACAAAGTTTTTGGACACAATATTAAGAAATTATAGGTTTGCTACATTTTTTTATTTTAATTGTCATAGAAAATAGTAACCTGAGAAATATTTTTGGGGAGTATATCCTTTAATCCTACAAATAGGCTTATAGTAATAATTTAATTCATCTCAAAATATGGACTCTATATCATCTTTCTTGCCTTAAAACTACATAAACAATTATGTGTCGTAAAATATTATGAAATAAATAAATAAATAAAAAGGGAATCAAAGTAGCTGCGTCGGTGTGGTCGAGAGACAGTTCTCGCATTTCGATTCTTGGTTAAGTTCCATTGTATAGTTCCATAATTGCATATCGCAGAAGTCCATGTAAATTGAGAAACGTCTTTGAACGTAAGTCGGCGGAGGTTAAGACCGGCCCACCGCCACAACCGGTTTACCTTGCAGCAACGGATCCCCTGTTTGTTAGTGGAGCGGTTTGTATATATGCTAACACAGGTACAAATTTCAATAGCGCGATTCAGGACGCGCGTTGTAATTGGTCTGACGCGTGGTTACGTCGCCGGCTGGGAGCTACAAGGCGAGCGTTGAACTGTCTCGTTGTAAAACTTACATGTCAACCCGGGTTTGCTTGTGATTTATGCACTTTTTTGTGTGCTCATTAAAATAATATTTTTATTACATTGGCTAACCTAACCCAACCTAACCATAACTACATTTATAATTTTGTGTTCCTCTCCATCATAAAAGGATATTATTTAAATATTAGTATCTCATTTTGACTGCCTGTTATTTAATCGTGTACGTTATTTGCCCTTAGATATCTTTATCAGATTGTATTATTCTAATATTAAGGGCTGTGGATTTTTAAAAATAAATAAAATTTCATGAGAAAATTGAGAAATATTTACGCAAAGGTTATCATAATTATATGACAAATAAAAAATAATAAAGAAATGTAGAGTCATTCGAGACGTTTCGTTTGTCCTGTCAAGCCCTTTTTTTAAAGTCGGACAATAGCTTACTATTCTCAATGTGTTATTCGAATTGTTATTCCATTGTTCTAGAGAATACTTCGAGATGTTAGTACAAATATAGTATAATTATTTCTTATGTTTACCCGAATTGTAGACATTAAAATTAAACTACATATTTTTGGGATTTTGTCGCGGTTTTAATATTTTAATTTTCTCCCGATGTTTCGAAGACTGCAGCCTTCGTGGTACCCCCGTGACCTATAAAAACCGCAATAACATTCGAAAAATAGTTTAATTTTAACAAATATAGTATTTTATAAGGTTTCTGTAGAGTTAGTTTAAAGTGTACTAAGGTATTAAGTATGTTTCATTAATTTAATTTACTTTACACAGGTATGCATAACTTCACGCCTTTTCCCCTTTCCAGGGATAGGCAGTATAATATGCACATTTCGCAAGTTATGTGAGGTCCCGACATAGGAGATGAAACTATCGCCATTTACCAAGCACATTTCAAGTCTCTAGGCTAAGTAGTACCCCAATATCATTGACCGACCGGGGATTTGATTTCGAGACATTAGGGCGGTAGTCACGGTACTCGCAATATAACAATGCCAAGGGCAATCATGTACTCCAGTCATTGCTAGTTAGTAAATTTTTATTTACTATAGTCATAATTATAATAATCCGTATAATTAATTTATGTATTAAATTTTCTCATGCAATAGGGCGTTCCATCGCCTAATCATGTACAAATTCCAATGCTATCTAGAAAATCAAAGGTGTTTTTCTAACCGAAGAATTCATAAAATTAGGCGGACCTAGTAATCGAACCCTGAGCATTACGTTGTTCGGTCCAAGTTTGATATCGCTGGACGACTGAGGCGACCGATTTACAAACGCGTGCGGAACGAATGGTGCGATAAATACGAGTTTTTAGTATTTTTTGACTGATTGTGTTCAGTACGAATTCAAATATACAGAGGGCTTTTATATAATGTTTTATTGAGGATTCGGAAGAATAACTTTACTGCATCTGGTGAAGCTGAATAAAAATTTGTTTCTTCAAGTACTAAAATACTTCTTGAGAGAGTAATTTCATTTTAAAACTCACGCAGATATTCCGTTCTCAAGACTGCCAAGCTTAATACGTAACATCGACTATAAATATCTATAATATGGATATTTGAAGTGGGGTAAAGTTCGGATATATTTTTTTATAAGGTGGTGGTAGAGCTATCAGTGAGGACGTGATGCGAAGTATAGATGGGTGGTAGAGCCGCGAATTAAGACGATGCAAGGTATGGATGGACCCGGTTCGACCGCTTTAACATATCTCACAGAAAGTCTACGTAAAGTAGCAGCTTGCTGCATTTATTGTAGCCAATGTAACTACTGGACATAAGACTTAATATCTCATGTCTCAGGATGGCGAGCGCATTGGAATACCAAACAATACTTAATTCAAGGTGATGAATGGTATCGCTTACTATTAGATGAATGGCAAGCTCGTCTCGTCATTCAAAGCAACAACAAATAAAATTTAAGGAGGGTTCAAACAGACCGGCGTATTTGTGTCGACTGTCGACACTATGACCTCACTCCGGTTACAATCAGCTGCAGAGGGGTCACGTTGCCATGTATAAAAACAAGGTGTATGAGTTTACCTAAGGTCCAAAATACCCTAACCATTCTCGAATTCCACTCCCTTACTTTTATTATCGGAAATGCATTATATATTATAGTTATATGACAGTTACATGTCAAAGTAGATGTTTTAACATGTAACTGGAGTGAGCTCACAAATATTTTGTTGCATGTAATTTGTTATTCTTAGCATTAATTTAATTTAATTTTTTTTTGTTAGACAATTTATTTTTACAAATAGTTAAAGAATATAGTTGTAAGTTATTATGTTATTATAGTTCCGTCAGTCGAATTGGGTGTAACCTGTAATGCTCAGCTGTAATGGCTGTGTGTTGATGTAAATAAATAAATAAAAAAAAAATATAGTGATAAGTATGGGTTATAGGCAGTGTATAAATTAACATTAAGTGGTACACTTGCTGTTTTGTCGGCCTATAACTATATAAACAAAACTACTTGGTGATAGCTTCGAACCTTGAACTAATTAGTTAAAGCTCTAATTTGATACTGTAGCGGTTACCTTTTTATTTCGAGGCATAATATATTACAGTGAAATTGTATAAAATATGTTTATGAAATATGGAAAAAAAGTTATACGCTACCAAATTTTTTATGTGATACATCATACAACTGAATTATGCTCACGCCTCTGTATCGTATGGGTCGGCAGAAACTAATCCTCCAGACAGTGCGAGTGGCTCAAATTTCAAAATATGAAATATCTTAAAAAAATCACCCTCATTAGCCTTTACTATTAGCATAGTTGTTACTTATTATCCAGTTTCATGGCACTCTGGGCGATGCTCTGACTAAAGCAGATAGTCGCGGCTTCTCAAATTCTGCTCCTAGATAAGTGATTATATGATATATTTTTTAGTTTTAGGACCGATTTCCTTGTTATATCTGATAGATATTAAAGCACTATATTATGGTGTGCTAAGACGCAATGGTGCTCTTAGGACTTCGCTCCGTGTCTAAACTGAAGACTTTTCTTTAGATCATTATCGTGCCACATAACATGACGCATTTATCCCTGATAGGGTATGCAGCGGTGCAACCAAGGCACCCCCTTTTCGCCAAGAGGTTTCCGTCCCATGATGTGATAGGGGGCGAGCCTATTGCCATATTGGGCACAAATTCTAGACTCTGGGCTGATACACAGCAGAAAAACAAATATCATTTTACCCGATCCGGGATTCGAACCCAGTACTTCTGAGCGCTGTCGTACCGCGCATGCAGTACAACTACGCCAACGAGGCAGTCACTATCGCGCTAAGTTTGTAGTATTTTCTGTTCATATCCGCCGTCTTGTGTCGGATGAGTCTGCCACAGCTAAGAACTTTAAACCTTGTGGGTTTAAGACTATGTGAAATATGCATGTCAGTTATTTATTTAGGTTTATGACTATTATAATTTCATGTGTTAGATGTGTATTCAGGAAGCAACATCTCAATTATAAATTGTGGCGTGGGGACTGAGCCCATGATTTTATCTTTACTAGTGTATGTACCTATATTTGGTTAGACAAGGTAGGTACCAACTGTATTGTCTACATCTGCTATCTAGCAGTTTAAGCATTATTTAGTTTTTATGAAATGGGTTCGAGACATAATTGGTTATTTGTTTTTAGCCCATATAATATTCAGCTAGGAGGAATTTTGCGCGACAAATTATTATATATTTTTATATGCCATCAACCTTTTTCGAAGCTTTTTATTAACTTTTATTAATAACTTTATGGAAATGATTCTTAAAAATATGTGTTATTGTTACTTGTTTAGGTAGTAAATCGTAAATAACAAAATTCCAATATGATGAGGAACAAAGTAGTCATCAAGGTTTGCGTCCACATTTTTACACCACTTTGCTCCTTCGAAGTTTTGCTCAAAGTTTTAGTTGACGCCATTGGTTGACGCAGATTTTGTAATATATTTCTAGCCCTCTATTGAAAAAGAGGTTTGTTATAATATCGAACTCCGGGCTGGTGGGATACAAATACTTCTTTACTGGTCCCCCCACGCGCCGACGTTTGGATAAAAATATAAGAATTATTTGTAAAACACTTAATAAGGACAAATACAATTAACTTTTCAATGTTTTTTTTTCTATCGGGGTGTTATTTAAATTTTACTAGTACATAGTAAATAATGCATGTTTCCTTTTATATTTAGTTTTATCCAGAAACTCCTATCAACTAGAATTTATTATCCGCGTTTTCTTTGTTGAGAATACTTGATCTGTCACCCTATTTTGTTGTCCATCCTTGAAAGGGTAGGCAGAGACAGCATGACCACCTTGTAGCGATCAGGTTTGGGTATTTTGCTTCTATGTCATAAAAGATTTTGTTGGCAACTAAAGGCACTGAATAAATAAAACAACATTACCAAATATTAAAGTATATTTAAAGATTCCAGTAACATTGCGTATGTTAACATGTTTAAAAAGCATTATTTGTACAACATGAATTGACTTACAAAATCTTGTCATAATGTCTTTTTAACTTATACTAGGCAGACGACTTTGCGACCAGCATTTTGGATCCCTGGTCGCAATTTCGTCGCTTCCGCGCCGTATATATTTTCATAGCTATACTTCTGTTATACGCTTATAATAGATCCGATATTGAGATAATGACGTCACAATGACGTCCTGCGCTGCTCTTCTAGAAACGTCGAGACGGTTTCTCGACCGATGCGTGCAAGTATAGTCGTGGATAAAGGTTATAACCATCCATATAGCATAGTACAATACAGTGGCGAGCCACATCCGCAGCACAAAGTCTTTCAAAGTGTACACATTTCTTTGACTCACGGGACAAAATACTTTATTCGATGCGATGTTGAGCAACCGGGACTGTTTCTCCACGGAATCATCAAAGTCATTCATTTTGCAATGAAATCAATATTTGAGACAAGACTAGAAATATTGATGAATGGTTTAAACAAGTAATTGAATAGTAAAAATATAAAATTAAAATTGGAGTAAAAGAAGCTCTAAAATTATTGAATAAAGCAACAAAATTTGCAGATCTTATTGTCAGTAGTTAGGCAAGTTAGGACTGATTATGTCGTAGAAAACTTTAACCAAGTAGATTAGGGTGTAAGTGAATATAATCTGCATGAGAGCGTCGAGGATCCAGCCCGAGGTAGTGTTACCCTTGCACTCCGCGACATCAGGCATTTTAACATCAAAAGGAATCTAGGAACTAATATAGAAATACTGTTGATACTGCAGAGAGAACGCTGTACGAATTAAATCTATTGTAATTCAAAGTTAATATAGCACGTTGTTATTTGCTACCACGACCAATCGGTCACCACAAACTTATTACTAGCAAACTGCTACCACGATAACATTATTTATGTAAAAGCTCTCCAGTAACCAATGGATTGTAACAGCAATCGAATTGTATCACCAGTAATCACAATTACCAATAAGTTGCTTAATTTCAGCAACAAATTAGGTACGGAATGGCCTGGCTTCAATTTGATTGTAGAACCAGTCGTCAACCGCCAATCAGTTACCACAGTTCCCAGTTGGCGACCATGGGAACTGATTGGCATTTGTTTTGGTCGGTTACCGCCTTCTGGCAGCTGGTTTGGGTTTGTTGAACTGGTAGTTGGCGCACTTGGGTATATGTCGTTCGGCGGCGCCTTGGTTGAAACGTCTGTTGCAGTGAGGACACTGGACGTAGTCTGGGTTTTCAGACGGCGGCGGTGGAGGTAAGTCGCTTAGTTTACCTGAAAAATTACGAAGGAAATTCGTGAAATAATAATTTCAATAGTAGTTTCTTCATTTGATAACTTCGCCAGACTTGTATTAAAATTGCTGTATGCTATAAATTACTAAGTATTTGTAATAATTCTAGTTGAGACTTTACTTGCATTGTAATTTCTTAATCATAATTCTGGTTATAAAAGATTATTACCATACCATAATCAGACTAAATGACATCTGACAAAGGACATATAATAATAAAAAGTTTGACATTTAAACATACTCCAGAGTTAAAGACTTTCAGGTGAGCTGAATAAAATGACTGTTTTTGAGTTCGAACTCACCGCCCGCGTTGAGATGCGCCTGCACCTGTTTGGCGGCGCGTATCGCCTGTATGAACTCCTCGTGCTTCTGCCTCCAGCTGCTGTTCAGCGGCTTTGCGTTCACCTTGGTCGTCGACGGGGTCGTCGTGCTCTTGCGCAGCTTGTTGATGAACGGTTCCGCTTCTGTTCCCTGTTGGGTAAGAGGATAGCTTAACACTACAAAAAAATTAAGAATGATCGACGTGAAAGGTTGAATAATTTTCTAATGGGTACGCTTATAAACATAGAAAAAAAAATTATAAATATAGCAGTCGTGGTAAATATGTACAGTGAGTTTGAAATATGATCACAAATAAGTCGAACAATGTTAAACGCAGACTTTAAAACATGAGAACATTCGATTAATGAAATGGCAATCAGAAATTCAATCCATCAAACATCAACATGGAAAGCATCAGTAAAAGAACATGTAGTGTAAGTTTTTAGGAAAACTAACTGTCACTTTCGGTAATTTGCTATGACAGATAGCCTTGTGTGTGAACACGCGTAAGCTGAAGAATCAAATAGTGTAAAATCAAGTACGCTTGCCTTAAAGTCGCTCGCATCGGTACCCTAAATGTTGCCGCATGAGGATAAATACTTATGCTTATTATTTATTATTACATAAATCGGCAAACGCGCTGTACGATCACCTGATCACGTGATCTTCACCGCCTATGAACTTCTGACAAATTCCAAAAGAGCTATGACTATCTTGCCTGCTCTTAGTGAAAGAATTAGGGATTAAGAATTAGTAGACCATATTTTAGACTTCCGATTATTCTAGCAACCACCATACGATACTCCATATCAAGCCATTTAACGCTCAACTAACTGTGATGTATTTTAGACAAGACTGAGGTACATACGTGACAAAGCATTTCAAGATTGGTTATTTCGAACTCAGGATTATTTTCAGGATGTGCATCTTCATATATTGTCTTTATTGCAATGTTAACTACAATTACCACATATTAAATTGTAACATTATTCGTGTATACAGAGAAATATATATAGAAAATCTTATCAATCGGTGCTTTCGACATCTCCTTGAAATTTAGCAATCCCAGTTCTTTGCAAAAAAGGCATGCTAAGAACCAACTGTCGATACGCTATCAATAAACAACATTCCCTTGTAACTAATTGCTAAAAGTGTACGAAATAATCGTCTCTTTAAAATACATCTTGCATAATCGGACCTCCACCATTCACAAAGCTGAGTGCTTCGACTTGTACGTTACAAAAACCAAACCTTACCGCCAGCCGATGTTTGAGCGCGTCAAACGGCTTCCGCTTTTTGGTGTGCGACTTCTTGCAGATCTCCTGGTGCTTGGCGACGCGGTCGGGCGCGAAGTGTCTGCCGCAGATGGTGCACGCCGCACCCGAGCCGCTCGAGGGCGCCGCCGTCGCCGCCCGGGCCTTCGGGGTCGGCGGGGTGCTGGGACCACTCGACTTCTACAGGGACGGATAATGAGGATGGTATAGAGGATGGCGACACTCAAGGACCTTCTAATAGTTAACGATTACTCTTGGTTATCTGTTGGTCTTTTGGATATATGAATGGATGCGTTTATTCTAAATTAAAAATTAGAAAGCTTTCTTGATGGTAGAAGATTTGACATTAGACGATTAAAAGCTGTTGTGATTAAAGAATGATATGTTATGTAAGGTTCGTATGGTTGAAATCTACGTGAAACGTTATTCAAAATATTTCAAGTTCAATGTAAACTAGTTAATAAACGTATGTTGAAAAGTACTGAAATTAGTAATAGCGGTGACTTTGATTCAAAATACTGATGTAAATCGAACATTCGACAATAAAAAACCTACCACTGGGTGTTTTTTTGATACCTGTAAAACAAAATTATAAAAATAAAACTTAGACTTTTAATAATAAATAATTGAATAAATCAAATCGAAATATTGCTAATAAGTAGAAGTAAGGGAAAGAAAAAATTCTTGGTAGCCTTAAAACATTAAAATTTAAATGACTAGTGAAACATTACGGGGAAATTAATTTATTTCGGTTGGTTTGAAAAAACAATATTAACAAAAATAATAGACGCAGTTCTTTAATAGATTTAAAAAAAGAGGACGCTATATGTTTGACTGTATGTATTCTTTCATGTATGTGTACCGTCCCTTCCATCAAATGTAAACCTAATGAAAATACTTGTTACTTTATATATTTGATTTATAATCCTGATCGGTTCGGTTAACGGTTCTAACATAATATACAAAAATACTCTGACGGTTTCTCTGGCGCACTGAACTGTTCTCTCTGAACCTCTCAGTAACATGGTAATAAATTCCCATACCGGCTCTCTCATTATAATATACGAATCATATGTTCATGATAATTTCAGTACGAGTGAAAATTCAAAGTCCGAGTTACTTACTGGGTTGGCCGCCCTCTGCATAGCCCCGCGGGCCTTATTGCTGTCCGATACCTGACCACATCACAACGCGGTATTATTACACTAGCATTTATAAAATTTTAATAAATAAATATCAACTAAAATTTTGTACAGCCATTATGACAGCTTCAATCAGAATTTTTTCTTGGTAAGCGATTTCAAATATAGAACTGTCATTTTATTTTTCTTTTCAGAATCAATTTCAATAAAAACTTTTTAGTATGGAATCTATAAAGTTTATTTTCCAAAGTTTTTAATATCAAGTAAAATTTAAAAAACATTAAAATTATTGGAAAAATATAGTTAAATATCTTAAAAAATTTTACCGTTCCGCAAAAAGAAACAATGTGATTATGCAGTAAGTAATACTACTCGGGGAAATGAGGTTTATAAGATGTATTTATGTACTAACCCAGTAGGAACAAAGCCGCGATATGACGTAAATGATGATAATGAAAGACTTACAGTAGTTCCATTTGTGATCCTTCGCGGCGGTGATGTAACGGACTGTTGTTTCGTTTTAACCGGACTTGTTGTTTTGATTGGAGTACTCCTAAAATGTCACATTTGAATGGCAATTTAGCGTTAGTTTGGAAGATAGCTTACAGCCGTTTTGAATTAACGATCCCAATCTCAAACTTCAATCCGAATCCAAGAATGAACCAATCAAAATAACTCATTTGGAAGCATGTCAAAAATCTACGTTCTGATTGATCTATTTTTGAAATCGATCCTAAAAACCCATCGGAATCGTATATTGAAAATGGCGGTTATTCGATTTTTAATTCGTGTTTATTTTTTTAACACGATAATTTATTTCTAGAATGATCTAGATTCTAGAGAGGGTGTCTTTCTTAGATGACTTTAGTAACTACTCACAGAAAAAATTGCTAAATTTGCATTAGATTACCTCTTAGGTTGTAACACTTCCGTAATCGGCTCCGGTGTTTGCGGCGTGGGTGTCGGCGCCAGCGCTTCAGGGAACGTCTCGTTTTCCAGCATTTCGTTGTTGTTCTCCACCTTGTCAGGCTTGTCTGTCTCGTCTGTGCTCGGTATCACTTCGCCGTTGCTTTGTGGCAGCTGGTGGAAGATATTTAATTAAAAATACTCTTTGTCGTTTCATTATTCTAGAAATGGGCTATACTCCCGAGTGGAGACATTGGGCCGTAAGACCGGTGAAACCAATATAACCGTTCCACTCACTCCCCAACTGATGGAAGCGAAAAAAAAATTTCTAACTCGCAAAGGTTCTAAATTTTCTTGCTATGCCGAGCAAACAATAACTGACATTTTTCAAACATAACTAGAGATATTTACGAATGTAATTTGGAGATGGTTCACCTTGTTACATGGAGGAAAACTAATCTTGCTTAAAATGCAACCACTTCTGGCAAGCATTTTTGGTACTTACAGATAAATGAGAATATTCAAGATACAAAATATAGAATATTTGATAAGACCGAATTGGCAATAGCGGACAATATTCGGCGACTTAAAATGCTGTTACATTTTATTCTTAATGGAATATGCTGTAACATTACAAGACAACGCGCAATGATACCGTCTAACTATAGCAAAGAAAACTGGATTCGCTAGACCTTTGCATGCATGCGAAGCGTTTACTGCAGATAAACGCAAAGATAACTTCAATTAATGTGGGAACTGGTCTATAGCAATTGTCTAGTTTTTGGTAATACTATGTATTACCAGAAATATTATATTTAAACTGACTCAAAACAGAAAACAAGGGTATGAAGAGTTTCGACGACAATTTACGATACTAAGAACCTGTTTCATTAGTTTTCAAGTGTTTTAAGTCAATTTTATTTGATAGTTATCATATAAACAACTAATGTAGAATGTACTCATTTTATTACCAATCATTTGGGAGCATAGATTAGAGTGTAACTTTTGTATTTAATCAGCTTATACAATATACATTAATGTGATGAGTAGCATTTAAACAAACAAGTGAAACAGATCCTATGCACGTAATTTATATAACTAACATCTATTCATTAGATTCCACGTCTCATAATCCTGTGTTGTTTCGAAGCCTTTATGTATCAAAGCACTATCTTAGAGACATTATGAGGAACCGGTTGCCTCGATCTATCTTCACGCTTAAGTAGAACCGATAACCATAGGGATACTCGGGAGCCTACAGGCTATACCACGTTCTAATGGCGTAAACACTTACTTGTTGCTTGATAGGGTTCAAGTCCGGTTTGTGATTGTGGTTCAAATCGCCGGACCCGTTCACTATGTTCTCTATTTTCTGTAAAGAAACAACACAAGCATTATGATTCCTTATGTTTACGCGAATGTTAGACATTGCAATAAAACTATTTATGGATTCTATCGCGGTTATTTATATTATTACTTTTTCCTGACGTTTCAAAGACTTTGCAGCCTTCATGGTCACGAGGCGCACTTCTTTTTCTTAAAACATAAGCGTTACTTCAAAGTTTAAGGTATTTTACAATAAAAAGGTTTTATTATCATTGTAAGTATTTGGTAACATATTTATGATGAGTTGATGAGGACCACGAGGTCGGAGACTTTTAACATTTCTACTAAGGTTTAAAGTTTTTTACATGATTTAGTTGGTATTTGATTTCATATACGTCAAAGATCATTGACGGTATGTGGTAAAGTATTTTAAAATGGACTGGTAATTGACCAATCAGAAATAAATTTATTCGAAATGCTCTCGGACGACTTACATTGATTTATAATTTATATTAATTCGGTATCGATTCGAAGACGATTACTTTTTTCCTAATTTCGGCCCTAATTTAAAAATGAACTCATATCGTCAAGCTTTTCCTGCTTGCTCGCTTTCCAAACCTCACCTGCTGTTTCTTAATGGTGTGTGTGGCAACCGTGCTGTGACTCTTTGTGGACTTCTTCTCGAGAACCCTGGTGCTGGTGGTGGAAGTGGTGACCTTCGCGTACCCGTTCGGCAGCGGCTTGCGCATCGCCTTGTCAGTGTTTTGTATCGGCTGGAGCGGATAGCTCTTGTCTATGCCGGCTTTCGTTCGACGCTCTTCGAACATTTGTCGGACCTGAATGGATTCGATTCAGAAGGCTAGGTTCATTTTGTATTGCTTTTGATTATTAGTACTTTTTTTATTTTTATTTATTAATTGGATCGCCAGTGGGGACATTAAGAACAAAAGAAGTCAAATACTCAAATCAAACTACCTAGTTACTGGCACCACAACTAACATAAAATATTACATCGAACATAATTTACTCTCAAGGTTTACAGATACCTTTATACATTTTTTTATATAAATTAATGGGGATCAAGCTGCTTGCATGATGGTAACCATGACGATTACCCGTTATGCATTGCGTGGTAATTTACCGTGTTCGTTACCCCTCATAATCAACCCATACTTACCATCCAATATCTCAACATGATCAATAATTTTAAATAATTTTTATTTCAACATTTTGAATTTGAACGACGATGCCGTTTAGGGGCTATCGTGGCCTGTCATCTTGGAAGCGATTTATTCGTCTAGTCATCGAAAAAACACAGCACTACTTACGGGAAAGGTATAAACGTTTACCTAAATCGATTTAATGAACTCTACGACGTATAATACCGTCTACGGAGTGCTAATGCAACAGGATTCCTCCCGAGCGGAGTTGACATACCAAATGCTTGCACGGAACGCTTTACTATGTGCATTTAGTATTTGTTATGCAAATTGCTAAGCTGGCGATACTTGTAACGTTGATTACAAGAAATACTAGTGCTGAAAAGTGTGTACTACTACGACTGCGTTGCATTGGGGTTACTTTATCAGGCTCCTATTAATAAATATGTTTTATTACTAGATGCACCCTCACCTTCCCAGGCTGGTGTGGCTGCGGCTGTGTCGGCGACGTGGCTGTCACGCTGACTCCGTTGCTGGGCGAGTGCCGCACGCGGTCCAGAGCACGCGCCTGCTGCGCCTCGTAAAGCGACGCGATCTTCAGCTCGCGCTCTTGCATCTGTTTCTGCTGGAACCTCGCCTGGAGACAAGATGGCTAGGTTAATAGATGTTTAATAATCATCAGTAACAGAATGTATATACGAACGTAGATACAGGATGTTACACAATAGCTTAAGAGTTAAAACAAGGCTTTGTGAAAAGGAAGTAGATTTACTTGGTCAAATCTACTTCCTTTACTGTGTTTTTTTTAGTATCTTGGGGAGTATTATAGACTCGTATTTTTTTTATATTATTAATTGTTAGTTTCCTAGGACATTCATAAAATGTCAAACTATACTTGTGTTCTGTTAATCCATATTTTGCGTGAAATGACATCACTGATATTATAAATAACGATACTTAGGGCCCATTTCTCAAGTTTTAAGTAAATTGTATTTTATGGTTATCGTATTAAGCAGCTAATATAGATAGCACTCATTTTATTACCATTTATTTGGAAGCACATATTGGAGTGTGACTTTTGTATTTGATCGATTTACAATTACTCAGAAGTTGTGAAACAGGTTTAGTTACTTTCCTATTTACCTAAATTCCATATTTATCGCTGAGTCATCCTTTCGATACGTTTTCATATAATATAAAGAATAGGGTATTGTCTTGTTTTTCTAAATGGAACGAATCTAATCCAAGGTTGAATAACGAAGTCACGACTGTTTGTTGTGGTGTAATATTACGAAGCATAATGGATGGATAATGTTTTCTCTAACATTCGATAGCATCATTGTCTATTTTATTAAGTGCTACAAATTAGCTATTATTATTTAGTTATTTAACGATACCAATTATTTTAAGTTTATAGTCAGATTTCAAATTGAATTAATATTTAAAAACAAATGTTTCGTTTTGGTTTTCATATATCTAAACTGCTGTAAACAAACAACGCCGTATTTTATTTATATCTTACAATGATTTTGTTTCTTGCCCGTCCTTCTCTAGTGAGAACTGCTTTCCAAACTGATGGTAGAGTTAATATTGACGGAATTTAAATAATGTATAACATTTTACAGGTTCAAATAAACTATTAAATTTCATTTTAATAATACGTAATATTTGCCATTGTTAATATGTAAATGTTTTAAACAACAAATAATTATTATGATTAATTCTGTGTTACCATTTCTTGTAGATCCTACAAGGACGCCACCTTATATTTCCTTCCTAAGTTGAACGTAATAGTTTAAAAATAAACTCGTATCGTTAACATGATGAAATTTATTAGCATATCACATATTTGGAAATTGGACTTGCTATGCGCATCAACTGTCCTAATATGCTAATCTAGTCCTGTAGTTTAGATGACAGAATTAATTATACTTAGGCACGATTTTGTGTTTTGAACGTACAATCCATATATTATATAGAATAAAAATCTGTTGCCATATCATTCCTTTTTTGTAGTGTTCCTCATTATCAGGACAATGTTTATTTCAAATAATAATTTAGATGATATTTTGAAAATATATTTTCGTACGCGCTAATATTTAGCACCTAACCGATTTCAATAAAGAGCTTTGTGAGTTTAGTTAATTCTAGCTTGATATACGAACATTATGAACCTTAAAGGTGGTGCTGTTGAAACCTACAAAATGAAAGGTAGTTTATATAAAATGGTGTCTGAGGCAGGACGTCTGCCGACCTCACTAGTACAATATAGTTTAGAACTAATAAATAACATAACTTATGAAAACTTTGTAGACTACGCGACGCAACAATAGTCGTAATATAATATGTTGATATAACAATAATAATAACTAAAATCACGGTGTCATTTATATTGCCGAAAAGTAAACAAAAAAAATCATGAATGGAAAAGACAGCTAATACCAACCACCTACGTCGCCAGGCTACTCATTTTAAACCAAATGAACAACACTCTATATGGCAAACGAAGGCGGAGGACTGTACCCACGCGAGACACCTCACTAAACCCTCCGTTTCCGCGACCCAGAGACAATGACAATGCCGTCGAGTTTTTGCGCGGTTTGTACAAGGAAGCGAGCCGTTCAGCCAGTTAGATGTGACAGGTTACGAGCCAGTGAGACGCTAGTTGCTTATTTGGTTATACAAGATGACGTATGTCTTGGTTAATTTCTTTGTTATTACATAAGGATAGGCATGTAACTCTTGTATGAATTACTGAAGATAAGGTGCTTTGGAGTTCTTTGAACTACTTATTGTCAGTGACATGTAAACCATAGATAAAAATTGCGTTATATCTGTCGACCTCTGGATTTGTGATAAAAATGTAATCTCCTTGCGTAAGACAATCCGTGATGAAAGTCCTTAATTCTAAACTATTATCTTGTGTCCTATACGAAACACAATTGATTGCATTATTAGTAATAAAAAATCGATTTGAACCTTATTTTAAAAGATTTAGCGAATGTTATATCCAGATAAACGACTAAATTATGTTTTAGTCTTTTCACAATAATAAAATAACAAAACAATCGAGTGGTTATTTAACCCCTGAGTCAAAACTTAAATTTATAAATAACTAATCCACAAGAATTTGCAAAAATGTAAAAACTTAATGAAAGTATAAAATGTCAAAGTAAAACGATTCAGATCAGTAAAAGCGTGAAATATAATTTTCCCGTGTTATATAAAGTCTAAAACCTAGACAGTCTTATCGCTTTCTAATTCTAGAAATTACTATTTCAACCAGAACTGAACTCTTAAACAAAAAAAACGATAATCTATCAATTAATCACGTTGAAAGTCAACAATTCTGGTACTAAATGATTTTTCCTGTAATGTTACCGATGGATAGTTCCAATGCCTATATTACTATCGGCAATTAGCAATTGTGCGTGATGCAACCGGTCGCAAATCGGTCGCGATTGGCATGCGCGCCGCACCGATTGTTGCCGACGTGCAACGCACTATGACTGCAATCGTCGTGATCGAAGCTGCGATGATTATGCACGACCGTCAGGTATTCACGATTTGATATGCCGGCTCCTGGTAATGGGTAATCTTGGTTTATATAAGGAAAAGGTTGATACCAGTACTGCTATCAGCGAGGATAAAAATTTCAACGTACATCTATTATGTAGTTAGGTAAACTACCATAATTTGGATTACTATCAAGAGACGAAACATCTTGTTGGTAGGTATTAATACATTCTAATATTTTTATTTAACGTCTTAATCTTTTAGTAGTAGGCCAAAGAAGTATTGAAGGCAATTTTTAAATACTTAATTTTTTTAAATTTATATTTTATAATCATAAACAGCTTCTAATTTTGCATATCCAAACCTTGTCCAACCCCACTCAATACCAAGAAATTACATTAAAACTGTCACTCTTCGAATACCACTAAAATGGCGCTGAAAAGTGAAAGGACATAAAAACAGGCAGCTAATATAAATTAATCGCGTCACGTTGTGGGTGGATAATCGATCGGGCCAAGGCTGTTATGTGTACCGATGTCCATGTACGTAGACAATGGAACGGACAAGGAACGAGTCGCCAGGGATTTGCGAAGGTGATGCATCTTGGAACAGCTGACTTAGAAGTAGGAGTATCTACAAAACGGTCTTATAACTTGCCATACTACTGGGCAGGGTCTTCCTCTACTACCGAGAGGGATAAGGCCTTAGTCCACCACGCTGGCCTAGTAAGGGTTGGCGGACTTCACATACCTTCAATATTCTGATGTAGAATTACTCAGGTACGCAGGTTTCCTCATGATATTTTCCTTCACCCTTAATGCAAGCGATAATTCACAAAGTATACACATATCACTCTAGAAAAACAGAGATGCGTGTCCCTGGGTTCTGAACCTGTGGACATTCGTCTCGCCAGTCCGTTCCACTTCAACTAGGCTATCAGCGCCTCATTGTAAATGCGACGATTCTTACGTAGGTCTTACGCATGTTTTGACTGTGCCTCTACTCTAAAATCTATGGACGGCAGATGCTGTTTACCATCAGGCGAACCACTTGTTCATTTACTTACTTAAGGCAATAAAAAAAAGAGGTCTTGCAACAATGTACAATATACAACAAATTAACAAGTAAATCTATATGTAATAGATTAATTAATACCCCTACATTAAGATAACGTATTGCCAGATTGCTAATTTAGCTGATAAAGCCACCGCGAACTTGATGCGGTTAAAGCTAACTAATGTCCAATATAATTAATTAAAATCTGTTAATGCTCACGATTTATCTGACCGCCTCAATTATTAATTATCTAAACACGATATTTATTTAAACTCGACAAACTACTGAACATAATAATTAGTCCAAGTTATTGCAATGGATAAGTTATCTTATTCGCTAGTTAATTTAGCTAATAGTATGAATTCTTTACTATTAAAAATTGTATTAATTTCTGGTTATAATACAAGATAATTGCGTATAGGGATAATTTGTAGTATTGTAATATTTATTTCGAAAATGTTTTGTTTTCTAAAACTTAATTTTGAACTTCTATCATAACTTACTGAGTATAACGAAATAAATAACAACAATTATTGTCTTTTGTTTTGTAGATGCATTCAATCTTTATCAAATTAAAATTCATATATATATATTAAGAATACCTTCACCAAATTTGGAAAAATCACTCAAATCCCTTAAAATCCCTTGTAATTTCATACGAATCTCAATGGCTAGAAGACACGTTCCTAGATATTTATAGTCGTATCCATTGAAGTGGCGAGGGGGCGAGCTAAGTCTAAACCTGTTGAAGACAACATTCCGGCGGAAACGCGGTCGGCTCACACCTGCCCGCGCAGAACTAGGGTTTGAAGCTGCCTTCAGAACTAAAGTCGATCTAACGATACTGGTTTGATTTTATTTAGGTATTCGCAGCAAAGACGATGAGAATGTTCATCTAAAAGATTTGGCTTGATTGTTGCATTGGAACAAATGTTTGCATGATAAGTGACAAAACTTTAAAGAATCTGGGTGTTTGCGTCTTGTGGAACCAATGAAATCTAGAATTGCTACGTCCCAAATCTTCTAGTTTACTGAGAACTTCCCTAACTTTATTTAGTTATTTAAGTTCGTACTAATTTTACATTTAAGTATAGGAATTTATTAAGCAATGTAAAAAATATAATGTTGATATATTTAGGATCAACGGATATTGTATTTATCGTACGCAGGTTGAACTCCATGTTTTGCAGTTCTTTTTCGTTTCAAATATCGATACGTAAATTGGTGTATCGATAAAGTTATCGATATAGACTTCGGCAACATCGAGGGATCTTTGTTGCGGCCGACGGAGCGGATCGAACCCTGGCACTTCGTTACGCTGTCCCGGCCACTGTTACCCTCGCAACTTCATGGTCATTTAGCATGAATCATACTGACCACTGGTCATTTTTAAATTTAAAAGAAACATTAAAGTTTTTAACAGATTTTGTACTCATGAATAAAGTTTTAACAGATTTTGTAGTCATGAATAAGTGCGCGCTGTTTGCAAACATTATCCAAAGTTTACGAATAATTATACGGATATCACAAGGTCAAGAGGGAGAGAGACATTACCACGAGACTAAGGCAATAGATAAGCTACTATACAGTTTCAATCAACACCCACTTAATAATTTTCAAAATCGACTGAACAAAAATAAAAATGATCACCTTGAACAGAAACTTAAACATTGACATTTCGAATGATCTACAATTAGAACGGCCAAGCAGACCGAGGCGTCAACACCCACATATCCTAATGCACACAAACGTTTGGACATATCAGCTAATATCCAAACACGGGACACGAAGTGATTATTCTGAATCACACAGTCATCGACCTTAGCAGCGTCAATATTGACAAAAGTGTTTACTTTAATCTGTTTACTTTGTTACATCAAAGACAAAGGAGTTTTGGCAGGTTTTTTATAGAATGACAAGAGACAAGTAGCTTGGTTGATGGGTAAACGCCATACCTGCTCAAATATAGTATTAGTAGTAGTATAGCTGAAGGTAAGATAATTGTATTCCCTGCAACAGCGACCACCGTACGCAAAGCGTAAAACTGTAAAGCACTGGCTCACGTAAGTGTATCTCTTTTCGAAATCAGTCTGTGTATATCCTGCTTCTAATAGGTATAATTCTATAGCCTAGCGTGGGGTAATCATATTTTCTCAATCGACACTATATTTTTACTTTATTCTGCTTATCATTAGGTGCTGTGGTTCATTTTGCTGTCGCCATGGTAAAAAGAAAGCAGCAACACCAGACACTTGTTATCAAACTTCATAATTCTCCAATGCTGTTATCACACAGAAACATCAGATGAATCTTATTACCAAATTATACAAATCGGAACACAATAATAACATATTATGAATGTCGTTGACTACCCAGACCGAACCCTAGAGATCTTACGTATTATTTATATATATTTGAAACAAATCTCGCATCCTAGAGATCTGCAACCTTACGTATATCATATTTGAAATTCATATTTGAAATCAACACCTTCGATTTCATTAATACACGAAAGTTATTTATTTATTTTATTTCGAAAACTAACAAAACATACACCATACAAATTTATTTGTTACATGTAACAGTAAGTAATTGCTGTAGTGCTGTTTTACTTACAGGCTGTCACCGCATGTCATAATATAACATTGGCATTAATTATACCTTCGTTAATACCCTTGTCGACTTTGGCATCTTTTCATCTAGCTGGTAAATAAGTTTTATTATCATCAACATCAAGATTCTGCAGACAGTTGCATTTAGCAACTATTATGATATCTAATCCTTTGAGGTTTTTAGCTATTTTACTCTTAGTATAAAACATCCTTGACGGAAAAGCTAGACTGTGCTCCACTGATGTAATACGAATTTTGGCTGTTAAGAGACCATTTAAATTAAGGACTGTGAGTGTAAGGCACATACATAATTTATGCATTATGTAGAAATGGATTCGTTTTTTTATTAAATGAAGACGTAAATTTAAACTGTTTGTGCCTCTGCCTATCGGTTCTAGGATACAGTTTTAAGCTCAGGTATATGTATACAATAGTACAAAAAACACTTTAATATTTCATACGTCATTAGCTAAATAATTTGTGTGTGACGAAGCTGTTATTTTGAGAGTTACTTCCTTGTGACAATCAGGAAGGAAATCCTGCTGTCTAGAAAAATTAAACGTGATTTTTGGATTGAATATTAAATTACTTCGATGAATGATCACTTCCTCACATTATATAAAACTTTTTAAAATACCCATCACGCGTTTTTACCGTTTCATGGGTAGGCAGATCTAACACACCAATATTTCGCTTATTTGATTAGGTTCCATATTTTAGGATTTACGGGACACCATACCAGGTTCCGGACTAATGCTAAACAGAAAAATGCAATACTCCTTTGCTTGACCCGGGGATTGAACCCGAGACATCAAGCATGCAGTCGTTACGTATTACAACTACGCCACCGAGATAGTAGATGCAGGCAGACAGTCACTTAATAGCAACAAAAACCACATCTGCAACTTAATAGCTGCAAGTATATTCTTAAATTCTTGGAGACGCTGGCATCTTCATTAAGTAATACAAAACATTCGAATTAAGAACTTCCGTTATTTGAAGTAAGTTAAAATATTGTTCTTCTCAATATGCGTTATACCGCGTTGATTTTGCAGAAAAGATCAACACGCAAAAGAACCAGTTCCGAGGTTATTGAATTTACATCGCCCGGTTTCTGTTGACAGTTATTAATTCCACTAAGTTAAATAATACCTTATAATGTTTGCTAATAATTATTTTCGAATAGACACGATAGTCTAGATGGGAATAAAACGGACTGCCGAGACGATGGTCCGAAAGTTAGACCCTCAGGTTCTAAGCCCAAGGCACGCCACTTGTGTTTTCGAAGTTACTAGAATTAAGGCCTAAATCCTAACAGCAGAAGAGGCCCGTGCTCAGCAGAGGGGAGGATAATAAATAGCTGATGTTATTATTATGTTTTTTATAACTAGCTTTGTGGCATAGATGTATGTTCGGTACAAGTCTACATTGTCATGAAGACCAGGGTTCCAATCCTGGATCGGGCAAAATCTTATTGGGTTTTTCTGATCAGTATAACTCCGGAGCCTGGAATTTGCGCCCGATATGGCGATCGACCCCTAGCACACCATGGGACGGAACAAACAGGCGAAAATTGGGTGCCCTGGTTGCATCTATGGTAGCCCTTCAGGGAAAACGACGTGATAGACTACTGGGTGGACCCTTTCCCATTCCAGATTCCCCCCAGCCATCTCTCAAATCTACCGTTATTTTTGCAAATCGAACATTGAAATCCAGTTTCGGCGGTCGCTGACCCGTCGTGCGACCTTACCCCAGGGACCTCAGAAACTGGGTTTAGTGAAGTCACGCATCCATAAAGCCAGCATGTTGACAAACCATTTGCCATCATTACTGATGCACGATAAAGCCTAAGGTTAAACATGGCCAGACTTGATGACTAATCTTTTGTCGTGTCTAATGCCATCATTAAGTCAATCATTAATTTTCACTTGACACCGACAGGCGACTTGTTAAGCATAATTATCTCTGTTAATTTGTTTTCATGTTGAATGTTGAAACATCAGTACCTATATATCTGAGTTAGTAATTTTAATTATAACCAATCTTGGCTTGGTCAACAAAAATAAATTGCATAACTTTTTAAATAAACAGATAAGTTACATCGTACATGATTCTTGCTAGATATGAATTCAATAGAATGAATTGACTGAAGAATTTAACAATATTGATATTGCAATTGAAGATGAGAAAGGATGTTTTGTTCTTAAGGTGCTCCCTCAGCGGAACGGCGTGCTGGCCGTATATTTAGAAGCTATCTTCGTGAAATTTATTAAACATAGAAAAGAAATTAAACATCATATTTTTACAACATGTTATCTTAACTTTGGTAATTTAAATCTTTTTATAATTGTGTCATTAATTTCCTAATAAAAATTGGTGATACCGTGCGTCTCTTCCTAAAATAATTTAAATTTGCAACAACACTATTTAATAAGGATTATTTTTCCGAGACAGTACGCCAGTTACGAAGAACCCATTATTATAAAAAATAATTTGCGAAAGTGGACATTTCATATTTCACTTCCTTCTTACCTTTATAACAATAGAACTCAAGTACGACCATGATATATGACTTGGTTAAGATGTCTGCATTATAAAAGCAACTCAAGTTGGAATCTCTCGCGATTCTTGTGGGAAAATATGTATTTAATATTAATCTTATTCAGGACACGAATCATTGAATTACTTTGACAATTAACATTTTTGCTTCGCTACACCCCAGTAAATCTGCAAACGAACGAACGAAGGAAATCGCACAAAACTTTAAAGACATAATACAAGTTAGATAATACAATCACGGCGCGACGCCCGCAACACACCGAAGGTGATTCACACGAGGTCGTATGCAAATACGGTGTGATGTAACCAAAACAACAGCCTACTGAGCTGTGACTAATCTAAACACGAGCCTTATGGACTCGCTTTTAAGGCGTTTTTTGAATCTCAATGTCGAGCAGACGGCCTGATAGGAAGTGCCTCAACTCGTAAAATCAACGCCGGAACACGAACCTTATGGATTAGCTTTTAATGGTGTTTTTTGATTCTTAATGTCGAACAGTCGGCCTGTGCAGGAAGTGCTTCAACTCTTAAAGATAGAGTTTTGAATTAGTAATAATTAGCAATTAGGAAATTGATCTGAATGATGGAGCAAGTATTTTATTGTATGACACTGCAGTTTAAAGGTCAGAACGGGAAATAAGTCTTAAAATGATAAATATAAATATTTTTTTTGAAAAACAATACTAATGTTGAAAGTAGGACTATTTTTAAATAAATTAAAAGGCCGGCAAAGAAAATTGGACTCGTTAACTTTGGGATTATTTATCCTTCGATACGATGGTACAATTTCTTAATCTCATCACTTTTTATTCCTTGACTGCGTTGGTGACGTAGTTGTATTGTGTGTGCAGTACGACTTCCGTTTTAAAGTTTCCGGTTCGAAACCCGGGTTGGGCAGTGATATTGTTTTTTTCTCAGTATCAGCCTGGAGTCTGGAATTCGTGTCGGATATGGTGATTCGCTCGACATCTAACATAATTCTTTAAACATAACAATACCAAGTTCAAGGTAGCACGCGGTCCGATGATTAATAAGTTATTAGCCGTGCCCTTGGCCTTCGACGTTACATACCAACATACTTGCGACCGCAGAGTTTTGAAACAAGATGTCCAGTGCTTTCCATGATTTAGTTACTTAAACTGCTATTTAACTTATTGGTTTTATTTACAGTACATATTAAACGATTTAAATTTAACAGTTCTAATGTCAGCAAGAGCTAAATAATGTTTGATAGTATTTCAAACCCTCTCAAATGCAAGTTATGACTTAATATGTTAACATTTATACTTGACTTTAAATTATGAAACATTTGCATCATAATTTACTTTAAAGTTTACAGGATAACATGTGACAATAACAATGTAATTTAAGGGTCGCGTCAGTTTGTATACTTAAATCAGTGTTCAACTAAATCTTTCTAAATATTTTATCAGGTAAAATCGAAACATCATTTATTATTGACACCTGTCGTGTGGAAAGCATATTCATTTAGACGAGGACACACCAAAACTGACCCTTACGAGGTTGAAGGTTGTATCATTTTACTTATTCAAATATTTTTCCAGTTTACCAATCGATACATACTCATGTGAACCAGACATTTGGTAAACGTTTATGAATTGATGGATGTTAAAAAATTCATTCGCAGTGGAATCAATAACGAAAATTTCTTTTTCATTCGAATCACGATAGAAATTTTGAATGGTAAATACGGTTGGAATACTTTTATGTCTATAGCAAGGCATGTTTAAAAAAGGTTTTTGAATTTGTGTTCATAATGGACACAAATTCTAGATTCGGTGAAATCGCATTCTTTTGTGAAAAAGTCAAAATATAGCTAAATATGAACACCTGACCAACTGTAGGACGTATTTTGAAACAACTGCAAAATAAATATTTTGCAATATTTAAATTATCAATTTAAGAAAAGATTTCAAAAACTTTCAAGTTTAAATTTACATTAAACATGATCGCGAAAAACTCTGTTAAGTAATTTTATTTCAAAGTATTAAGCTTTCTGGGACAGAAAATGAAAAACATATCAGAATTAAGCAGAGCAACTAAAACTAATAGAACTCTACGAAGACATTCCCTATTCTTATTTTACCTTATTATTCGGTAGGGTGAGCCATCCATTCCTGATTTCGGCTGGATCAACATCTTCTAAAGACTTGGAAGACATAGCCCTCACTCCCCGATTCTTCCAATGTTCAGGGTCCCACCAATTAACATGGTCCAACGAACGAGACATATTTTGAGTTCCCATTATCTTTTATATCATGTACCAGGACATTAGAAATTTAAAGAGTAAATTTTAATTTCACAGCAAACTTAAAATCTTAGTTTGAATATAAATAGTCAACTTTCACTAAGCAATCCTTTACGAAATTGTAAAAAGAATTACCGTTACTTATTTACATTTAATTTGGTTTTTATGTCCATGTGCAAAAAGAAATGAAATACGTTGGTGATTTATTATGAAGGTCAAAGACATATGCACGGACGCGAAACATCAAATATCAAGGCAATTTTACAGAAATCAACAAGTGTCACAAATTACGGCGAATAAAGTCTAACGTTTCCGTAAGCAACTATCGTTCTCTATAATCTAAGAAATCAAGAACCTCATCATTTGCAATTCCACTGTCATTTACAGATGGAACGGGTCAAACAACCGGTTCGACAATATTTTTACGAAGCTTTACATTATTATTTACTTGCAATAAGACGTAAGAACGTATTACATCATCGACATGTCCATCAACTTTGACGGTAAAACTACACGATCCTGGTGAAGTGGGCGAGCGTGTAGCTCCAGCCGAACCCGCGACGTCCTCTGACTGCCCAATTTGGCAGGTGAATGAAGCCCCCATTGTTTCTCTTTGTTTGTGTGTCCGTCTATCGCTTGGCAACGCACGTGGCCGTCAATGTCATGGCGATACATAAGTCACGGCCGTTGAGAACTGTATTTGACCTTTGCTTACACAGATGACTCATTTTAGAACAACGGTGGCTTTTTTAGTTATAATGAAATCGTTTTGGCTCTAGTCAAGACGATTTAATTATAACTCTATATTATGATCTCTAGATCTAACTCGTTATTTCTTGATATTAAATGTTTAGAACTATTATGAATTAATTATTAGTTAATTTGGTACAATAGGTGTTGTACTTAATATTTGAAAGATTTACAATTATTAGAGCCATGATAAAGCCGATTTTGTCTATAGCAAGGATGCAACGCCTCGGCCAAAGAAGCCACTGATTCGCAAAAAAAGAAGCTTTGCTTTTATGTTTTGTACGACCCATTTGCCAACAACTCCAAAAAGAATATTTATTATTTTAAAACCCAGCAAGGCTCGAGCCCTCTGGCATAGTACTTAGACAACAGTAATAACATACTAACTATCATGCATTTGCCTCTCTTTTGATTTTTTTTTCTAAACTGTGCACTGCATTGTGCTTTCTTAGTGTGATGATGTCAAGTGCAGTTCTATTACAAAAAGGAGAGGATCCTAGTTAGAAAGCATCCTGTCAACTGCACTTTATTCAATCTAGATTTTGCAAAATTATCCAATTATCCAATCTTCTAAATCAACAACGGAGGGTTGATGGATGAGTGCATCTAAACGGCACATGCAGAGCAATTGCAGGATCGTAGCAGCTGGTACTTGGAATTGGCTTAGAAACAGAACTTATAAAAAATCTAGATTATATTATAATAGAAATGGTCAAGAAAATAGACAATATTTTTAATGTAACCTCTATGACTAAAGACGAAGCGTCTGTAAAGCGGGAGACTGAAGGATCGTTGTTCTTTGTAAGGACATACAAAATTCGAGTCAGACTAAAACACACACGCATTACATCCCCAAAGGGGTAGACAGAGGCGCAATTGGTGCACCTCAGTATTCCATCGCATGTGATAGAAGGCCAGCCTATCGCCATATCAGACACTAATCCAAGACTCCGGCGTGATAGTTAGTAGAAAAACCCAATATCACTTTGTCCAACCCAGAGATCGAACCCGAGACCTTAGCACTACAGTCGTATCGTAACCCAAATACCACCAACGCAGTCGTCATCGTCGTTTCAAAATAAATAAGAATACATTTAACAGTAACATGAATTTTCCAGACCACCCAAAGAGAAGTTTTGCATCATGAAAGTAACTTTCACAAGCAGACCTGCAAATATTTGCCAATAACACAAACATTGGTGAGATCAAAAGACTGGCTGAACACTGCAACTCATCTTTTTGTTTCTATATTTAGTATGCAAACGAGTCAGTGTGTTTGTAGCTAATGATTACGGTGTTTGTGGGTAAACAAACCGCGTACAATTGTGGGAAGATCTCGGCTTACTTGCGGCGGCACGATGCATCGATTACCTAGCCGCGCTTCAGTCTGTGGGTTTGGACCTAGCTTAGATTCACGTGCCCACGCTCGTGTTCATATAAGGCTATTATACTTTACAAGCAAAGCGGGGGCCAACTTGTAGGATTTTTGGGTAGGTTGTACAAAGAACTATAATATTGTAAACTGACTGATAAAATTTTGCTGTAAAAATAGCCCTGAATTGAATAAATTTTGGCATTACGTTGACGCATTGTTTCCATATGAGATCCCTTCAAGTTAAAGGCAAGCAATTATTGTTTCAGAGAACAATGACAAGTCAGAAACAACGCCATTCACAGATATTAAAGTTCAAAAGCGATTATCAACTACAGCAAACCGTTACACCTATCCGTGTGCAAAAACCAACTAGAGTAACATTGAAAGTGGTGACGTCACGTCAGAGTCTAATGCCACCTTACAAGGCGACCGGAGTGAATCACCATCATAAATTGTCCTGACCATAAGCGCTAAAATCTCGCGTGGGCGACGCAAAAAACAACCTTAAACTTTTCACGTTAGAGGTTGATTTCAATTACTAGTCAACTGAGAGCGATGTTCAAATATTAGTGTGAAAGTTACAATGTAAGTGGATCTAGTAAATTTCAAAGTAAAATGAGAGGTATTGCTGTTGATTTCAGTTGTTAACATTATAGAATTTAATATTACAAGGATCCTTAATGAATGTATGAAAGTGGACCAAACTAACAGGAATCTATCTTGTCTAATGGAAGTTTCATAGATTATTTTTAAAACATCTTTTATTCCGGAAAAGGCAACAGTTTTTTATGACCAAAAGCCACAACTTGGCACCCAAAATCAGTTTTGCTCAGTACATCCGTGGTAGTGTATGATTGAGTTTTAGTTACCCAACTGGATAGAGATCATGGTACACATGATACAAATACCAGCCACTATGACTAGAATATATTGATAGTCATCATGTAAGACGGTTCATAATCCTAGCAAACGGTAGACCGTACACAAGAACCTGTCTGAACCACGTGCGTCACATTCCGGGATCAGCCTGTGTATATCCTGTTTCAAATAGGCAGACAAATTGCGTCAACTGGTGATGGTTAATCATCTCTCGTCAGTCAACTCTGTTTAGAATTTAATCCACTTACCCTCAGGTGCAGTGGGGTCGCTTAGCCTTCCTTATAAAAAAAAATAAAGTTGAAGCATACCGCATAACACCATTTGTCAATTCTCGTTCACTCACCAACAACCTTTTAGCTGATTAAAAAAGGCTATCCGTATTTAATTTATATCCTTGCATCATTATCTTAGTATTTTAATGAGATCCTCGCATCACGTTTACTTGCCATATGCTGTTTGTTCCTTAATTGCAAATTATTGCGTTTGAGCCGACAAAACCCGCGTATTTCTTAAGGTCGGACCTTGTTAATCCATATACGACCGAGCCGAGATTTTGCACGCTTTACATTTCGGCGACAGTGGGTGTATAAAGACATTCAGGTCATAATATATTTTTAATACGGTAAAAATTAAATGAGCTGTAATTGGCTTTTGTATTTAATTATATTTCCATTGTTTGTCTCCGATAAAATAACCTCCGGGAAGGTAATTTTGAATGGTTCAATTTAAGTATTAATTTAAGAACAATTATTTCCGAATTCGTTGGATAATGGTTGTGTAGTTGTAAGCTCAACAGCGGTGACTTTGATCTTTCGATTCAAAAATATCGCTTTGAATATTGACGTTTGAAGGTCCGTAAACCTCTTGTAGATATACCCACAGCTATCTTGGAGGGTTAAGACGGTTCAAGTTCTTTCATAAAATTCTCGAGAAAGTATTTTTCAACGACATTATTGATTGATTTATGCCCCACAATCTCGAGCAGTTATTTAATTATTATAATAACATGTTTCGTGTAATACCTGCCGGTGGTCCAATTATAAATTAACAAAAAAACGGCCCCTACTTTCCGAATATGCGGTGGTATTATCACAAGTGTATTTTGAAATACTTGAACTACTCCTGTTAAGAGCATCAAACAAATTCGCTTATATTTTACTGAATTATCAATTAAAATTATTTTAATATTGTAATACACTTTATTAACTTATGATGTTTTTTTTTCTATTTATTTAGCTTTGTTGCTGAAGCAATAATGACGTTCCTATAGTATAACATTTAAATTTAAAATTACATGTTTTTTAACCTTACATTAGCTAATATATAATTATCTTAGCGTGATTAAAATTGGTGGTATAGCGTGTTGTCTAGTGATTTTATAATTCAGCTTCGGTGGTACCTCGTATTTTTCGGACATCCTCAATAAAAAGTCAAAATCATCAACCATAAACATTACTGGCGAACTCGTCAATTCAATCGTTTAAAAGGGTAACGCTCTGCACTATACAGTAACAAGTTAATGACATCTAAACACCGTACAATTACACAATTTGGCCGACGACTCGTTTTGAAGCACTGTTCGACACAATTTGACCGCATTCGTGTCGCATCCGCCCACTGTGTGCTTTTGAACGGGCGCAGTGCACATTGCACTTACGACGGACATTGTTCCATCACGAATTAATGTTATTTTAATGTTTTAGTCTGGTTTCTCGTGAAGAAAGGCGGCCTTAAGGGAAACTGGGCAACCGCCCGAGGCCGGCCGGCGCGGTGTATGAGAGGACCTTTTTTCGACAAAACTGTTAAAACTTGGAGGATCTTTTTTGCTTCGCCCGGGGCTTCGCGTATTTTTTTTCTTTTTGCCTAGAGCTACGCGTCGTTTAAGGCCGCCACTGGTTGTGAATTGTAAAAGTAAAAGATGCCAAACACACTATAGTAAAAGTTTCCGCAACATAATTAACATTATAATTTAGGCAAAAGTAATAGTAAATTGCTTAATTTCTTTGTAAATTTATCTTTCGCTTTAACGGTGAAGGAAAACATCGTGAGGAAACCTGCACATCTGAGAAGTTCTTTATAGGAAGTCGACCAATCCGCATTATGCCAGCGTGGTGGACTAAGGCCTAATCCCTCTCAGTAGTAGAGGAGGTCCGTGCTCAGCAGTGGGCAAGTATATAATACAGGGCTGATATTATTATTAATAGTAAATTGAAATTGACTGTCAATAAAGAAGCTAGCCGTAAGTGTTTGAAAGCAGTAAAGAGTGAATGACATCTAAATATCGTATACATAATTTGGTGCACGCCGACTCGTTTCGCCGCACTGTGTTCGGTGCAGTTTGACCGCATCCGCACACCGCGTGCGTATTACTTACGCGCAGTGTGCACATTTACCCTTGGGGTGGACATTATTGACGTTTGTTTTGTTTCTGCTTGTGCGTTTAAAACAATAATCGGTTACCCACCATAATGGCCTACGTAAGTGTCTCGCTTTCCGGGATCAGCTTATGCATATCCGGTGCCAACAGCCCGGCGTAATTGTGTCGACGGCCGAGGGGTAATCATTTCTCGTCAGTCGACATTCTACACCTCCAATCCACTTACCAGTGGGGTAGTTGTGCCGTGCTTGATTTAAAAAAAACGAATGACATCTGAATACTTTACAATTACACAATATAAACCTATTTGTTTCGGTGCACTGTACTTGATGCATTTGTCCGCATCCGCCCACTGCTTGCGGATCACTTTAGCGCAATGTGCACATTTGTACAACACTTGTGATCAACATGATGCTGTTTCATGTGAATTAGTCTTTGTTTTGTTTTTATTGTTATGAATAATGTAATTTATAGACATTACATTATACTATTTGTTTTCATAGCAAAAAGTTTCACAAATACCCTCTAAATATTAGTGAAAGTATTTCTGTAGGCAGTGATATGCCTTTTTATTATTCAAAATCCCTCCATTTCCTAACAATACATTATTAAAATACACACGAATTATACTTGTAAAAGGAACTTTTCTCACACCCAAACGTCCTTAGCACGATTTATATTGTTACCAAGTATAAGCGTAGGAGGACAGTTCCGAACCGGATCGTATTACAATTTACCGACCATCGACTAATTAATAAACGCAAAGAACATTTGTAACTGTCAATAATTGTCTAGGACTTGGTGGATATGGCTATTGTGAGGATATTGACATTTAATGATAATATGTTACGATTTTAGGACATATATTAGAGATGTTTCCGTGAGAGTCCGCCTGGGTAGGTACCACCGTAATGTCTATTTCTGCCGCCGAGAAGCAGTGTGTAGTCACTGTTGTGTTCCGGTTTGAAGGACATTGTAGCCAGTGTAACTACTGGACATAATGAGACTTAACATCTCACATCTCAGGATGGCGAGCGCAGTGGAATACCAAACAATACTTTGTAATTCATGGTGATGGATGTTTCTACTGTTTATTGGCGGTCGTATCGCTTACCATCAGGCGAACGGCAAGCTCGTTTTGTCATACAAAGCCATAAATAAATTAAAAAAAAAACATATGTAAGTGTTAAATTTTATACTACTTTATTTTCATTTAATCCCCGTGTGAAAATCCCAAAAGACCCATTGTGCATTTTTAGTGATAAAAATAAGTAATTCTATTATGAAATTTATAATTTCTTCAAAAATTTTGTGCTGCTTTGCAATTGCAATTTTTATGTAGTTATCTGTTTGGTCCCACATGAGTCCCGTTTGGAACCCTTACAACTACCACATTGTGGTTGCACAACTTGCGGAGGCCAATATATTTTTATTATATTAAATTTTCCCGTGGGAAAGAAAGACTTGTAGCGGCTATAGTATAACTGGAAGTATCGACTGACTGACGATCAACGAATGTCTGCAGATCCAAAACTATAGCACTCTGGAATACTGCAGTTTCTAATCAGTACAAAAAAAAACGGCTTAGTAGTTTCTGATATTAGCGCGTTCAAGCGAACAAACAAATTCTTCATCTTTATATTAGTATAGGTTATATTATACATTATAAATTCCTTGATAAATGGCTTATCCAAAACTTTTCAATTCGAACAAGTAGTTCTTGAGATAAATACGTTCAAACAAACAAATTCTTCAGCTTCATATATTAGTATAGATATAAAATAGGGTCCCTCAAACAGCCATTACCCCCCAACTTCCTCTCAAACACCACATTCGATTTAATAACTCAGACTACACGCGCCGATGATTTTCCCATATTTTTTTGTTACAATACCGCGCGTTCGGTTCGCCGCGCACGGCAACCATTTACTCAGCAGTGGCGACAGGACAGCAACAAGGTGATTGCAACCAAGACTCCAATATACTTCGATAATGTTTACTAACACTGATATAGGCTAATAAGATGTTTATACAACAATTTGTAGCTGTTTTGTACATTTCTGCAGTAAAGCAGAATCTGAACGGATTTGGAAGACATTTGACACACACAAAGTTATATCAGAATAATATATCGGCTAGTTATCTTGGAAAACTAGTTTGTATTTTGGAAAAGATATTTCACACCGGCAAAGCTGCGAGCAAAACTTAGTATCTTATCATCAACCTGAAGAATGCAAGTTTGAACGCTTTAAAATCTGCAACTACTGCCCCAATTCAAAAAATAAATAAATCTGAAGCCGCATTTCTTGAAGTATTACAAGCTTTTTATCCGGGAAAACGAACGAGCGAAGTCGCGAGCAAAAGCTAGTTTACCAATAAAACCGCAAGCCCTCTATAAATACCGTGTAATCACGTTTGCCATCTCCATATATAAATAACCGCAACGTATCGTTTATCTCAAAGCAGAGTATAAAGCGTGCTCACTGTTCATGCGTTTCAAGTCATTGATTAAACACTATAAATGAATTGTGATCAATCATTCTTCATCGACTTATGCCCTTTATAACGTTTTGAGAATGTACTTAATACTGGCTATGCAGTGGCGGAGTGAGCGGTGTTTTTTGGGGGATAGAATGTTCTAGAACAACAGTCGCCAACCTTTTGGTAGGCAAGGGCCACAAGGTAGCAAAATTTAATAAAGGTGGGCCGCACGTATAATATTAAGCCTAGATGCCTAAGTACATACAAATAATTCCATATGTAATACTATAAGAATTTTTGTTCTGACATAGGTACTGACAGACTGACTTTGTCTTTCGCTTGTTCATTTAAAGGCAGAGCAGCGCGTTCTTGAGACGCTTTACTCTTTATTTAAAACATTTATTTAGATGTTAAAGACTTATTTACAAAACATCACGGGCCGCAAGCAGAACGTTCGCGGGCCGCGTGCTGCCGACCGCTGCTCTATGACATTGATTCCCAAAGTGATCCAGGTAGACCCCGTCTACTGGAGACTTGACGGGGGTCTACGATGGCATGACCAAAAAATGGGAGTCCAAAATTCGAAAGCGGGGGTCCACGAAAATTTATCTTGGCTTGACTGCACCTATTAATGTAAGCACATAATATTGACAGGGGTCGTAAGAGGCACAGCGACCTCAACGAACACCCAACATAACTGTCCAGAAACACTGCGATGGCTGGTTGGTGGTTGTAATGCACATTCACAGCGAAACCAAAAAAATTAAGTAAATTTAGAAAGTTTAAGTGAATACGACACATCAAATTTTGTAGATATTACAAATTAATTGCTTGTTGCTGTTGAGCACGATTCTCCAATTTAATAATTGCCTCGAGTACATCACTGGAGGCATGATTTTTAAAGTGCCCGCCGAGCGATATATGGGGGCAATGTTTTGGGAACAGCGGAGAGTATGGAGTCGTATTTTTTTATTGCTTTTCTTATTCAATTATATATTGATCTTGTGGCAGTTCAGTTCAAGCTCATGGCTTAAGCTGAAAGAACTTAGGTTTGCCAATCTGGGAAATGTGAGTGGCCAGATATGAGTGGGTTATTTAGTTCAATTTGTAAGGGATTGGAACTCTAAGAAAAGGTTAACGTCGGACTAGTCATAAAAACATAAAAAAACTGTAATACTATGTGTGAAAAAGTAAATTCTACTGATTACTCATTGGAGTAACATAAGGGCCCGAGGAAGAAAATAAAGATGAACTTTGTTATAATTACGTAAACAAATCAAAATAAAAGTACCTATAATAGTTCAACCTGATTGATAGTCATAACAAAAAAAAAACTATTATAAGACCAAGTTTCCCTAAACAAAGACATTTAATTCCTCGTTTTTTATCTAAACATTTTTTATCACAACATCAACTCCACGATTTCCGCGTGCTATTGACTCAAGTGTCTCGCATTCCTCAATTAGTCAGAATGGCTGTTACAGTTCATACCTACCGCATAGCTATTAACCGCATGTTAAATATGTATGATGCGTCTACGCATACACCAACCCATTCAACTTCGCGACAACCTGATAAAATGTTCTGGAAAGTTCCTTTTAATCCCAATTTATATCTTTAACCACATTTCGATGTGTTTTCGGCTGATTGCAACGTGATCCAGTATGAATGTTTACATTATTGTGAAATTAACTCATGATACCGATATTTCGTGTACTTATTAAGTACAATTATTGATCTGTTTAATATTTTACTGTAGTTATATGTTGTTATTAATAACTTAATTAGTGTAATTAGTTTATCTGTTCTAATTGAAATAAATAAATAATATTTACATTGTATACCTGTCACCTGCGGCTAAGCTGAGTACATATAATTGTCTTTAGTAATGTGTACATCTTTAATAGGTGCGTGTATGAGTTATTAAGCCTAAGTATATTAGACTATTGTATATGACGGCGCGTCTCATGAAAGTCAACGTCAAGAGTGACACCGTCAGTCACCCTCGCGGAGCGTCGTGTCGACGGCAGCGGGGCCGACCATCTTTACTTGGGTTTTGGTGGTACGTAACGGCCAGCGCGCCACGATTGCGACGAATCGCTACAAAACGTGTTAATCAGTGTATCAGTGTTATAATGAGTTCAGATGTAGGTCCTTCTGCGCTTTCATATATATTATGTAGTGTTGATGTAGTTATTTAAACGGCTTTGTACGACTTGTCCGCGTGAAAATGTTTCGGGAATAGAAGTCTTTCTTTATATTGTCCGGGATAAAAAAGTAGCCTATAGCACTCAGGAGTAATGTAGCTTTCTATTATTGAAAACATTTTCAAAATCGGTTCAGTAGTTCCAGAGATTAGCGCGTTCAAACAAACTCTTCAGCTTCTTATGTAAATAGATAAATTTAAAAATGTCGGGACAAAACCCAAAGGACTCATCAAACATGAGACATATATGTTTAAATAGTTAGTTTTTTTATGTTCTTACCAGAAAATAAAAAACGCGACAATTTAAAACTTTCAGCACCTAACACCCTTACATAGTCATCATATACCCAAATAGATAGTTATAAAACCAATTTACGACATCTGGAAATACCAAAAACATCGTCCCGCTGGTCTTTGAACATTGAACAAGCTTTATAAGTCAAATAGTGGGTAGACACTGAACGCTCCAGCAAAACACGCTTGCAATTAACCCACGCATTCTTTACATGGATTCTGCGTTTATAACTTGTATTAAATTGTGATTATTAAATCGTTATGTTTACATTAATTGTTTATCCAGTTGCGAGTCTACATAAGGGCTTTTTGGACTGTAATATAAGGCCCCGTGGATGATAGGCCCCCCCAGTACATTAGACAGTAGACAATATAGTTGTTGATGTCTGTCATCTATCTATATATATAAAAATGAATCCCTATTTCCCTTGGTCACACCATCACGCGTGTACGGCCGGACCGATTTCATTATATTTTATTTTGTTGTGTTCGTTATTGTCAGAAGGATCTTATGAAAGAAAAAATTAAGGAAGTTGAGCGGAACGTTAGAAAATTTAAGAAAAGTTAATTTCAGTGATTGACTGAAAGCGCGCTGCAAATTCAAATCAATTCAAAAAAAAATATTTCCAAACATAAATACCAACACTTAGTAGTTACTACACCGAAAAGTGAAGGTCCCTAGGTTTAAAACCAAAAGCACAACCCTCGAAATTTTCAAAGTTACGCCATTGGCTTTATAGACAAAACTTAAACACAATCAGTGGATTCTATCGATCGCCTCCACCCACATCAGGACACCTGGCGACACGAGTACAATTAGGACAGTGGTATCACCAAACACACCCAGTTTTAAAACCGTGCCATCACGCAATTAATTAATGTAATCTACTATAACTCTATGTACATAAATATCATCATGTCGGAACGTGTATACGCTGTAGACTTTATCATCAAACATTTTGTATACGAATATAGTGCTAATATTTCAAGGTACCTATGATGTACTTAGCTTGTCAATCTCTAGACCAACCTAAGGTTGACTGAGAAAGAATGTCTATGGAATGAAGTCCACACACACACACACACACATATATATAAAAAAGTGAATAATTAATACTACACATTCTATAGTGTTTAGAAAATCTATGTTGGTTATAGTTCCACATATGAAGTTAGTTTACTGAAAAACAAAACTTATAAAGCGTTTTTGGTCAATATTTGGCAGGATTTTCGTATGCAAGGGTTCGTCATCGTTGGTAAAAGATCAGACATATGACTTGCCAGTATAGAAAAGCTGAAAACCGAATGGACAATGGGATGGAAAGAAGAAAAGCAGATGACGAGACGTTGGTTTATCGAGAAGAATAAAGGACTGTTTATAAACGTATCGCCACAAATATATTGGAGTTATATTGGGGTTTGGGGCCGATTGGGGTATATATGTATATAGGATATTGGCCTAATTTTTGTAATGGGGCAAAGTGACGATAACTCACAAGCCGAGACATATTATTATTATACACATATTATTGTCCTGTAGGTATTCCGATAAATATATTTATATACTTAACAGGTAAAATATAAATAAAATTATGGCTGTCATACATAAAATTACGCATAACTTTATATTTATTTTAACACCAATAATTTCCTTTACATAAAACCTATAATGTGCGGAATTTTACGAGTCCCTCGGGAGCCGGCCGCAATTTCAAATAGTGTGAGAGGCTATAATACATAACCAACTTTTATGTTACATGTATATATTTTAATACTGTTAACACGAGTATTAATACTGCTATTTTATCCTCATATTTTTATGATAAAGGGAGCAAGCCGTTCACTTGTTAAATTCCATGACTCCAAAAACAATCACACCAGCAGCTCTTGAGAGTGCTTTGTAGTATGCTACATGAGCGCTATGGCGCTCGTCACAGACAAATTAGTTGTTAAGTCGCATAATACCCACTTCCCAACATTTAAACTGACCTTAATGTTCTTTAAATTATAAAACAGTGCATGAACGATGCTGCTTAGAAGGCAACGAAAGACATTGTATTGATACCTGCCCAAGCAGTCTCTCGCACACGAAGGTGGTATTAATATCAATCTCACCTTTGATAGGATCTCAAGTAGACATTTAATAAATTTAACTATTTAGTAAACAAAGTTAAAGTTGTCATTTAAGAGCGTGTTTCCGCTGATTCAGCGTTAAACATATCTCAGCTCTCAAAATCTCGCATATACTTTGACTTAAGACATAATTTGAGATGTTGATACCTGTATATTAAATAGCTACGATCTTAAGATGCTGATTTTAATTTGACAGCGAATCAGCTGCTATCGGAATTCAGAACGAAATTGAATCGCGTCTATTAATAGGACCCTAAGAGATCTCTGAGGGAGACCTCTGATTTCATAGAAGTCTTCGTAAAAACTCTTATATGAAATCTTCTAATCAATCCCTCGCTCCATTTAATGTTCTTATCGGTAACAAGGCCTGCATTGTAACCACGTTATCAGTCAAACATCGTATTTAGCTCGTAATCAGCAAGTGAACGGGCATAGATAGCAGTAAATATGAAAGGGACCGTTGCTGCGATGTACTTAACGATGCTGCGGGCTTTATTAGCTTTATATTGAGGTCTCTTTGAATAACAGTTAATTGTCTTGAGTTTGCATAAAAGTAATACATTTGGGGTCATCTATAGTTTACGATACAAAAGTAATTTTTGCAAATTCTATTCTTGTTACACAAGTTGAGGTTCAGTTTTAGATTCCAGATTTATTCGTGACGTCATAATGCTTAATATTCATCTCAACTTTGTCACAATATGATAATACTTTGTTGTTGTCCTCCCTTTTTCCAGCAATTATATGTAAGCCAGTCTGTCTAAGTTGGCAACAACATCAAGGTAAATAATACTTCTCCAAGAATTCAAGCAATAATGTTAAATAAAGTTGTTTCATTTAACTTCCAATGTTTGGATCAAATCTTAAAAACAAATTTCAACCGATTAAGGTGAAATTTTGCACACACGTTTAGTTTGGATGACAATGCATGGTTACTTTTTCTATGTTGCTTTGAATGACGAGACGAGCTTGCCGTTCGCCTGGTGGTAAGCGAAACGACCGCCCATAAACAGTAAAAACATCATCCGACACCTTGAATTACAAAGTGTTGCTTGGTATGCCAATACGCTCGCCATCCGGAGACATGAGATGTTAAGTCTTATTATGTTCAGTAGTTACACTGGCTACAATCTCCTTCAAACCGGAACACAACAGTGACTACATACTGCTGCTGGGCGGCAGAAATAGACATTGCGGTGGTACCTACCCAGGCGGACTCTCACATGAGAGATCCACCAGTAATATTACGTATTGACAGCTTCAATATAGGGCGTCGTTGTCGGGCCGCGGGGCCATCGCACTGTTTGTACGCCACGACCTGCATCTACCACCTATTTATACCTTTTCACGTGAATTGAACGAGGTCTTTGAGGAAATTATGTAATAGCATTGTGTAGACCGGTTATAGAAAAACGTTTGCGCGGCTATAGCTTTACGAATCGTTTATGATACGATAATTCATTATTCAGTCATTGACAAAACTGTTAAGGTGAGTCCTCTTATAGGGACTGACATGTAAAGAATATTATGGGCGGGCATGTGAAGAAACCATTTTGAAAGTAATAAAATATATACTTAATAAAAATATAATGATTACTTACCTATGAATATAACTGGTTATGCTCGCCATTTCATTTGCGTAATTTTTTTTCTGGGATATAGTATATTATTCTGGTATAAAAATATAGGCTTTAGCACTCAAGAGTAATGTAAGTTCGTAATAGAGAAAAAAATGATGTAATCGGTTCAGTAGTTCCAGAGATTAGCCTCTTCACAATCATAAACAAACACAAACTTGTTCTCTTTAAATTTAATAAAGTTAAATTAACAACTATAATATATCTACTTAATTACTAAGACGAAATCATAGGGAATAATGTTTCTGGAACTGCGTATGCTCAGAAAATGTTTGTCGTTATGTGTCTAGGTAGTTGTATCTTGTGATATTTTATAAAAACCAAATAAATATTCATTTATATAATATACATTTTCGAGCCAGAAACCCTTGCGGCCGTCTTCAGAACACCCTTCCAAAGTTTCATCACAATATGATTATTGGTTTTGTAATATAATAGGACAAACATACACACATTCATTTTTATATAAGTATATAGATTTGACAGCTTAATCAAGACTTAAATAATTAATTAAAAAAAATAGCTTGTTACCGTTAAAAGACGTTTTATGCAAACCAATTATACATCTCTTTGTTCTTATTTTAAATAATATTTGTATTATAATAGCTATGATTAACGCATTATTAAAATTCAAATTAGATTTAAAACTGTATTCAAATTAAAATGTGTTTTCCTAAAAAAAATAATTATACTCGGATAGATATAAGTGAGCGTTTAGGCCGTGCTCGTTGTTTATCGATATAAATAAGTATCTAATATTATCCAATAATGAGATAAACACTCATACCTACTAACTGTAAGACTGAACTGAATGCCTGTATGCAGTATGCTCATAATTTCCACTTATACGTTTGGAAAATAAAACCGATACAAAAGGTTTTTAAAGTTTCTAGAACTTGCTAAGTAACGGTATTTTATTTTTCAATTACTAAAATATACTCGATATATTAGCTATAATTAAGAATGCTTCCTATATTGTGCAAGTCACGAATGACGTTTAACTTAACAATGAATAACATACAAACATACTAAACATTTCATTACTCTATTATTGATAGTAAAAAAATCACACACTTCCATTTCCGCCGGAGTCATCGTCAATCGTAATTGACGTCACCAAAACATTTATACGGAACAAATGCGTATATTTATTCAACATACGGTGCCTGTGCGCCATGAATTAACATTTTGCGACGTTATATACAGACTTAATATCGATAGTTATGGATATCCATAAACAGATTCGACAGACGGAACTTATAGAGAATCTAAATAGTAGTTACTGGAGTTGGCATTGAGACACATAACTGAATATCGACATATAAAATCGATATCGGTAAAAACACTTACTAAATAACGTCTAGACGACAGCTGTCAGTTGGAGCTGGCATTGAGTTTAATAATATATAACACAGGTCCACAATGTTTGGACAATTTACTTATTAATAAAGTTCATTATATGTGTGGATATGTATATTGATTTCGATTTTTTTATATAATATAACTGTATGAATATAGATCAGAAACAACAGATTATTTAGATTAGAGGATTCTTTAATATAATTATTATATATATTGAAATTAGAAAGAAATAAGTCTGTATGTCATTAACATTACCCGCTGTCTCCATATTCAACACTCGTTCCCATACGTCAATGTCAATATTCTTATGAGTTTTTCGACATCTAAAGTATTCAGGGGTAAAAGTGGTAGTGAAGATTACTTCCCATAACATGACAGGCTTTTTCATTTAAAATACCCAATATTTGGCTAAAAACCAGTATCATGCAGCATTGTGCTAGCGTTGCTATGAAAGACGTCGTTGTTTGGAAAATATTTATTTATTTATTATCTTATATTGTTGAAGCCAGAGTAATTACTGGGTGTTGAGAGTTAAATCCTTAAGTCCCTAGGTGACATGCGCAGTATAATACTACCCAATATTGGAACTCCATAGCCATAAGTAGTATTGTTGTGGTATCTAGTCACTTACCAACCGTTCTACAGCTTAGGAATTTCATAATACAGTTGTATAGAAAAAGATTAACTACTCATTTCAATAACTGTTTTCCATGGTCAAACTTAACAATGAAGCTCTTATATAGACCAATTTGTAGCCAAACTAGCCAAATAAATCTAGATAAATGGATGCCTATGTTACAAACTTTCTGGCACTTAATACTTCACAAACATAAATCAACTTTATCTGGCGTTTCGCTTTATCTTTTCTTACTTATCAAAACAAAACTTGAGGTGAAATTGGCTCACATCCAAAATTAAAAGGGTGTATATACTAATATGACCTACTTTAAGCATATTTTTTTTCTAGACCTAAATTATTTCATGCGTAATATCTCTTAATATTATTGGCTTATAATTTTACTTAATTATGACATGTTTTCTCAATAGTATATTCGTATATTTGGCCTTGAATCAATTTAATAAGTAGGATGATTAAGTCATGCGATTTTTCAAAACCACTAATAAGTAAATTGTTTAGAATTCAATTTAGTGGCGTTTTTAAGCATAGGAGGGAAATTAGCTAAATAAATCATGAGGGCAATGTTTGTGCATATCTTTTCAGTGAAACAAGCCTAACGTGCATAATATATAGTATGTAAATGTTTATTATTTAGAAACTGATATATTCTTTAAAATATAGCCCCATCTTAAATGTTTATAAACAAATTATGTACACAATCTAATGACCTATATATTCGCAAACTTGTTATCTGTATCAAAAGAGGCATCCGCACTTTTATCAGTTATTATAGAGATAACCAGGGCATGATGTTTGGCAATAATATATATTACCTGTCATGTAAAGAGTGATAGAGCAGCGAATAAATTTTGCATGAATCAGCATAGTATCTTAGACGAGGTTAATGAGACCCAAAACAACTAAAATCCGATTTGAGTTCTAGGCCTCACATTTAAAATAGGTGTAGGAGGAATAAAAAGACATATTCCTTTTGTTGATATAAATAAAAATTTTAATATTCAAATTTATCGACTTCTTACGCAAATCATTCCCATTCCCTCACCTATCATTAGCAAAAAAAAAATCAAAACATCGATAAAACATTTCAACGAGCATCACTACAGCGAGTGAGGATAATAATAATCGGCACCGGCGAGGTCAAGGTTCGCATCCCGGGCGGGTCGACGCCGCGGACGTTACGCGACCGTTTGAAAAACGAACCGTTGGAACGCTAACAATCCACTGTGGGGGCGCTAGTGTCGCGAGTTATTTTTTCTTTTTTTTGCAATTTTATACGCTTAATGGCAATGGGGTTTTTTGCGAAGTTTGAATAGAACAGTTAAGGCGGATTGAAATGCATTGTTTTGCTTCCAGTTTTGAAACAATGGCTTTTAAAAATTCACTTTTTCGTCTTTAATTGTATAAAGATCCTTAATTCTCGTCGAGTTTATAACTGTTTTATTTTTATTATTATGATACATTTTTTATATGACGACTAAGTTATTTTATGTTCCTTTCTTATTCTTAGCATTATTTGAAACTGATAATACGAATATGTAGTTGGATATCTACTCTAGGCAAATTATTTTCATTCTATACTCTATTTTGGACTACAGAAATTTCTTTTTTTTCTAGCACACTGATTCCATGATATCATTAGTTGCCGTCTTAATATACAATTCATTACTAGTCTCCAATTACACTCGTGTTTATTCTGAATCCTCACATGTCCTTGAACATGAACACCGTATACATGCGGTTTTATTTGAATAATTCTAGGCAATGATAAGTACATGCCACCTTGCCTTTGAGGTATTCTACGCATTGTCCCAAGAAAATATTTATTGTTTTGCTTAAGCTTCCTGGAATTGATCACAGCTGACGCGGCGACAACATGAATAATATTGGGTTAAATATTAGTGCGAGTAATAGAAACTGTTTAGACGTTACATATAATAATGACTTGAAAACCATTGTATTCTTCTATTGAGCAATTCTTTACTTCCGCGATGAAAATCAATGCTTTTGATATGATTGAGGAAATAATTTACTTTCCAACGTTTTTTAGATAATTTAATTTAATTATGTATAAGTCCAGACTAGCACTGGAAGTAATATTTACATAGGTTCGATTAGGTCTAGATGTAAAAAGTTCGTGGAAGTCCCGACTACATCTAGAAGTATCTAAATATAAGTTCAAACTAGGATTATAAGTAATTTCTTATATATCAAAATAGTATCCGAGTAAAATCAATTTCGATGTATACGCATTTGATTATTTGTATAGTTTTATCTATTTTCCTTCCAAATACTATATAAAAACTCGTTATCTATAATAATTTGAACATTGTAATATCATAAAAGAATTGTGCACACCTCTATTTGGAATCACTTCAAAAAGCTTATTTAGTCGTTCTGCTATAAACAGACAGTAAAAAATAAATACCACAATAATTTTTAATTTTCTCAGAATAATTGATGTGATCTACTGCCATAGAGATTAGAGACCATAGATGGACATTATTTATAGTCTTGTATTTAATTGACGTGACACAATAATAAATACTGTAAGTTAAAGGAAAATGGAACGGTATAATATGTCTTTGTTTTCCTACATAGATAAATGAACAATATTGTTTTCATAGCTATAATGCATTATTATTAAAGGATTGCTGGCACGTGTCCTTGTTAACTGTGTACACAAGGCAAGCAAAATATTTTAGACACATTTATTATGTTTGCTTTTCTTCTTTTGAGAGGATGTAAAATATTTTAACTATAACGTTGTGTGCATAAGATTCCAGCTAAAACACTGGGCGTAAAGAGAACAATTTTTTAAAAAAATATCGTAACTTTGATAGTAACACTTAATATAGGGGTCGACAAACATAAACAATGATTATAAGTAGTTTGACCTCCTTACCTGCATTTGCAGCAGTCTCGAACCACCGCCTTTTTCCATTTTGTCACAGAAGAACAAAGTGTGGAAGATCGCGAAAATTTAAGTTTTTTAACTGTTTTACGTCCAGGACCAATAAACAAATACAATTAATGCGTCTACCGGCTAGCAGTTCAAATATTACACACGATTTTAAACATTATCAACACAAAACATTAATAAAAATTTGACACAATTTTGACAAGTCCAAACACGAGAATTTCCTTTGACCGAGTTTTTGAATTTCGAATTCACGTTCGGAAACGTGTTTATATTTTTTATTTTTAATTGTATAAGGCTCGCGCACCGATCAAACGTATGGTCGCCAGGCGACTCAGCTGCGTGCGGCCCGACGCGAAACACCACGAGATTGCGCGGCGGGGGAGCGAGCAGCCTGCATGACTGCGCGCTGAGTAATCAACTAGCTGCACCTACATGCCCTGTAAACCTCGCCGAGTGTCCATTTGCCGCCACGCAACTAACGCTCATCCAATTTGAGTTCTAACCTCAAACCATAGAGGATGGTATTCAATAACAAACTGTTTGGAGTTATCAAAAACTTTGTGCTTCGTACTGTCGGACAAATGTAAGTTTACCGTTGTTATCAATCAAATGAGCTTTATTTTAAGGTGATAGAAACTATTTTTGGAATGCATAGGCTTTAGTTTGAACTTTTGTCGGTGGATGGAGAGGAACATAAACAGTGCGAAAGAAATTTGCAAGCCCGCAGCCGAATACGGTGAAAGCTTATGAACGCATCGGGTGTTAACCTTTGGGGCACTGTGATTAAATGTTTGACGGGTCATGTGTCCCATAGTTTATTAGCATTAATTGCAATAATTTAACATATTAAAATTAAATTATTCGTGATAATTTTGCTTCTCGATTACTTTCTGAAAATTAAAATTATGTTTAAATCAGGAACACGATATTGAGATTTGTAATATTAATAATAATTTTGTAATATTGATTTAGTGTCCATAAAATTGTGTATGCATTACTAATATATATTTTTAAATGGGTACAACAAGGTGACCCCCACTGCACCTGTTGGTAAATAGAGTGGAGTTCAACATGTCGACTGACGAGACTTGCTTACCCGTCGGCAGTCGACACAATTATGCTGGCCTGTTGGAACCGGATAATAAATAACAATAATAACCGGAACAGGCTGATCACGGAACTCGAAACATTTACGTGGGCCACTGTGGCGGGTTTTAACACCTTGTGTACGGTGGTCGCTATCCAGGCGGATATAAAATACGTATATCCTACCATCAACAAATTAGTGTTATATTCCGAAATTGTTTTGCACTCTGCCTTGTTTAATTTTAAATAATAGTAAAACCGGTATAAAGAAACTGTTCCACCCCTTTTCAAGTGACGTTTTAAGAAATTCATGATATTTAAGTACCCCAACCTTATTTGGTCTGAAAGATTTCAATTATTTATTTACTGAATATACAAAAAAGAAACAATCATTTGCTGTTAAGTGGTCGCCACGACTCGTTATAAACACACATCATTTCAATAAAGAAATGTAAATAACCAGACGGCTTTAAGTAAAAGGCATAGAGCTCAAAATATGGTTAAAAGCATACCGGTTATATTTTGGTGATCTGGAGGATATCTTTTAGACGGTAACAGAAAGATGTCGTGTTGACTTCCATTTTTTTTTATTATAATTTTTTTTTATTGCTTTGAATAACGAGACTAGCTTCCCGTTCGCAAGGTAAGCGATACGCCCCCCCATAAACAGTAGAAACACCATCTAACACCTTGAATTACAAAGTATTGTTTGGTATTCCACTGCGCTCGCCATCCTGAGACATGAGATGTTAAGTATTATTATGTCCAGTAGTCACACTGGCTATAATTTCCTTTAAACCGGAACACAACAGTGACTACAAACTGGTGCTTGGCGGCAGAAATAGGCATTGCGGTGGTACCTAACCAGGTATATGAGAGACCTACCACTAGTAATAGCAGTTTTTACCCTTGACCACTTCATTGTTACTGACGTTAACAGAGTCCTTATTAATTTTAAAGTAATTGCTATGAATCATTCGACCTGATTTCTTTGACATGCAGATGTTTAATGTCCCAAGAATAGTCAATTCATTGTTTGTACGAAGTTAATAATTCTATATCTATACTTCTATATAAAGCTGAAGAGTTTGTTTGTTTGAACGCGCTAATCCCAGGAACTACTAAGTGAAATTTGGAAAAATATCTTAGTATTGGATAGCCCATTAATCGGGGAAGGCTATAGGCTATATAACATCACGCTATGACCAGTAGGAGCGGAGCATCAATGGACAATAGTGCAAAAACGGGGAAATTTCATTCCTTTTGGGAGCTTCCGTTGCGTGCGCTGGGTAAACGGTTAAATCATTGTAATAAATATTCTATCTATTGAATATAGTCGCATAATTCCCTGGCCAAAGTTTATGCAGTATGTAAAAAGCAATAGGTCGGTTAATTGTAAGTTACCAGTGAAGAAATTGTCTTATTTGAGAAGAAAGTGAAGAGTGGGGAATGTCCTGGATTAATTTTGCAGTACACATCACGTTTATTACTAAAGGTTAAACGAGGTACAAGCAGGGCAGTTTTTGCCATGTGTTTCATTCCATGATCAGATAAGAGGCGAACCTATTGTTATCAGGCATTGATTCCGGATTTTGAGCTGATACTTAGCAGATTAACCCAATATCACTGCCGGATCCGGATTCGAACTCAGGACTTCAGGGAAGTGGTACCCTGCACACAAGATAACTAATTCACTGAGGCAGTCAATGATGTATTTTATGTTATTTTTCATCATGTAAAACTGCTCGTGGGAGTCATATTGTGGGAAAAAAATTTACGCTAGGGTAGGTACATTAAAAATTAAGTACTTACCTATCTTATAAATATAAACTAGATATTTACCCCCTTATTCATAAACGTTTTTTATCTAAAGACGGAGCTGTGGATAACAAATCTGTTTCTCAGTTATGGCATGGCAGCCTTCGCAGTGCGTAGACATAGGTCCGTTGTGATTGGCTAATATTGAGATACAACAGTATTAGCCAATCACAACGGCCCTGTCTGTTTCTCAGTGCCGTTGGGCATTGAGAAACAAGCTTGTTATCACAGCTTTACTCCGTCCTTAGATAAAAAACGTCTATGAATAAGGGGGTTATTTTTTAAGTTGAATTTATAACTTTTATAAGTCTATAAGTACTTTATATTATAAAGCTTATGGGTTTGTCTGAAAGCGATAATTACAGAAACTACTCAACCCATTTTTCTTCAAAAATAGGAACTTACGTCACTTCTGAATGCTATAGGCTACTTCTTATCCTGGGCTAATATTTAACTCCGGAATTTTCATTCGCGTGTGAAAGTTATTATACTATATATATATCACATATATATTACAGAAATAAACAACCGATACATATCTCTACCACGTCGAATTTGTTCAATATCATAACATATTCAAGAAAAGAGTCAACATAGCATATTGATTTTTAGAATGAAATATACCATCTGTTTATATGGAAGTTAATAGCAGTATCAATATGTGGGTAGGAATCCATAATGACTTAATTGGTTTGAACCAGTTTGAGCACGTGGGTTTAATGTCAAGCTATACTAGGTTTTTCCTGCGATTTCGTAAGCAAACAGGCCGGCATAATTGGTTCGACTGACGAGGGATAAACATATCTTGTCAGTCAACATACTGAATTTCAGTTGTGAAAGGTGAAATTTGCGAAATGGATCTCAACTCGAAACATAGGTACTAATGTGTATAAAAGCGGTCAGCAAATCGTTCCGATGATTAGATTCTAAAAAATTCTACGTCAAGTGAAGACGGTAGGAATAAGTTTATATGGACCCTCCGCCACTGTTGAACTCCATTGCACTTACCATTAGCAATGGGGTCACTGCTGTGACGGTATTAAAAACATATTGATTTATTAAAAGAGGCTATCAGTCGCCTTGTTCTTGCATTTGCTATTTGTGAATGATTCATTGTTTCTTTCCCTTTCTGGCAGTAAAGCCAAGATTTGTCAAGAATTGTCTTTTTACAATAGTTAAAGTACGCGGATAGTATGTATGATCTTTTCTTTGTTCCAAAGTTTATAGGCAAAAACTTTGGCAGTTAGAAGTTAATGCACAAAGTTTATAGGCAAAAGTTTAGTTAATAAGTGTTGTAGTGTGCGTAAAACAGGCAAGTATTTTAGATTTATCTATGTGTGGGTTCATAACGACACAAATCCTTATAGGATATCATAATAAGTGTGTTGTCCTTTCTAAGCGGTAGTTACATTGAAAATGACAGATATTTTGGTAATGATTTCATATGTTTGCGCGAATGTTAGACATTGAAATAAAACTATTTTCGGATGTTATGGCGTTTTTTATATTATGATTTTTTACCGACGTTTCGGAAACTTTACAGCCTGGTCAGGGGGGACCTTTGTTCAGTAATAAGCATATGATACGTCCTTTCTAGATAATCTAAGAGAATTACAGATGTTTATAGATGCAATGTGCATAAAAAGCAAGTTTCTTGAGGCGAGTCTCGCCCGTCATCGCGGGCAAGAATTGCCTGAATTACGTTCAGACGGGGCAACTTCATACCCTTTAATTCAAATAGGCAGTAAAATTGCTCCGTCCAAGTCCACCACCACTAATTCCAGTAATAAATAAAACAAAATTTCACCAAACGGCGTTTATTTACAAAAATTACATACAAACATTCATAATTCTTAACGCGCGGGATGCTGTCGCCTCCCGCGCTGCACACCACGTCCACTACCTACGCCTCTACGTATCCTTATTTGTCCAAACTTCACATTTTACGTTATCACTACTGCATGAACTTAATCACTGGTATTATATCACTCGAGATAATTAAATAAGTCGATACTAGATTCAATAAATAGATGTTAGAGAGCTGTGTAGAGTGTAGAGAAGGATTGGTAAATAGAGAGCTTTGGTCTGTTGGGGTATCTAATATTTCTCTATTTTAGGTATAACCAATGAATATTTAGGTCTTTTGTTAAAGAATGAAAGTCTAAAACATCCATTATAAATGACATGAAAACTAATTTTAAATAAAGGCAGGACAAGCAAAATTGATTGCAAAAGTGCAACTGGATATAACATATTATTATTGTTTTTTTAGTTTGCCCCTACTACCTACGCTCATACTATAAAAAATGGTTAAACGCTAAAATGGCTTTCCCACTTCTTGAATAATGATCTTTACTATTACATAATTTCGGGTTAAGTAACGCTTAAGTTAACACTTTTTTAATTGTGTACAGTATTAAGATAAAACAATGGTGCGTTAATGTGGTGTTTAAAATTACGTAAGCGTACCATTATTCAAGTCGAAAGAACCAAATTTTCACACATGACATACGTCCAGTTGATGTGAAACGGCTGTTTTTGTTTACAAGCGCATTTCTCAAAACCATAGCCATCCCTCATAGACTTCATCTGACAGTTGTGACCCAACCAATGAACAATCCCTCACAGACCTCAACTAAGAATTGTGAGTCGAGTTGTGTTTGCTATGCCGTTAAAAATGATAGTACCGTTGGTAGCCAGGGTTAATGATCGAATGAAGTAATTGGTTGAATCTCAGAGTTAGAATACAACGCACAACAAATGCATTGACTATAATGCCTATCTAAAAAACCTTCCTAGGAGAATTTCTGTCGTGGCTGTCAAAGGAACAGGTAATCAGCGAGGTATTTAGGAAATATAGTGCACAAGTATATGCGCAATACACAAGTGCACTATCCGTTCCTTCACTCTTATAGTTCTTTGAGACGGTAATTTGACATGACCGGAGAGAGATCAGGTGCAAGTCCAAAGGCTTTACGTGTTTTCCGAGGCACGGGGATATCACACTGCAAATTCCGAGTCAAAAAACCCGGACAGAATTTACTTCTGCCAATGTTGAAACTACAGCATTTGCGGCGAGTTGTATAGAAATTATTGCTGCTAACATTTAGTTCTTACGCAAAAACTGCAAAAACTTGCTAGTGTGAAAAGTATGTGGCAGCTAAGACTTCTCAAATATAATACCAGTGATTACATAAAACTTAACCAATAACACAGCCAAATTATGTTCTCATTTCAAACTCATCCAATCCGAATTATTAAATGAAAAACAAAAATAGCAAAACATTTTCATGTTGATAACACATATTATCTAACAATTATTATATTTAACACACAAACGAACACAGTGGTTGAGTTTATCCATTTAAAAAATAATTGCGTGCTTTACATATAAAAATATATTTTAGACGAACGTCCGTTATTGCTATGGTTTGATAAAATAAACACACTTAAACATTAACTAGCATAACCTAACATTAAAATTGTTTTAAAGCAAATATAATTGAAATCATTGCGAAGTGTGAAAAGCTTTTAGCATAAATTAATATAAAAAGTAACTTACATTGTCTATGTATTAACTAATTTAATATTTATCGTACACGATCTGCTACAACATCTAATTGGTCGATTGCAAGATTTTTGAACTGTTTTTAAGATTTCCCTTAATTTGAGATAAAAAATAAAACATTTAGAGAGCTGATTGATATACGCAAAGCGTTTGATCCAAGTGTTTGATGAAATTGGAACAAAGAATTCTATTTGACAATATATTATTTAATATCAATTGAATATTCTTCTCAATACTATGTGGCTGAGCGGATAACAAGCCAGCTTCGAAAAAAGAGGCAATTAATTTACCAAATTGACAAATGTTTCAGATCTGGTGGGATCAAAACACACATGGACTGGGTGGACTCAACGCCAAGAGCATTCTCTCCCAATTAACCTTAGGGTGGTACAGAAGTAAATAAGGTGGTACATTTTTGGCGTTCCGTACTATATCTGCATAATTTTGTAGATATATCAAATAAACTCAACTATTTCTTTTACTCGTGAGCCCAAACTCCCTCAGCTTTCTTTAATCTGCATTCCTTTCCTATTTAAATATGGAGATCATTTATTACCAAATCACTCGCTATGCAAAAATATAGAACCTTTTTCAATTAATTTAAAAGATTTTTTTCTTACTGGCCATAAAATTAAAAAGATACGTTTTTCATACTGGCCAGTTCCAAATTCAAAATCTTGCAATACGACCCACATTCGCAGGGCTGGGGACATAATCGCGATTACCTTGCCTAGGGTAACACGCAACACAGGTATCAGTTATAATAACGTTAGGCAGTCTTTGGGTAGGTCGGAAGATTTATAGCGACTATAATTTTATAATTGTACTAATATACCACACCTAACACGCCGACGCTATGCCAAACCATTGGTTTAGATTGGGTGAGAGACCTTTTAAAAACGACTTGGGTTAAATAACAGTCCTGTATTACATACTGTCCCACTGCAGCACGGGCCTCTACTACTACCTACTGGGATTAGGCCTTAGTCCACCACGCTGGCCTAGTGCGGATTGGTAGACTTCACACACCTTCGAAATTCCTATAGAGAACTTCACAGGTGTGTAGGTTTTCTGACAATATTCCTTCACCGTTAAAGCAAGCGATAATTCACTAAGAATATAATTCCGCACTCGACGCGAGGGCGAAGCGCACATCCAACATTTTCAACGATACCAGCCGCACCTGCATCGTCGTCGCCTCGCACCACCTCGCCATCCATCACCTCCTTTCTATCCAGCCAGTCAACACTTCGCACAGCCAGTCAGCACTCTCCAGCTATTAAGGTTACCACATGCATGCTGCCAATGCAAGCTTGGTACATTCGACACTCCTGCACGGAGGGGCCGCGGCCGGTCAGGCGCAACATCTGCCTGACTGGAAATCTTCCCCTTCCATAGAGGAACGCAATCATCTGTTCCTCTACAGCGGCGTCAACCTTTACGCCGCCACACACACATTGTTTTAGAAAAGTCAGCGGTGGGTTCCCTTGGGTTTCGAATCCCTGGATATTCGTCTCGGTAGTCCGTTCCACAGCCCAACAAGGCTATCGCGGCTACCACCTTGACTTGGGTTGTATAGCTACGAGGTACACACCCTAAAGACATATTATTAACGTCATATGTATTTAAATTACATTTTATTTCAATAAGCTAGCGTAAAACTTGCTGGAGCTAGGCAATATTGAAATCAATTTCGTAAGGTATATGAGTCAAGAACTGTTGCCGGGCTAGGTATTAGTCATTTTTAAAAGGTCGCGTACAGGAATCACGAAAGGTAAGGCTTTGATTCTACCGACCACATTCACTACATACTAACATCAAGTTACGTCTAATATGAATCCACGAATACAATATTTAATTGATGTCATGAAGGGACAAGCAAACTTATCCTAAACCAAAACTCCAAACTTGCCCATTTGTGCGATTTCATGACACATTAGGAAAGACGTAAGCGAAAACGTTACCCTGGTTCTGTCGCGTAAAATATTCGAAAACTTGTCTTAAAATGGTCATTGCCTCTAAACGTAACGGGTTAACAATTGAATAATGTTCGAAAGGTACATTTTTGATACACAAAACCTAAAATGCACTGTTCTTTTTATTTTATCAATGCAAAGTAATACCACTGCGTATTGTAGTAAGGTCTGAACTCCAGATACAGTCTCGATCGGCTAGAGATGATTCTAGTATTACCCTACGAACGGGCATTACAAGGTTTAATACAAGGAATAAAAAAATACTATCGTAAAGAGATTTACACCCCTTCAGTGAAATTAATAAGTTTGATTTACACTAATTAGGGCCTGTTCCTCAACGTTCAATAATTTTACCTCCAATTAACATCTAAGACACAGCTTGACTTTTGTATTTAGTTTAGATATACTATATTCGAGTTTCTCAATGTTCAAGTAAATGTGATTCACCAATTAACGTCTAACATAGAGTTGGACTCTTGTATTTAGTCGGGTTATAGTATACTCGACTATTAGCGTTTATATAGATATTGTGATATAGTTGTTTATTAAAAAGCCGTAATGGTTCTATAATTTGATTACAAAGTGCAAATGAATAGGGGAGAATTTGTTTTGTTTTTACGGCATCAAATAACTTGTCATAGTACGATCGCTTTACGTTCATGTCGGGGTACGAATTTGTGTTACATTTTGTCATTTCAGATCCTTTTATCAAGTGAGCTCACAGTAAATATCGCTCTAATTATAATTAGAGGATAATTAAGACAGTATTAAGCTACTGGCATGCGACCCGTCGATGGCAGTAGCTGGCTTCGCTGTTAGTCTAGCAACTCGCACAGTGTAACCGAAATATATATATTGAAGAATTGCGATACGAAATAAGTCTTCACACGTTAGTAGATTGTGTATTTTAGATTTTGTATATCATTTTTCAAAATATATAAAACAAAATAGTGTAAAAAAATTACGAGCAATTAATAAACGCGGTTACGGAACAAGTACGGTGCTAATGTATCTATATTATTGAACACCTAAACCGTATCAATAGGCCGTAGAATAAAATCTAGACATTTTCATGGCTATACACATCATCTAGGACATGCAGACACGACTAGAGCATGCAACTATACGGATAATAGTTATTGGAAATGTTCAAAAATAATCATTAATATCGGAACACAACGATCAGTGACAGAACATTTCCGAACGGAAGAACCGACGAGAACTATTAGTTTTATTCACGTTTTCATAAGATCTTCAGATATTGGCACGTATATAATCTCAAAACAGATTTGAAAGTTTATTTTTGGCACATAGTAAACTGTAAATTTTGGTATACGCGTAGTAATAATATAAATGTAAAAGTACAAAATTAATTGTATCACCATTATATTTGGTATAAAATTTGTTATTCCAGAAATGTTTCGTATATGGACTAGAGAAATTCTTCACGTTTTCACAAAGGAATATGAGCAAACGTTATTCAAATTCGCAGAGCAATTATTTGAATGTGCCTTTAGATACGAAAACCCTCGTCTCAAATGCCTTAACGGCACAACCCATTTCGGGTATCGGAGTTAAACTCCAAAAGAATCCAAATTGCGAAATCATATTGTGCCTCTCGAACTAAAGATTACATCATAAAGTCTCCGCAGTCAACTCCGAAATCCCAGTCATCGGACGTGGTGGCAGTGTCATCGTATTCAGCGAGGGCTTGTTCGTAGGCGGAGGCCTCGTATGCTGTCACTCCGTCGAGCATGGAGCAGGCTTGGGAGACGTTGGTGTGGTGCATGATCGGCATAGCGTGGAGGGCGAAGTCCTCGCCGTCTTGAGACCAGGTAAGACCTAGAAATTTTAAGAGCATTGATTAGGTTTTGTTAAAAGACGTGATGAAGTTTAGTTTTCAAAACTTTAAAGACAGAAGAAAGGGTGGTGAAAAAAACAATGTCTGGAGAAACGTTTATTATATTTCTCATTTTTATGGTAAAAATAATGAAACATACATTTTATAAGTAACAATCGAATCAACCGACTCTACTTTGTAATAAATATATTGCATCTGAATCATGGCGATATACCCTGTTCTCATTTCTCAATAACTCAAACCTATTTTAACATAAACTCAAACTCACCACAATTTCAATGGAAATACTGAATATTGGTTTTGATATTTTCATCAAATGACCGCGTAATGCAGCAATTATAGTCTCCCCAATATACTGATATCATGTATAAGCCACAAATTAAATGTGTTTGTAACCACAGAACGGTGCTTTGGTACTTTAATGAATTACTTGTTTATTGACATTAATATTTTGAATCAATAGTAATAATATCAAACCTGTACTATATAGTGTCGTGCTGGGCACGGGCCTCTTCTACTACTGAGAGGGGTTAAAACTCCAAGCTGGCCTAATGTAGATTAGTAGATTTTGCACACCCTCAAAATTCTTATAGAGAATTTCTCGGGTATGCAGGTTTCCTCACGATGTTTTCCTTCACCCGTAAAGCAAGCGATAATTCACAAAGAATACACACATAATTTTTATAAAAGTTAGAGATGTGTGCTCTTGCGTTTTGAACCTGCGGACATCAGTCTCGGCAATCCGTTCTACACCCAATTAGGCTATCGCCGCTTTAATGTCGGTTCTTGGGAGAAATTATCGATTTTTAATGATAGGAAAATCAACACATAGGTGTTATAGAAAGGGTTGGACGTGTAGCGTCTCAATGAATTGTATTCCTTATCATTAAGGATTCTTTTAAGATGTTATTTGGAAAATCCCGACGTAATAGTGGTATACCACATATACCGTTGTTGGAAACCGTTGTACCTACTATTGCATACATTCAACTAAGTTAATTTAATTAATGTCTTTTTCATAGTCTGAAATAAACGTAATATTGGTATTTCTTCTAAATAAGCCATTCAGAACTGGCTCATATTGAACCAGCCTCATATAAAGTGGTCCAGGTGGACCCCCAGGGGTCTACGGGAGACTCGACGTGGGTCTACGTTGGTGTGATCAGAAACTGGGGATTCACAATTCGTAAGCATGGGTCCACGAAAATTTATCTGGTTTTCATAGTAAAGAACTAAAATGTAGGCTTGACTTCACCTATCAATGAAGGCAGATAATATTTTAAGAAGCCCAGCGATTGTTATGTCATGTAAAAACTTGCATATTCTGGGGAAGAATAAAGTAGAAATTTAGCTGCAGGGGGTCCGACGGAACCAGAAACTTTGAAAGTGGTCTATGAGAAAAAAAAGTTTGCGAATTACTGCTTTAAATATTAGCTCCAAAATGGTAATCAAATATCCTAACCCAAAAATACTGTTCAACTTACGTCCACTCCACACTCCGTTCGGCAACGTCACCCACCCCCATCCCTGGCCCCAGGCCAGTTGATGGTCGAGCTGGCCAGCCAGCGGCACCTGCCTTTTGATAACAGCCACCAGCCCACGGCCATCCAACGCACCAACAGCATTACGACTGCTCCTGTTGTAGATCTCCGAGGAGGTGGCTGTGGATGCAGGGCAGCTAGTTTTTAGAAATGTTCTATGTAGTCTGTAAGTTCTTGTGTAGCGTAGGTTCATAGTCGTCGATTTCAACGTCAAATATGACTTTTTAGATTTAAAATAACTGAGTTACTTGGGGTTAAAATGTGTGCTCGTGGTGGGAAAAGGCTCGTCTTTCCCATTATAGTATATAAGCTTGATGTATTGGTGGCATCGAGTTGACGGATTTGATCAGTCATAAAAAAAGTTGTACTGTTATATTTTATTCTGTTGTGCTAGCAAAAATACAATTTAAGTTAGTGTACTGCCTACAGTAAACTAACTTAAATTGCGTGATTTTTTGTTTGTATGCGTTATTGCTATTGCTATGAATCAGGCGTAAAATTTGTTATCGTTTTTAATTTATTTAATAAGGCCTTCATGTTGGATTAAGGAGAATGGTAATATTACGCAATTAAAATGTTTGCTGTTAATTTTAATTTGTGTAATCAGTCCTACATTGTTATACACATTAGGAAAAATGATAATAGTTTCAAAGTTAAAAAAAAGGTTTGAGATATTTGAAAAATTGAATTTATTTTGATGCCTACTAAACCTATCCTTACTGATAATACTATTTATTATGAGTAAAATAAATTGGTTTAAACACTGTAACTCAATATTACACAGATAATTGTCTGATAATGACCATTTTATCATTAAAATCACCAATCAATAAAGAAGTGTTGTAAAATAATTTTCTAGATTCAAAATAAAATACAATACATGAAAACTCCATTTAAGGCCGCATAAAATTAGATTACGAAGGCTTTACTAAAATTAACTTACGCGCCTATTACAAATTAAATAGCAAAAGCACCTAACCGCACACTTCACTCCATCAGGCGTCTTACCCGACTTGTACATTATAAGTTATAACAAGTGCTATTAAGCTTATTAACTTAATGGCTCGTAGTTTTGACGGGAGTAAAGACAAGACGTGGACGCCATGATAGATTGTCTATGCGTGTTTGTTGGATGTTAAGTGATGACTCATTTGGTATATAGGTTAAACTAACCGGCGAAGGCAATGTATACCACAATAATTACTGGATATAGAGCATGTACCTTCATTACAAACGTGCGACAAAAAGTCTGGGAAGCTTCGAGACATATATTGTTCTTTTATTATAATTAGTGACTATTTTACAGCCATCATTCTGTAAAAGAATTTACAAATATTATATATTGCACAACTAATGATGTCATTACAATAAGCATTTACTTAAATCAGTATTTCAACTCTCCAAAAGCTTATAGCATTACAATACTCCAAATACCAGTTAGTCTCACTATTGGTGGCACATAGTAAACTCTTCATTTAATACGATACAAATTAACTGTCACTGATCGATCCACCGTTTTCCAATCGACAAAAAGTCGCTAGTCTGCATCAACAGTAATAACGCCCAGGATCCAGAAGACGTGATTAAATATCTACGTATAATCTCATTTTACGATTCTATTTTATAGTCGGATAATAATTGTGACGAAATGAATCGAGATCGTAAACCTATTTTATTTAGGAGCATTGTACCTTTCCAGGAATCTTGAATTTCATTGACATAAATGCTTTGAGAATTCTTCAAAACATTTAGATGGAGATTATTTTATTTACTGGCTTAGGATACGCTTACAATCTGTCTATATCTTGTACGTAATAATATAAAAAAATCATTTAGTTATAGGAATGATGATAAAAAAAAATGTAAAAATTTCAGATTCCTTAACATTCAAATTAAACTATTTTGCGGATTTTAACGCAGTTTTAATATTTTAGTTTTCTCCCGACGTTTCGAAGACTTTGCAGACTTCGTGGTCACGGGGGGACTGAGGTGTTGATCATCCGCAAAGTCAAAGTTACAATATCTACCTACATTTTACAATTATAAACCTTTTTAAATTTTAGCTGTTGGTGGTCCGACCTATGCAAAATGCGCTCACAGTGTCTTCAAGTCTGGCAGCCGGTCTTTTGGGTTCCGATTTCATTAAATGTAGAAATATTCTTAACATTGTCAGAAAACAAGCCTTACCACCCGCAGATTTAAAGTTAAAATACCTACATGTGAAACAGAAAAACTTCCCTCGCAATCCCCGAGGGTCCGGTCGTCAACTTGTAATGCGCGACCCGTGTCATCGCTTAACAATGCCTTAAACGAAAATGGTCCTTCGAACCGAACTCGTCGTGAATAAAGTCACTGTTTTATTACAGGGATTTTAGTTAAAAGCAGGATGATTTTGCAAAATGAATACATTGAAGGTTTTCTTCACTCGTAAAGTAAATAATTTTAGAATGTTTTTTTTATTCTCGACGCGAATGGTTATGAAGTTAACGCTTACAAACTAATTCCGCTGGCATCCAAACATATTGGTCCACATAAATGTGCTGCGAATAAAAAGGCCGGCATAATTATATTGACTGGCAGGGGTAATGATCTCTCGACAGTCAACGTTCTATCTGAAACGTACTTCACTTACAATCAGGTGCAGTGAGGTAATTTTTGCTTTTAATACATTTAGTATAGATGATTGTAAAAACAAACAGATAATTCAATTGAGTTTCTAAATATGCAATTAAAGTTTAATAGGGCGTGCTCTCACAGCTTGGCAACCATAAGTTCCATTCAAATTAGTTTTGGACAAGGCAACTGTGAATGTGGTCAGCTCTGTTACCCAGTGTTCATTATCTGGATTTGGTGTGATTAAAATGGAGTCCGTATTTAGTTTAAGATTGAAATTAAGGTAATTATATAAATGCCTATGAACCGGCAAAGGGTATAAAAGGGTTTGTTACTAAAATAAATTATATGATGAACAAGATGCTTGCTTGACAATAAGTAATATGATTGCTCTTCCCTCGAAGTAATTCTTGTGCGTTAGGTCTCTACACCGAATGCGCGCCCATGCATGGGGGACATTTGTCGCGGCCGTACGCACACAGTTAAGTGTGTATACCTCATGGTTGCCAATTCACATTGAGGCCTACAAGTGCTCGACAATATTTCTTGGGCTTCTCCCCTTTTCCAATCCTAACAGGCTTTCTTCTTCTTCCCCCACACTTTCTTCCAGAGCCCTACAGTTGTTAAGCTAGGGGATTTCAGTATGCCGTTCGCAGGTATTCCCTGTTGTTGAGTGCAGGGTTCGATATAAAAAAAAAACATGATTGCTCTGTGTCCCGTTTCATTCAACATTGCTAATATTATTCAGAACATAATGTAAAGGTACAAAGCACTATATATTAAGGTACATCTTAAGGTTAAGTGTTATAGTATCTACATTGCTTATTATATAATTCTCACCCTAAAACAAGTCCTTGCGCACTGCAGCGTGGAGGCGGACATCCTTCCTTCCTAACTGAATCTGAACTAGTATCAGCCAGGTACGCAAGATACATTAATGTCCACAAGTGTGTGCGCAATACACAGGTGCACTATGTGTTCCTTTGGCCCAACCTGGGATCTGAACTCAGAACCTCAGCAATTACAGCTACGCAACCGAGACAGGCAAGCGGCGGAAATATACAATAAGGTAGTACCTATCCTGACATTTTCTCGTTATAAAATAATGTAGAAATTCAAACAGAAACCTCTATTGTCTTTCGAAGCTACACTACCCGGAATAACAAGGCATTAAGCGAGTTAACGTTTACCCACGTGCGAAGGGTCCGCACCCCGCTGGGCGTCACGTTTATATTTAATTTGCCAAGTCCCGAATGCTCAGCGAGATTAACTTGTAATTGTATAACATATCATTTACATAAAAGCATTACTGAGCCTTTGAGATAATACATGCGTGTAATGAAGTCGGCGTCTATTTAAATTATAAAATTAATAGGTGTTGCTCGTGACTATGTCTACGTAAAAAGCCTTTGTTGTTACAAAACTCCTTAAAACAATGTACGATGCCAACGTCATCGATCTAAAAAATTCATTTTTTTTAAAAAGCAAATTACAGAGTTAAAAAAGTATGTGCTAATTGAGGACATGATCTTCTCGTGTGCCGAATCTTATCCAAATCCGTGTAGTTGTTTCTATATTTATTTCTAACAAACGTCCAAACATTATCACAAATTTTCGCATTGATAATATTATTTGTCCTGTCTGAATATCAGTATACCAGTCAACATATATTAAAGTCCTTTCCAACTGTGAAGTGTAAGAAATTGAGAACTTTTATTCATACTGGTTGGTCGTCCTGTGGTTTAAAGTGGCCATCGAAATAATATTTGTAAAACATATTATACATCAATTTTATTTTTCTGCACTCTTTTGTACGTACTAATTATACCAAATTTCAATCCTCCGTGCGTGCATGTGCTATAATACACAAAAAAAAATTCTTCCCGTAATATAGGTTACAGTTTGCAGAAAAAGGAATCATACGAAAAGTAACAGGAACATTACGTTAGAAATCTGTGAAAAAATGGTACTATTTCATAGACAAAGTGAGTATACCAAGGCTCTACCGTACAGAAAGGCTTGATTTTTTGTATTATCATGCCGGTCAGCTAGTCCTAACCAAATATATGAGTGACGAATAACAGTTTCATGATCATTATTAGCCACAGCATGACTACTAAATATGAATCTATTTCAAAACAATGACAATTTAAATTTGTATTTCTACTAACACTATTTTTGTCTTCTAAATCCAGTTTAATTTCTCATCCTTGAAGATCTCATAGTTTTATAGCAAGGTAACAAAATTCATTTCCTCGTAATTGCCGTTTGATTAAGATCCGTCGGCGACAGATCTAGCGGGATATTAAAATATCACTCTTACCTGAAGGAAATTAGAATTAAATTTCCAATACCCAGTCTTTTGTTGATTAATCGTCCTTTGAGTTTTTTCTAATAGCTTCATCCTTTTCGAATAGATATGAGAAATCATATGTATTGAAAATTTGAGATAACAGCGTATCTATGGGGGCACTATTTCATTTTGGTCTAGTTTTTCAATGGTAAGTTAAATGTGATTTAAAATATAATCGTTTAAAGTCTCTCGGCGCGTCTGTTTATCTGCCTACGATAAATTTAAATTTAGACCTTGGGAAGGAATAGGGTGTATTTTTATCCCGGGCAATATATAGCGGGACTTTTATCCCGGAAAATCTTTCCGTAGGCGAAGCCGCAAGCAAAAGCGGTTACAATATACGCAAGTTGAAATGGGGAAATATATTCTGTGGATACTTAATAACTTTCTTTTTTTTTTTTTTTTAATGGAAGATACATCATCTCCTCGTGCGCTAGCTTCTTTTTTACGGGATTATACAGGGACAAATATAAACATTTTTTGATTCCTTCCTAACTGAATTTCGGCCACGGCGGCCAATCTCATCGTAGATCAGCCACGCAGGAGATATTGTAGTGCACAGTCTGTGTGCAATATACAGGTGCACTCTCTGTTCCTTCACTCTCATAGTTCGGTGAGACGGCAACCCGACATGACCGGAGAAAGTTCAGGCGCAAGACTTTAAGCGCTTAACATAAACATTAATGTAACAATAGCTACTATATACTGTGTTATATCACATACTGGTTTTCTAAATCTTACAAAACAAAACTACACTCAATCTAAAACCGACCTTGTACGCGACGTAATAGACTGAAATTCCCTTGCGGAGCGTTATTATTATAATCCTCATAATAGTCCCTCGTTCCAGAGACCCTTTTCCAGGCTATGATCAAAATAATGGCACTGCTATTGCTCGGGCGTGTTAGTCACGTGGTTTCTATGAGGGAAGAACACGTGCCTCGAAGATAAACGAATACACGTGTTGGTAAGGGTCAAGTTATACTGGCGCAGTCCATCGTCTCGCGGATTCGTGAGATTTTTTATCATAGAAATTTGTGCGTTACTTTGTGAACATAAAGGTGAATTTACTGTTAAGTTTAGATTGACGTTACATGTTAGTTGACTAGAGCGATAGGTCCTTCCTGCGAGATTGTGACAACAATGTATTATTATATACGGAATGGGATCTAGATAGCTTGTCGACTGACGAGAGATTACCTCTCGCCAGTTGACATAATTATGCCAGCCTGCTTAAAAATGTATATACACATGCTAATCCCGGTATGCGGCATACTTACACTTTTGGGAAACTACCCTATATCAATAAAAAATACTCTTCAATAAAATTGAGGAACTGAGATTCCGCCTTATATACTTACCGTGCATGACCACTAAAATATTTGTCCAAGTTAATTTGTATAGGTGTTTCTAATGTACACTATTGTTATATTTGCCTGTATTATATGATTTATGTAATTACGTTTCTATATTATTAGCTTTTGCTCGCGGCTTCGCCCGCGTGATAGAGTTTTCCGGGATAAAAGTCCACTGTATGATAAAAGTCTTGCTACATATTTTCCCGGTACTGATAGGTTCAAACTAATTTTATCCCCATGGGGGTTGAATTTATCAAAATCCTATTTAAGCGAACGTCTTCATCAGAGTAGCTCCAATCTTTAAGTTCAATCAGTCGAAAATCTAAGAAGATTTATACATACTTTCATCCCCTATTTTATCCCTTTGGGGTAGAACTAATCAAAATCCTTTATTAGCGGTTGCCTACGTCATAACATCTGCCAGCATGCCAAATTTCAGCTCGATCCGTCCAGTGGATTGGGCTGTTCGTTGATAGATCACTATATCAGTCAGTCAGTCATCTTTGAGTTATATATATTTAGATGTCACCGTTTTTGAACTTTGGACCGAGTATGGTATAAGTCCCCACCGTGACCATGAACTGCAAAGTCTTCGAAATCCGGGAGAAAATTATAATATAAATAACCGCAATAACATCCGTGAATAGTTTTATTTCAATGTAATAAATAGGTTTATGGAGGTCTCGGACCCATTCGACCCCTAAAACTCGTACCCTAGAATAAAAGTTATAGATTCGTCACCTATTCAAGTGCCCATTGGTCCCCTGATAGGAGACCAGTTAATATTAATTTATTTATAAGGTACCCATTCGTTCCCCGTCGTCGTTATCAAAATCACACGGAGAAACATGATAAGCGAGTACAAGCATGCACGATTGTGTAGAAGGCATAACTCTAACCAACGGTTGCACAAAATCTTATCTTTCCATGGGACTTAATGCTGCCTCGTAAGACCAGTGACCCCCAAAATAACCGCCCAATAGTCCCTGAGACTTGGTTTGGTAATTGTTTCTTGAGAAAATAAAAAACGTAGAAGATTTGTGGTTCAGTGACGTGCGTTTACTTGTAGTATATGTAGAGTATACGAAATAGTTTTAACTAAAACATAGTCGTGTACTCCTTACATTACAGTAGTAATACTGCCTACAGTCTTAAGGATATGTTGATTTATATTATACACTTATCTAAGCAAATATCGACTACTATTGTGTAGACATCTGTGTTTATTCGAATATAATATTTAGTCGATTAATCGTTTTGAATTTGTTCAGTGCGGTAATATATTATCAAACTATTTACACTTTTGTAACGCAGCTTATTGCGTGTGCTGTACGCCTGCTTGAGGACTTAGGTTCGATTATCGGGTTGAATAAAGCGATTAGTTTCGTTACAATTATGCCGGCCTGTTGGAACCGGAAATACCCAGGCTGATCCCGGAACGCGACACACTAACGTGTGCCACTACGTCGGGTTTTAACACCTTGTGTACGGCGGTCGTTATTCGGGCGGATATAAAATATATCCTACCACCAGCAGTCTCACCTGGCGAATAACATACAATGCAGAAATCGAACCTAAAACCTAAAGGTTTCTTAACCAAATCAACACAAATTCTATTCATAGTTTGTTCACAAAATCAATTCAAGACTGGCAAGTAATTGAAAGTTGGTAAAACGGTGGACATTTTTACCACGAAATTCGTCAATATTCGATGCAACCGAATAGAAACATCACCGATATTTGCAGTTCCAGTTCGATAACGAATAAACGTTATGTTTACTTTTCATATGGCGTGGATTTTTCACTTGAACTATATTTCAATTTTTGTTCATAGAATAGTGTGGTTTACCTTCGATTGAAACTTGGTAACGAAATTAGAAGCTGTATTGGTATTTGTTAGTGCAAAGTGATTGCAATCAGTTAAATGATTTTTAATTTCCATTCTTCCGACGTTTCGAAGACTTTGCAGCCTTCATGGTCAGGGGGGGACTGAGGTGTTGTTCATTCGCAAAATCAGAGTTACAATATGTACCAATTTTTTTCAAATATAAAACTTTTTAAAAAATTTTAGCTCTTGGTGGTCCGATCTACGCAGAATGAGCTCACAGTGTCTTGAAGTCTAGCAGCCGGTCTGATAAGGTGATATTGTTAATATGTGTAGATATAGTAGGTCACTTACATGATGTTAAGCCTGTCATTATATAGTAGTGGCGAAAGGTTCAAGTAATCCGTTTCCTTTCGGCTGTCCTTTCATAATCTATGTAAAATCTTATCATTAGTATGATTTGCATACCGCAATTTATTACTTTGAATGAGGAGGCGATGCCGTTCACCTGATTTTATTTATTTATAGGATTTTTAAGCGATTGATGGTAAGCGATACGACCACCCATAAACACTAGAAACACCATCCAACAATTTGAATTAAGTATCGTTTGGTATTCTACTGCGCTCGCCATCCTGAGACGTGAGATGTTAAGACTTATTATATCCAGAATTTACACTGGATTTGTAGCCGTACATTGTTGTCTTTCAAACCGGAATACAACCATGACTACACACTGCTGCTTGGCGGCAAAATTTAACATTGCGGTGGTATCTACCCAGGCAGACATATGAGAGTCCTACCACCACCGGTTCTCTTTCGAAAAATTTTACCCATTGTTTTTTTTCCCTTTACTGCAACAGATGTGACGTATATAGTCTGTATATCGACTGAAGAGAGATGATTATCCCTTGTCGATCGACACATATCAAGCTGTTCGAAACCATCTATAAATATTACATTTATTTATTAGGCAGACCTGCCTTACTGGTATTTTTCCTTCATTACGTCTGATATAACATATACCGTCTGTATATTAACAAGAGGTATGATTAGCCCTCGTCGGCTGACATTTGCTCCACGTCGTTCAGAACTGTCTAGACAAATACTTACGTCGCACTCGGACTGTGGGCCTTTTGAAAGCGGTTCGGAGGTACGGCATGGCCATCACCAGCTCGATGTGGGGCGGTGGAGGAAGCTGCGAACATATAATATTAATTTAGATGAGTAATTTTACAAAATTGATAAAATATATTAAAAATAAATAATAACAAGTGAAAGAGGTATTTAATAAAATAATATTTGTGTTTATTTTTGTCCCACTAAAAAAAAATGCACTATACATTCGTGGACTGAAAAAAACACTCTATATTTTTATAAATTTGTTAATTCCACAAAAAATTTCGTATCCGTAAAACTAAAATATTTTTGAGCTAATCTGGGATTCCCTCGAACAATATAGTAAAAATACAAGTTATAAATCACAAATCAAATTAATGCGCAACAGAATCTAATGCTAAGGTTAGACTAGCAAGTTGTTGCAGCAATATTTTGCGCAATAATTTTGCATTTAAACTAGCGACAGTATTTCAATTATTCTATACATATGCGACTCGCAGCAAGTCCTGCAAACTTAAAATTTTGCAGTAGGTACCTTGTTATGATTGTTTACACGGTAAAATTGCTATAGTCGACTTCTGCAAGTTTTCACGCTAATCTAAACCTCGCTTTATGCTTATAATTTCAACTTAGAAATTCCTAGAATCGGTTTATGCAATATTACACAATTCCCACGAAGCTATTGATTATAAATTAATGCATTATACGGTCCGCTTGTCTTATCATTACGGGTATTATCGTTCATACAGCAGCTCAGGGCTTAACGCTGTAGACTTAAGTCTATTTGAGGCTTATAGTTTAGTGGAGCTTGAATATGAATATGGATTGTATACTGATGCAACTAATTAAATGCTGTAGTGGGTAATGTATGTACTTAAGCTCATTACAGCGAGGTGCGGGATTCGATTCCCGGTTACTTGGCGCTATCAAAAAATATACGAGATTTGCCGTGAACTATACTTTGTGACACGATGGCTGTTAAATCCTTCACATAGGACAAACATAAGTTAGAGGCTTTCCCGTCCTCACACCCACCACTACAACTCCTGTAAGCCAGGATCAGCAGTGGCACGCATTTTCTGACACTGAGCGGTGATGCTCGGCGAGTCTCAAGGAACACTAGCAACGAAATAACTTAAATATAAAGATAGGAAGGAGCTGGTAAGAAAAAGGTAGGTGAAAATATATTACTAATAAAGATATGTTAGGAGAAATTGAATGCATTAAATACCTCTGCTTGCCACTAAATCATGTATTATGAAACAAACTAAACAATGTTTGGACTAATATGCTCACTAGATTATCAATCTAAGCCTTAATTAACCATAAGCTCGATTTAAAATAAGATAACGAAACGATTTATTTCTAAAAAGAAGAATTAAGGCTTACCGTTTTTGAAATTGCCGCCATCCATTCTCTTGAGAAGCGAGAAAAAGAAATCATTTAATTAATACGCATTTATTACGTTTACGTACATTGAAATGAAAATAATTATGGGGACCATTGCAAAGTCTTCGAAATGTTGGCAGAAAATTATATCATAAAAACACCGCGATACAATCCCAAAAATATTTTCATTTTAATATCAAATGTTTCACAATAAATAATACAAAAACTATCTATAGCTACATATATTTTAAATTGATTATTGTGGATGTTATTTATTAATATATTTAATAATCAATGTTATGTCCTTTTTGTTATTAAATATAACTCTTTCATATTTAATTACAAAGCGGGAAAGTGTTTCATATTGATACTCAAAGGTTTTGACGTAATTTTACCAAGTTATATTGTTTAATTAACACATTAACGCATTTGATATTTATAAATGAAGCTCACAATAAAATGCAGTCATTTAAATTATTATTTTTCATAAATCCGCGCCGTTAAGGTCAAAAGGGCTCACCGAGTGTTTATAAACCAACGGACCCTTGGGCACGAAAAACCCACCTCTGGGAGGGCCTTGTTTTTCACACCCCTTACAAAGAGCGAAGAAACTTGTGAAATGGAAGTCAAGTGTTTAATGAAAATTGATTCAGGGGCCTTATTCTCTATCCCGCACGTTATTTTAACAGTGCGTAACAGGCGCGTAACACAACGCATCATGTTTAGGACTATAGAAATGTGGCTTACAGAATACCATTCCACGCACATTTCTCGAAGATAACATGACACGGCCGCGTTACGCGGCTACACTATCATACAGAATTAGGGCCCTGGAGTCATTACCGAATGTTAAATGTCGGTTGTTTTAAATATATTTGATTTCCTTGGAGTACAAGGCACAACTGCAATGTCTAATGCCGCCAAGAGAATGTGCATGGACTATTGTGTTCCAATTATAAATACACTGTAACAACTGATTTCTTCCTAACTGAATTTTGCCCACAGCGGCCAATCTCAACGGAGATCAGCCATGTACGCAGGATATATTATAGTGCATAAGTGTGTGCGCAATACACAGGTTGCACTCTCTGTTCCTGCACTTGCATAGCTCGGTGAGACGGCAATCCAACAAGAGCGGAGAGAGATCAGGCGCAGGACCAACAGCTTGATATACTTTCCGAGGCACGGTGGTATCACACCACTAAATTCCTGGCTCTGAGCTGCGACTGAGTAATTTTCAAGATGGCTAAACCCAGTCACAATTATTTGGCCGGAACCCAGGATCTCAGCGCGGTAGTAGTACTTGTACCATGTACAATTAAAATGAGGCCACTGAGGTATTGTAGATACTTCGCATAAGCAGCTCCCTTCCATGAAACCCATTGTTGTAACAGTATTTCCCACACCAAAAACCACGTAAAGATAAAAAAGATAACTAATAAGATGCAAAAACACATAACGGGTTTAAGCCGGGTTACGTTCTAATAAATTCCCGTGACGAAGCTAAAACGCCATCTGGAATGAGTTGCTGCTTTTACATTACGATGTTTGAAGCATTACGTTGCGTCTTGTCAACGCTCCATTGCGTTATTAGGTGGTTGTGGATTGAAAGTCTTGCGTTTTATTCCAGAACAAAATCGTAGTGTGACTGGTTGCTTTTATATCTTGTAGATAATGTAATGGCACTGGAGGTCTTTTTTAACAAGCTTATATCTAATCTATATATATAAAAATGAATCCCTATTTCCCTTGGTCACGTCATCACGCGTGAACGGCTGGACCGATTTCACTATTTTTTGGTGTGTTTGTTATTGTCAGGAGAAGGATCTTATGAAAGAAAAAATTAAGGAAGTTGAGCGGAACGTTAGAAAATTTAAGAAAAGTTAATTTCAGCGATTGACAGAATGCGCGTTGCAAATTCATAGTTAGGACAGGACAACGTCTGTTCCGCCCTGTGGAATGGGGGCGTTTGGAGAATACCACCACGGTAAACCCCTGCCTGTCGTAAGAGGCGACTTATAGGGGCCACGAAGGGGGTCGTCGGCGGGCAGCAGGGGGCTGTCCGCCCTAGTGCATTTTTGTGCATTTCTTGCACATTTTTCGGTTGACCCCCGGGATGGACGGCAGTGTGGCGTTGACCTCATGCTGCCGTTGACGCTGAGAGCGTCCTTCGGTGCGAGGGATTGATGAACAATGTGCGAGCGCATAAAAGTGGTACAATTTGCAATATAAAAATAAGATAAGACATTAAATAAATGACAAATGAAAAAAAATCTAATCAAAGAAATTTCGGCTCACCATTCTTGGTACTAGAGTCTAAAATGTACTGGCATGCCTTATTACGGCGAGTCATTGTCTCAGCAATGATATAAGTAACGGAACGTGAAACCATGCGTCAATTTGTATAAAGTCTGGTGAAGATCATCAACTTCGTTCCATAGTGTCATACGGATCGGGTCTCACCTCGTTCCCTCGCCCAATTATTATAAATAATGAGATAAGATCGAGTAGCAGGATCGACGAGGCTCAATACTCCTGTGGCCAGATTTATGACTCGCGATTGTAACTTTATCCAAATGATTACTATTTTATCTGAAAAAAATTACAGTAAAAAATACAAATGAATTGAGAACCTGTTCCTGTTTGAAGACACTAGCTGACTCGATAGACGATGTCCTGTCAACTATGAATTTGCAGCGCGCAATCTGTTAATCGCTGAAATTAAATTTTATTTAATTTTCTAACGTTCCGCTCAACTTTCTTAATTTTTTCTTTCATATGATCCTTCACCTGACAATAACAAACACAACAACAAAAAAATTGCGAAATCGGTCCAGCCGTTCACGCGTGATGGCGTGACCAAGGGAAATAAGGATTCATTTTTATATATATACATTAGGCGTTATTTTTATTACGGCGACTTTTCAGGTGAGTAGACTTGTATTATATACTTGCCCACTGCTGAGCACGGGCCTCCTCTACTACTGAGAGGGAATAGGCCTTAGTCCACCACGCTGGCCTAGTGCGGATTGGTAGACTTCGCACACCTTCGAAATTCTTAACTGCTCAGATGTGCAGGTTTCCTCACGATGTTTTCCTTCACCGTTAAAGCGAACGATAAATTCACAAATTTTATTGCGATATTTAAAATTCGTGTAAACATAAGTAATCAATATCGTAGAGTATCTTAAATCCATGTTGTAAACAGTGTTGTTGTGTTTCACAGGTATTATAACGTGGTGGTTACTGCAAGTTATATAATAGCACCATCAAATGAGACACTGTTCAATATTAGATTATAATTCTATATTATATATCATGTTGTAGTATTTAATTTCTTATTTATTGCTTTGAATGATTAGACGACATTGCCTTTCGCCTGTTAGTTAGCGATACGACAGCCCATATACAGTAGGAACACCATCCAACACCTCGAATTACAAATTATCGTTTTGTATTCCACTACGCGTGCCATCCTAAGACATTAGATGTAATTCTTATTATGTCCAGTAGTTACACTGGCTTTGTAGCCGAACATTGTTATTTATACTGGAACATAACAGTGACTACAAACTGCTGCTTGGTGGCAGAAATAGACATTGTGGTGGTACCTACCCAGACTCGCACATATGAGAGACTTACCACCAGTCATTTATTATGAGTTGCATTTATAATACATAGTATTTCATTTAATTTAATTCAATCAGCGAATCGTAAATCACATAACCCATTTGATTCAGCAAATACAACTATTTACACAGTCAGTTTATTTTAAACTTTGACGTCAGATTATAAATCCCGGTGGCAGCTGATTTGAAACATACGTAATTAAATCAATGGAATATTTAAAGTAAATTTACTCAATAGTAATGTTTGAACAAATTGTCAAATCAATTGTTATGTTTGAGGGTATATATTCTGAACAATTGGAGGATACGTACCACACTTTATCGAAGATCGGCAAGATGAAATCGTCAGGATTTCTGCTTGCTTTGGTAAGATATTCAGTTTATAACAGCAACGGTTAGATAATTAAAATTATTTTAAGTGGACAGAACAAATTGAATAGTGGTTCTGACTTTTCGAAGTTACTGATCCCTCATTATAATGGGATAAGAAAACATGCTGAGGAAACCTTTACCTTTGACGTTATCATAATTTTGGAGTTATGTGAATATTTTCAACCTTCCGTGTGGTGGATAAAAAGCTCTCTTTCAAAGACTCGTGGCCAACTGTGTGATTCGTATTAAGAACTGGCTCATTGATAAATTATTTTGTGTGAACTTTAAACATTCTTTTATTGAAAATTCACGTAAAAATAATAAATATTGCATTGCAGGCTACGATAACTGCCGTGACATCAGCACAAAGTAAGTATTTATTTGAGAACATTAGATATTTATATTAAAAATTCGATCTTAAGTTCAAGGGAGGTCAAGGCAGAGGTTATGAGGAAGTAATTTATCATTTATAAGACACCAATAATTATAACCTTTGATTTATTATAATTAGACAGTCAGCCTAAAAAGAAGCTATACAAATTCCAAATTTCAATTCGCATTAAAATATTGTGGCCGCATCAACAATCGTTTCAACATTTGAATGCCAGAAGGGCCATCATGTAAGCAACAAATATACCCAAAATGAGTAATACAAATATTTGAACTCACCAGATTTTTCTGCGTATTTTGATTAAGGTTTTGTACTTTTAGGATAATTTTCGAATCATTAGTCTATATTTTTAAAAAGTAAATATTTAAATTGTTATGACATTCTTATCAATACCTAAACTTTAAATTGCTCTACTCAAATATTATTAATTGTCGCTTAGATATGATTACGTTTGTTGCTGACTCTGCCTATATAATATAGTAATAAAACATACGGGCAGCATGACCTCATATGCCCTGTGTACTATTGAATTTCCCCACTCCATTTCTCCAAATTTATCTTATATATCTATACCTACCTCTGTATTTTAACTTAATTGATTCGCTACGACCTTGACTGTATATTATGCAAAACACTGTATGATTTTTTATAGATTCTGTCTATAACACAACCTAACATTGCTAATAAAAAAATTGCCTTATATCAATTTTTTAGATCAAAACTATGCTCAAGCCAATGCTGCAGCGTGGTTAGCGAATGCGGCAGCAAACGGAGCCCAAGTGATACATGTTCACCACAAGTCCGGGGCAGGTCGTCCAGCCCAGTCTAAGCCAGCCCAAGACAGACCTGTTCAAGCAGCCGGCACAAGAGCTGAAGCAGTAGCTCATTCGCGATACCCAGAAAGCCACCCCAATACTGGACAGGCTAATGCACCAGCACAAGCTATAGCCCACGCTCTAGCCAAACCTCACCATCAAGGTCATCATGGCGCTCCACAACCCTCAACGCCAGCGTCAAGTGCGCATCAAACACCTGTTGCAGTCACTTCTGCCCCAGCCACCACAGTTGCCAAAACGCCTCCACAACCTCCAAATGATAAAGATTTGCAAAAGTTACCGCAGCCATCACCACTACCCGACGTCAGTGCTCTGGGGATACCCAGTCTATTACCTGATTTACCACAAGATATAGCGAAAGTAATCCAAGCTGCGTTAACTGACAATCCATTGGCTAAAGTTGCGTCAGGCCTAATCACCGCTTTCATTACTGATCAGTCTACAACTGTTCCAGCAATCATTGCCGGAGTTCATAAAGGTCTCACAAATGCAGCTACCGTGATCTCCCCTGATAATGTATCCAAAGCAGTCGCTGTTCTAGCTGACAAATCCCACGATGTCATAAAAGCCTTTGTTGCAAAACTCGGAGACCTTATAGTCAGTCATGTTGATAAGATTGGAGAATTGATTAAAAAACTTAGTGAAATAGGCAAATTTTCACATGCAATTGCGATCGGATTGTCAGTCTTGGCTACTCTGTCCTTGATATTCCAGAATGAGGTACTACCAAAAATTCCTGCTGACTTGAGTCACTTGCCAATACCTTTGGAAGATTTGCCACACCTATTGGAAAAGGGTCCGATACATCTTGAAAAACTACCGTTTTTGTTAGACAAGCTTGAACCCTTAAAAAAGTTGCTGGAAAATTTTGGACATGGACCGGCTTCGGCTCCTGGCGCTGACAGTGAAGCAAAAGCTTCAAGTGTACCAGGTCAGGGCGCGCAAGATGCTGCTAAGGCTGATGCAGCGGCTAAGGCACCAGCCTTAACCACCGGGTCAAGTCCACCCGCACCTGCAGCCGGCGCTGCTCCACCACCTACAGCAGCGACGGAACCAGAATATTTGGATGAGTACTATGAAGAGGAAGAAGAAGGTGCTGCAGGTGCTTTTGCTACTGCTGAAAGTGCCGCAGCGAGTACTGCAAATGCTAGCGGTGCTGTAGCAACTGCTATAGCTGGGTAAAGGACATTGACTCATCAACCCATATATATAGATTATAATATAACTTAGTTTTACATTTTTTACTCACATTGCGGTAAGTTTGATAAACGAATGATTGAAGTTATAAGTTAAGTTAATATTTGGAGTTACTACCTTTTAAGGAATATATATTATGCGCTATCAATTATTTGCAATAATAAAGTTTAGTAACACTTATTTGTTTCATTGAAGTATCGGGGTAAACACCATTTAGATGTTCATATCCATATTATTGATTTTTTGATACCCATAACCAATTAATATAAAGTCATAAAAATGCTTACTAGGTACAAAAATGTGTCAATAATCATTAAGAATGTTAATTAAACCAAATAAAAATATATTTTTTCCCCAAACAGACATATCCGTAAAAAACATCGAGTAAACACAGAAATTCTGTAATAATGTACGATAAGCGCAAAGTAATAAATAATGCGGATACAAAGTGTTGTACGCGACCAAACACATAAACAGCGCAAACAAGAAAACCTATGGAATTGTTTGGAACTAGACAACCCGAGTTAGGCCGCGGCCACACTCAGCAAACAGTTTGCGGATATTTGTCTTGAATTAGCGCTTGGTGGAACAAAGCTTGCTACGTGCACGATACGCAGTTTTGAATTCGTCGACTCATTCATTGATTACACTAATTTTAGATTGTTTTTGTTGGCTGTAATTAATGTTTTGAATACGCTAGCGTTTGTTTTAACTCATTGTCTAACTTAAGTAAGATACCACGTTCGCTAATAAATAAATGAATATAAAAATATAGAGTCAAATTTTAAATGTAACGTTAGCAATACAAAGGATAAGTAGTTATTTAATTATTGTTTTGGTATCTGATTTTAAGTTTTAAGAGTCCATATCACCTCTTTAATTTTAGATTTGCAGCGTGCGATTAGTAAAATGTTAAACGCAACTGTTCGTAGTTTGCCTTGTGGACGCGTCTTAGCTCATATATTCTTCTAAGCTTAGTAAAGATATTGCCGTAAATGATTTTGAGGGTAGTAAAAATTTTATAGAACAGTTTTATTTTATAAAGTAGAAGCGTATAGAATTTTATGGCGCACTAATGTTCAAATATTTTTAATTACATAAATATGCTTTCATGCTACGTAATTAACAACATTTTTGAATAACACACATTATTTAAACATTCATATTAATTCAATATTTGATTATAAGTTTAAATGAACACCTGTAACAATATGTAAATTAGAAACATGTTTGTAACGAAGTGAAAAACGACGCTTCCATAATTAAATAATTTGAGAAATTTATTACATTGATTACATCTAATCACTCTGATATATAGGCCTGGTTGTAAAAATTATAATATGTACTTATACTGCAAAATGTTCAAAAAAAAAATTATGGCGACTTTAAATTGAAATAGAGTAGGGACAAATTGAGGATTATTAACGAAACAAAGGAATAAACAGTAAAGACCGTCCATAGTATTATATCTATTATAATTATACTTATGCTGAGATGATCTCCTCATTGCCATGGCGTGAGTTTGCTATTCACTTCATACCTACTTTCTCTATATGAGCATTAATTAGCCTTTGTTTTATTAACCGACTTCAAAACAGGAGGTTCTCAATTCGAGTGTATTTTTTTTTATACATTTTTTAGACCTTTTTAGAGGAACAATTCTGTCGTACATCATTGTTGCGTAACTCTAACCGTTTAACCAGCGCACGCAACGGAAACTCAAAATGAATAATATTTGCCCATTTTTGCAACATTATTCATTGGTGCTCCGGTCTTATTGGTCATGGCGCGATGTTATATAGCTTATAGCTTTCCTTGATAAATGGGCTATGAAACAATAAAATAATGTTTAAATTCGAACCAGTAGTGAGATTAGTGTGTTCAAATAAACAAACTTTTCAACTTTATATAATAGTTTAATTTGCTGCGCTTAAGTTCCTTTTAGATTCATTTATATAAGTACATGTTGAGTTTTCCTAACTTGGGCTTTAAAGCTATAAGTGTAATATTTATATTATTGTAATCGTAGTGTTAAGTCTGCTGGAAAACCTAACAAATAAAATAAAATAGTAGTACTATAATATAAATAGTACGATAGCCTAGTTGGGTGTGGAACGGACTGCCGAGACGAATGTCCGCAGGTTCAAATCCCAAGGGCACACACCTCTGACTTTTCTAAAAAATTATGTGTGAATTATGAATGATTATGAAATGTGAATTTATCGTTCGCTTTAACGGTGAAGGAAAACATCGTGAGGAAACCTGCACATCCGAGAAGTTCTCTATAGGAATTTCGAAGGTGTGTGAAGTCTACCAATCCGCACTAGGCCAGCGTGGTGGACTAAGGCCTAATCCCTCTCAGTAGTAGAGGAGGCCCGTGCTCAGCAGTGGGCAAGTATATAATACAGGGCTGATATTATTATTATTATTATAATATATAATAGTATATACTTATGCTGAGATGGTCACCTTTTCGCCACAATGTGGGTGTGCAACTTACTTTATATCTACTCTTTCGATATGAGCATTAGACATAAATTACATATAGATAGCTTACTACTATAAAGTCCTATACTAATTTTTACATATTATGGAAAAATGAGATGTAAAATTTTCATTTAAGTAAAAATTAGAAACGCCAATACATGACACCTTTATTATTCCTTCACGAATATTGGAAATTTTACTTTAAAAAGTATGTGATATAATTCAATTTGTACATCAAATATAACATAGTACTTTATAACAGTGAACCAGCGATTTTTATATGTTTCCACCTTTTTTAATAGATATCCAAATACTTACTGCATGTTAGTGGTAATAAATGTTTCTTTCTTTATAAGAAACAAAAATCCTACAGAGTTTTTACACGATGTTAATACCTCCCACCGAATAGCAGACATTTTGTCCAGTATCGCTTGGGGGTTATTCGCACCGCCCAAAGTCAACCCTTTAGGTTCGGCGACCGTTGACAAATGTAGTCGGCTCGGTCGATACACACTTTTAACCCTCTAACATACCTACACACTTTTAGACTTACTTATAAACTTGTCTTGTTTTAATCAATTGTTGTACCACCGATTATCGAAAATTTTACTTATAAACTTGTTTTAGCGTTAAGAGACGGTTAAGCATTGCTTAAATAGTTGTCAATATTCATGATTTCTGAGAGGAAACAATAACATTGATATGAAAATTTAAATTAATTTATTCCTTATTTTACGAGCATATAAATGAACTGCTCTAAACAACAATAAAAAATCAATTGTATTTTTTTTCTCCTCTCCATATCATGTATTGTAGTCTTTACTTTAAACTGATTTTGAAAAAAGCAACACTAGAGTTTCTTGCCAGTTCTTCTCTTGTGAGAACTGCTTTCCGAACTGGTGGTAGAGTTAATATTGACGGAATCTGAATAATGTATGACATTTAACGGATTCAAATAAATCATTTCGTTTAATTTCAAAAAAACATCGCCGGTGATTACAAGTTGAAGAGCAGACTAGTTAAGATGTAACTAAGCATAGCTTTCCGAAATTTTTATAATCAAGACTTATATCGATGGAATTAAAAAAACCTGAGCGTATTTGTTTTTCATTTTCAGTGTATGTAATTAGCCAGTTTTAAAAATGTATACAAATATCTAGGTTATTTCAAAATAGTTTTTAAAGTTTTTAATAAAATATCTTTGTTGGTGGATATATTTTTTATCTGCACGGATAGCGACCACCGTACACAAGGTATTAAACCTACCATAGTGGACTAAATAAGTGTGTTACGTTCCGAGATCAGCCCGTGTATATCCGATTCTAACAGGACAGCATAATTGTGTCGACTGTCGAGGGATAACCATCTCTCGCCAGTCGACAGTCTATTGCACTCCACTTACCTTCAGGTGCAATGAAGTCACTATCTACTCTATCACTCCTTAGAAATATATTTACATGTCTGGAACTCCTTGGGGTAATCTATAATAGGTTGTAAGCATCAAGAAATAAAACATATATTCATGTGAGCCAAAAAGTGCTTGCAAAAGGTAAATAACGAAAGAACAACAAATAGCTCAGAGTGATAAAGGAGTATATTTATTGTGGCCGGCGGGCTAGGTTTGCTGTATAAATAATTCTAGTAGGAACACTGTGAATGGCGGAGAACGGTTGATACATTGTAAGTTTATTGTGTTGTTGATCGTATTTATAGGTACATATAAAATGTAAAGCAATAGCAAGTATGTGGCTTTACTGCGAAAAATAATAGATCAGTTCATGGGTTTTTTTTTTTTGGCATTATAATAATAACTAAAAATACACCATTAAAAGTGTTCGAAGTGATGCCGATGTCGACATGTTTTATATTACATAGGTATATTCAATTGTAGCTTACCGAAATTAACCGAAACTGCATATAAAGGTATATAAAAAAGCTTAAAAATATTGTTAACTATAACAATTAAGAATCTAATAGTAATATGAATATTTGATACACCATTGTATAAGTGTTAACTGTAATTGATGTTATAATTTAGTTCAATAACTAAATGTTAAGCCAGCGCGACGAGTTGCAATCGCTCTGCCGCCACCAATACCTGCGCGACGAAGAGGACAACCCCTTGTAGTAGGTTTTAGACTAGTAGCCGTGTGCCTCAACTCCCTTCAGAAGATTTTAGACTAGTTGCCGTGTGCCTCGGTCTCCGCTACCGGTGGAATAGTGCGCAGTATGTTTCACTATCTAGGATATATAAAATGACCACGAACCGCGAAATCATTTGGGAATCCGAAACCTGAGTTCTGATTTGCAATTGTAAATCAAGCAATTGTGAATCTACTTTGTAACAGCTACGGTTACTTTGTAACGATATATGGTTATTTTGTCAGGGAGTCATAGAATCAAGGAGGTCAGTTTTAGATGTAGGATGCAAACTAAAAACTTAATTGTTATGTTTCGTGTTAATATGCTATATATAATAATATAGATTTCTATCTATACTATATGTTTGAAAGCGCTAATCTCAGGAACTACTGATTCGAATTGAAAAATTATTTTAGTGTTAGATAGCCCATTTCTCGAGAAAGCCTATATAACATTACGCTTTAACAAATAAGAGATGAGCATCAATGATTTTTTTTTTCAAAAACGGGGAAAAATTATTCCTTTTAAGAACTTCTGTTGCGTGCGCTGCATCAACTGTTAAATTTCGCAACAATAATGTATGACGGAATTGTTTCTCTTAAAAAGTTGTAAAATATTTTAAATATGTAATATCAAATATAACATAATGTTTTGCGCAAAACATTGTTTGATTGAGACGTAAATGACGTTACCAAGATCATATCTTATAACGAATATTATGTCAAAACAGTATTTGTTGGACACATCACACTTCACTTAAAATAATAAAATAGCATCTTTAAATCCTCTAGAAATTACATCCAACTAAAAGAACTAAGTTAAATAAATTCCTTAACCCACTCTAGCTTTGCGTCGCGATGAAAAATGTGCCTGTAAGCCGAGGTTATTTAACCATCCGTCGCTTCAATCGGCTCTTTATAAACGTAATATACATATTTTAATTAAAAACGTTATCTACAAAGAATAATGATGCTGTATACGTCGGTATGTTTCATTAATCAACAAGCTATGATACACCTACACTTTTATTAACATTTTGTTTTGTTTTCAGAATTTTTGCGTGGTACTAATTGACGTATTTGGGCTAAGTATTGCTACGCTATAAATGCGATCCATGTGCGACACTAGCGCCATCTATTTAAAATCAGATTAAATAATCCATTTATTTCCTACAGGAGCAAATTACTACTACTAAGTATTACTACGCTACAAATGCGATCCATGGCTCCATCTGTATTATGCCAGCGACATTTATTTAAAATTAGATTATTTAATCAATTTATTCCCTACAGGAGCAAATTATTAGGATAAAAAGTAGCCTATATGTTTATTCAGGACATAGCTTATACGTATAAAAAAAATCATAGATATCCGTTCAGATGTTTCTGCTTTTACTTTTAATAAACATGTAAACATTTTCGCAAACTTTTGCATTTACAATATTAGTAAGAGTAAGTAGTAAAAGTAACATTGCAAAATTAATCACTCATGTAACTTTTCTTATTAGCTTTCTTTCTGTTTTTAGCTTAATTTACATAACAAAAACTGGTACGACGGATATGAAAATATAATAATAATCGGTTTCTAGGACACAACACACCCTTACTTACTGGTAAAATAACACAATTAATTCAAACCAGCAGCTCATGTTATTTAAAGATGTCTCAGAAACGAGAATTCTGTTATTTTGCTTCTGTCGTATGAGAACTTACATTAACTTAAGTCTATCTGAAGCTTATCGTCTTCGCTCACTGTCAGCACTGCGAGATGCATACCTCATCCAATTCCAATTTAATTTACTGATATTAATCATTACCTAGTACATTGAATAGAAATTCTTTCTTCTTTTGTATCTCTTCAGTATGTTGGTTACAGAATACTATGAATATCAAAGGCTTTTGTTAAATACATGTATATTGTCTATGTTCGATGATATTCAGAATGAAGATAAAATTTCCTTTATGCGTTTGGATGTTGATATTAATTTACATGGATCATTTGTAAATACAGATTTGATTTTGTTTTTATTCTTATATTTTTATATTAGTATATTTTTTGCATCTTCTTTTGTGCTCTTTCATTTGGAATCTGTTTTGTCTTAGCTCTATGTCTCTATTACATAAACAATTTTATTATTGCTTTGAATGATGAAACGAGCTTGCCGTTTGCCTGATGGTAAGTGATAGGACCGCCGAAAAACAGTAGAAACACCATCCAACACCTTGAATTACAAAGTTTTGTTTGGTATTCTACCCCGCTCGCCATCATGAGATATCTTATATAGAGTTAGAGTCTTATTATGTCCAGTAGTTACACTGGCTACAATGTTATTCAAATTGGAAGACAATAGTAACTTGTTGCTTGGCACAGAAATAGACATTGCAGAGGTACGTAACCAGAGGGACTCTCACGCATGAAAGATCTATCACCAGTAAATATTTTATTCGCAATAGTTATAATTGTTCATGTTTCTACATTCCTTCTCTCATACCTCCTATTTCATCTAATACTCACTTCATTTCAGCATCAGACTTCGCCAGCATCCAGACGACCTGTCCAGGGTCTCGCCTGGAGCCCAGTGCCATGAGCTGCGACAACTTCGCTCCCGGCGGCAAGGTCGGCCTCTTCGGCACCTGGCCAGTCCAGGTGGAGATCGCCAGCATCTCCGGACTTTCCTTCACCAGGTGTTTCTGTGTTGCCATGCATTTGCCTGATGCGTCCTGCGAAAGATAAGTTCTTTGTACAACCGGAATAGCTAGCGGTTCACGTCTGACAGTAAGATCAGCCGTTAGGATAAATATGCCTCGCAGGACCTTGACAATCAAAGTTAACGAACTCCAAATAATGCTCTTGTTACCCTGATAATAAATGGTATCTAACTCTTAAAATAATTATAACAATGGCTCCATACAATCTGAAGGGTGTTAAATGCTTCTGCTTAGCGGCAGGAATAGGCGATACATTATGTTACTGTCTGGTCTTGCTGGTGGTAGAATATATTTTATATCCGCCCAGATAGCGACCACCGTACACAACGTGTTAAAACCTGCCATAGTGGCTCACGTAAGTGTGTCGCGTTCCGGCACCAACCTCTGTATACCCAGTTCCAAGAGGCCGGCATAATCGTATCAACTATCGAGGGGTAATCATCTCTCATCAGTCGACGTTCTATTGACTCTCACTTTACCTACCATCTGGTGCAGTGGGTCATTTGTGCCCGTATAAAAAAAGTACATTGACTCAACTCTAATTCAGGGCCCTTATTCTGTATGATAGTGTAAACGCGTAACGCGGCCGTGTCATGTTATCTTCGAGAAATGTGTGTGGAATGGTATTCTGTAAGCTAAATTTCTATAGTCCTAAACATGATGCGTTGTGTTACGTGCTTGTTACACATTTTCAAAATAACGTGCGGGATAGAGAATAAGGCCCCAGTTTCACGACTATGTACTATAAATTCCATAAAGTGACATGATTAACATCTCACAGTACTCGACAGACAGAGAGCGTGGCTGGGTGTGACATTCACGTCGTGTGTTGATCACGTCAAGCTACGTGTTGCAGTTTCTACATGGCGTCTTCTATACATTGTTATCTTATCCCGCTGTCTTGCAATGCCTTTAATAAAGTAAGAATAATATCTACGTCTAGAGACGACCGCAAATCAAGGTCGTATACTTAAAAACCAGACCACTCGTTCATTATTCGGGAACTCTTGTAGTAAAATGATTATCGTAACCGGCTAGCATCGAGCGCGCCATTCATCAGACACGCCGCGCCAAGTGGTCACGCTGAATACACAATGAGCTCGCTGAATATACCAGGCGGGGCGGATTAAGGGTTGTTCGTGGGGGAAATTTGAGTAAAGTTGTTTGTGACACATTAAGATTTAAGATTGTATACACTAGGGCACTATAATATCTAATAATAATAAGTATTTATTGCACACAACACAGAAAAACAAGTTTAAAGAGAAAAAAAGGACAATAAAATATAACGACGAACGAAGAAAAGATGATGAGATATAAACTAACTACCTATACCGAACGAAATTATACTTAAAAGATAAACTTGGCACACATCCGCAATAACTATAAGACGCCCTTCTCGCTTACTCCGAAACAGAATGCCATTTAACATAGCGAGACAGAGCACAGCACAACCACAATAGATGTGCGCAATGTTCACTACATATTATAATTAAATTAAAAATACAATAAAAACGAAAGACCTCTTGCGTACATGACTGATCTCCGATCTGGCGAAATTCGATTACTATGGATTCATTCATTCTTTACTCTCAAGATATGCGTTTCAATTACACCTGATGCTTTCGGTGCGTAGGAACACTTTGTTTAGATACAAATTGCAATCCTTAATTAATGAATAATATAGAGGTTTCTCACAAATTTCTTGCTTAATAGAAAATTTCTGTTACCTAAATCCGTCCCTGGCGCCCACACAGACAGAACAACCTTAATTTTGTATAGGAACCAGACGTACTGCACGATGAAGAGTGAAAACGACTAAATGACATTTTAAAAATTCACAAAATTATTTGAACTTATTCGAGTTATGAAAGAGCTCTAACTAAATACGTATTAATTTTCATTTATTGTCTAGTTGGCTTTGTTGTATATTGTGATAATACAGTAAGGATTCAAATTGATTTTTATAACTGATATGGCAAATTATAATCCAAAGTATGTCAACTAGTAAGAATCTCTTCTAGCCGAATTTCGACCACGGCAGCCAATCTCAATGGAGATCATCATGGTAGTCTCATATTCCGGTGAGACGGTAATCCGACATGACCAGAGAGATCACTTCCAGGACCATCATCTTTACATACTTTTCGAGGCTTGGTGGTATCACACCGTCAACATCCAGACTCCGAGCTGCGACAATAATTTTTAAGATATAAAAGTCCAGTCACAATCATTTTTGTCTTGACCCAGGATTCGAACTCAGCAACTGAGTTCAGTAGGCGTACTCCTATGTACGCATTGCAACTACGCCACCAAGGCAGTCATTACTATAACTATTAGTAAGAGATGATGCATCCTTTGATCGTCATCACAATTATGTCAACTTTACTTACTTTTTAAATTCCATTGATTTAAAAGCCAGAAAACGGTCAATTTTTTAAATAAAATCCTTGTAAGATGTCAGAGCTTGGAATTTGAGACCGAGGAAGCGATACATTCTTAACCAATATGAAAAATATCGTAATGAAAGGAACACTATACCCCACGTGTTGAGGTATAAGCTCCTGTACGTAATAATAATTACGAGCATTTTTACATGAATTAAGCAAATTAAAAATACATTACGCTCGTCAGTTGCAGATGCTGACGTCACAGGTCTCGTTGAGTGGTCTGCATCTACCCACGCCTCGGTGTTCGGACAAAGCTTTTAATTATAATCATATGCTATATATCCGCTTATCGCCCATAATTAATTAAATTATGTGCTGGTAATGCATTCGACACTCGGACGTAAATACGTCTGCTTATTTCGTCATGATTTATTTCTTCTTCTACATTATTTTATCCAACTCCAACGTAGTGTCAGCGCAACATACTTTTTAAGCATTTATTTGTTGTAGAAAGGTTTTACTGGAACTCAGTCCCTTCTAGTCCACAACCCCCATGAATGAATCCTTCCTTGGCGCATTTCGGTCAAAGTAGCCAATCTCAATGGAGACCAGCCAGATACGCAGAAGATATTATAGTGCACAAATGTGCGCAATACATAGCTCTCTGTTCCTATTTCTCTGTTCTTTCACTCTCATAGTCCGGTGCGACGGCATTCCGACATGTCCGGGGAGACATCAGGCATAACATCAACGGCTTAACGTGCTTTCCAAGGCTCATGGGTATCACAACGCGAACTTATTGACTCCAAGCTGCTACTGAGTAATTTTAAAGACAAAAAACCAAGTAACACTATTGGGCCGATCCGGGCTTCGAATCCGGGACCTCAGCGCGGTAGTCGTACTCGTACCGTGTACGCAACTAAGCCATTACAACTCACCCACCGAGGTAGAAAAAGCCCCCATATACTCTGACTGGCCGAATAGGCAACTAAAGCCCTAACCTAATGCTTTAATGTTAGAGAACAACTAGCAACGATTTATCGAGCTACCCTCTTTTCGCTGCGAACATTAAAACTACCAATTACCGATATTAGGTCGACAAATCAGATCCTGCCGTTAATGCTCTGTCTCACGAATATTGTAAGAGCCAATTAGCCGACTTAGAAAACTAATTGGAAAATAAATTTTATACGTAAAGTTTATTTATTAACGAAAAGAAAAATAAAAAATCATTATTCGATTCTGGAGTTGTTTCGCATATCTTTAGAGGTCAAATAATAAATATATTTACAGGTAACAGGAATTATGTAATGATTTAGCTATATAGGTAAAAATAATAATATTTTGCAGTATCTGCTCGCACGTCTGCCCGTTAAAAAAGATTTCATGATAAAAGTCCTATTTTAAATTTTCCGGGATAAAATGGAGCCTATGTTTAGAGTTAGACAAATATTATAAAAACTTTTGTTTTGGCTTTTGTTTCATAAAGACCTCCCATATTAGGTTTTCTTCAATATTTATAATATCAGACTTACTAAAACTCAATATCACTGCTCGACCCGGCGATTGGACCTCGACCTCAGTACTGCAGTCGTACCGTAATACAACTACGCCATAAAGGCGGTTATATGATTAAAACTATTACCCGAATCATTAAAAAATAAATAAATAAAAATGTTGGAAAAGAATTCTCCTATAATAATATCAGCCCTGTATTATATACTGTCCCATTGCTGGGCACTGGCCTTCTCTACTACTGAGAGGAATTAGGTCTTAGTCCACCACGCGGGCCTAGTGTGCATCGGTAGACTTAACACACCCTCAAAACTCAAATAGAGAATTTCTCAGGTATTTTAACATATCTCCTAAAAAAGTCGTAATTTATTTTGTTGTCCGTCAATTGTGGACTCTAAATTCTATTAAGTATTTAGTGCCACATTGTTATTGGATAAAAAATTAGTATAAATGTATACTTGGCAGACAGAATCAATTAGGGCCCAGGTGGTCCATTAGGGCAAGCGATTAATAACATCTGTACTGATTAATTTTATATTGTAGATCGCGTCTGCCTGTCTCTCATTCATAGTTAACAACATATCGGTAAGTAAATTGATTATCCTATCATACTAATATTATAAATGCGAAAGTTTGTGAGGATGTATATATGATTGATCCTCTTTCACGAAAAAACTACTGAACGGATTTGGATGAAACTTTACAGTAATATTGGTTATACATCAGAATAACACATAGACTACAATTTATATTTTTTTGTAATTTGGTCATAATATAACGATACATATCAAGTAAGTAGGAAAAAAGAATTATCCCGGAAAACTCCTTCACGCGGGCCAAGCCATGAGCAAAAGCTAGTAAGATATACGTAATCGCCTCTTAAGTTTGAGGGCGGCATTAAGGATGCAACTTAACATCGCTCTCAAGTGCGATATCAAATTAGTCGCTGTTAAATGAAACAGCGTCTTAAAATCGTGACTATTTAAAAAATATATATTAACGATATTTTATAAATCTTACGTCACAGCATCTGACGGATTTTGATAGCTGAGATTTTTTTACTAAAAATCGTCGACTCAGCCTACAACGAGCTCTCAAATGACAGCTCAAGTTTTGAAATAATTTTGATTTTAGTATTTTATCGCGGTTTTTTATATTATTGTTTTCTCTCGACGTTTCAGATGGCAGATTCTGTTGTCTTAAAAATGACAAACAGTAATTAAAAAACCTCTATAATTAATAAATATATAGTATAAGGCAAATTAAAAACATTTAGTACTTTATTATAAACAATAGGGGACCGGACTCATGTTTGTTCTTTATTATTATCAAATATTTACGTTATATAAATTATAACACAGAAAGAATTATTTAAATCCGTTAAAAAATCAACAAGTTATAAGTGTTTTAATTTCGGTAGAAGGGGTAAGTAACAAGAAACAGAAAAGAGGCGCAATACCCACGTGTGACGTCATCGGGCATTACGACGCGTGCGAAAGAAAGAGATGAAGCGATATCCCCACATCGCGCCCACTTCTGCACATTACAATATTTTAAATATGAATTACTCGCTCATTTTTTAACCAATTTTAATGCAGTTTTCGCAGGAGGGTTTCTTTTTCGTATTATTAACCATTTCATATAGAATAATGTACAAAATCGAACACAGGCCGGTCCCCTACTGGTCTGTTTTACTAACATTTATTAGAGAAATGAGTATAAAAACTGTATGAAAAAGTAACATCCCGGATGGACGTTGACAAGTTAAAACCCACGCTTCTGTACACGACAACGTTAGGTTTTTTATTTAAAGATTAACACGGGAAAAGCGTCTACATTATAATTATAAGGTACAGTCACCGATATAAATAGCTGAACGAAAAAACTTCAAATCGCCTATGAAAAAATCTTTAAAAAAAATATTTATTGAAACATACCTAATATGTGGGCGATTTGAAGATTTGTATTTGTGGACTATACAATTACATTCCACTACGCAAATAACGGAAAAGATTCTAAACAGCAATTAATTTTTTTTAACATAAAATTGCATACTTTTTTGTTTTCCAACTTGGTAAAGCGTACAGAGAACCTTATGATTTTATTTACTTATTCATTTATAAATAAAATTGCATAACTTTTGGTTTTCCAACTTGCTAAACCGAGAGAACCTTATGATTTTATTTACTTATTTACTAATATCACTTTTAAAATATCTTTACAGATTTATTATTGAATCGATATAAGTATATCTATAAACAGCTAAGAATTAATATACTTAAGCATAATCTTGATCCTATACATATTCTTTCTACGTTCAATTTGCAAAGTATTTCAGACACTTTTAAAAGTACTTAAGGTTCATGTTTGTTAATTTTAAATAAGTTCAGCGGTTGGTGCGGCGAAGCACTCCCAAACACCTGTCTCCACCTCATGTTGTATTCAGAATGTCTGCAATATTTATAAACGTCTTAAGAATATGAGACATCGCTCAATGAACCGAAATATTTTTGCCGCCAGGTGGCGCCACTTGATAACAGGAAAAATATTAAAATCTTTTAATCTCTAATTTGAATAAATAGTAATTGTTAATCATTAAATCAAAGATTAAGATTGAAATCGGATCGAACTCTATCTAAGCGATATTCGTGAACTTAAAATAATTACTGTTGGTAGGTCTCTCGTATGTGAGGGGCCGTCTGGGTAGCTACCACCGTATTGACCATTTCCAACGCCAAGCAGCAGTGCGCATGCACTGTTGCGTGAGTTTGAAGGACATTGTAGCCAGCGTAATTACTAGGCATTATGTGACTTAACATCTTATCTTATGGTGACGAGCGCCTACTGACACGGAGTACTTTATAAATCAAAGTTCTGTATGGTGTTGCTTCTGTTTTTGGGCGGCGTATCGCTTACCATCAGGCGAGTGGGAAGCTGGCCTTGTCTTACAACTAAACATAAGTATTCTCATTATGAACCCTTATCTTACGTCTCAAGATGACAGGCGCAGTGTAATGCTATGTATAAAATTCTTCAAATTTTGGTTAATGCAGTTGATATTGTAAAGTAGAGTCCTCTAGCATACAAACAGGCAAGAGACTTGCCCATAATTATTTTATTGTTTTAATAAAATAAACAAGTCTTAATGGCCTAACTTCTGAAAGAGTTAAGAACAAATTAAGAATTTAAGTCATTATCATCGAATTCATGCAACAAATTCTATACAAAATTCGAGCCCACAGCCACCGGCACCTCATTCTATAACTTTGCTACAATTTCAAATCCTACAATGCCTAAGTCTAACTCTGAGCCTACGAGGCCTTGAACTGCTTCCACCATTGTTTCGCCCGAAGCGCCTTAACCGTCCGCCCACTCATATGCCGTCGCTAAAAAAACGTCAGCAAATAGCAATTTGTTTCTATGCAACACGACTTTTCACGTATTCTTTTCACATATGAGATATTTCTAATAATAACCCGTGGATTTTAGTCTACATTCTGTGCTATACAACTGTATTTGGATAAGGTTTTAAATAAGTATTTTTATACAGGCACTGGGACCCTACTCCCTAATGGTTGGTGAAGTAAGGTTCAGTAAGATCGTCTGCCGAGAGATGATTATAATCGGCAGTCTTCTTCTTTTATATTATGGCTTGATTTTGCTAATGTCGAGTAATTATCGTCAGCCGACACAACTATGCCGGCTTATTTGAAACAATACAGACTGACCCCGGAACGCGACACACTTACGTGGGCCACTGTGGCGGGTTTTACACTTAGTATTTTAGTCGCTATCCAGACGGATATATATTTGTTTGTCCCGGCACAGCAAATTGACCCCATTCTACCCGATGGTAAATACAATGAGGTCAATAGAATGTTGACTGACAAGAAACATCTGGACAATCGACACAATTATGCCGGCCTGTTGAGCCGGATATACACAGGCTGACCCCAGAACGCGACACACCTGGGCCCTTATTCTGTATAGCTTTTGCTCGCGGCTCCGCCCGCGTTATAAAGTTTTTCAGGCTAAAGTTTTCCGTTATAAAAATAGTAGTTTCCCGGGAGCCTATGTTCTTCCCAGGGTCTCAAACTGTCTCCATACCAAATTTCATCTTAATACGTTAGGTAGTTTTTGAGTTTAACACGTTAAGGCAGACAGATGCAGCGGGGGACTTTGTTATATTATTTAGAACTTTTTAAGTGAAACAATCCCGTCATACATCATTGTTGCATAACTTTAACCGTTTACGCAGCGCAGGCAACGGAAGCTCTCAAAACTCATAATTTTCCCCGTTTTTGCAACATGTTTCATTACTGCTCCGCTCCTATTGGTTATAGCATGATGATATATAGCCTATAGCACTCCAGGAACAAAGGGCTATCCAACACAAAAAGATTTTTTCAGTTCAAACCGGTAGTTCCTGAGATTAGCCATTACTGCTCCGCTCCTATTGGTCATAGCGTGATGATATATAGCTTATAGCGGTCCACAAATAAAGGGCTATCCAACACAAAACGAATTTTTCAGTTGAAACCGGTAGTTCCTGAGATTAGCCATTACTGCTCCGCTCCTATTGGTCATAGCGTGATGATATATAACTTTGAGCACTCCACAAACAAAGGACTATTCAACACAAAAATTTTTTTTCAGTTCGAATCGGTAGTTCCTGAGATTAGCCATTACTGCTCCGCTCCTATTGAATATAGCGTGATGATATATAGCCTATAGCTCTCCACGAACAAAGGGCTATCCAACGCAAAAAGAATTTTTCAGTTTGGACCGGTAGTTCCTGAGATTAGCCATTACTGCCCCGCTCCTATTGGGTATAGCGTGATGATATATAGCCTATAGCACTCCACGAATAAAGGGCTATCCAACGCAAAAAGAATTTTTCAGTTTGGACCGGTAGTTCCTGAGATTAGCCATTACTGCCCCGCTCCTATTGGGTATAGCGTGATGATATATAGCCTATAGCACTCCACGAACAAAGGGCTATCCAACGCAAAAAGAATTTTTCAGTTTGGACCGGTAGTTCCTGAGATTAGCGCGTTCAAACAAACAAACAAACAAACAAACAAACTCTTCAGCTTTATATAATAGTATAGAAGTATAGATGATAGTGTAAACGCATAACGCGGCCGTGTCATGTTATCTTCGAGAAATGTGCGTGGAATGGTATTCTGTAAGCCAAATTTCTATAGTCCTAAACATGACGCGTTTTGTTACGTGCTTGTTACACACTGTCAAAATAACGTGCGAGATAGAGAATAAGGCCCCTGGGCCGCTATGGCGGGTTTTGACGTCTTGTGTACGGCGGTCGCTACCTGCGCTCATATGAAATATATCTTATCATCAGCTATTAACTCAGGGTGACGAGCGCAGTTGAGTGCCACGCAGTAGTTTGATGTTCAATTTTCTGCTTGGTGTTGCAACTGTTTATGGGCGGTCGTATTGCTTACCGTCAGGCCTAAGCCATGCCCGTCAAAGTCGTCCACGTAAGTGACTTTAACACCTTGTGTACGGTAGTCGCTATTCGGGTGGATATAAAATACATCCAACCAACAGCAAATAGTGTAATATTTAAGATTGAATTAAGTATTTAAAGAAATAAAGCAAAGCTGTAAATAACAATTCTATTTATAATCAAATTTTGTTTACTACATAATAAATTATCCAGTTATAATGTAATGAAAACAAACTATAGAATCACCTGAACAGATCGTATTAAGATTATACTAATACTAAAGTTAGAGAGTTTGTCTGTACGCGCTATTCTCAAGAACTAAGCCGATTTTATAATTTTTACCGTTAATAAGAAGCTATCAATGGCAAAGAGCTCATATAAACCGATTCCTACCGGCTTCCATTTATGAAGAATTTATGTACAATCTAATTATCATAAGCAGCGATAGCCTAGTTGGTTGTGGAACGGACTGCCGAGACGAATGTCCGCAGGTTCAAATCCCAAGGGCACACACCTCTGATCTTTCTAAAAAAATGAGGTGTGTATTCTTTGTGAATTATCGCTTGCTTTAACGGTGAAGGAAAACATCGAAAATATCACTTTGCCACTGGAAACTACATTACTCCTCAGCGCTATAGGCTACTTTTATACCGTTAAAATATAAAGCAGGATTTTTATCACAGAAAAACTTTTTCACACGGGCAAAGGCGCTAGCAAAAACTAGTCTCCAATAAACGTTGGAACAGTTATAACTCGCATAACTCACAAATAGCTTTAACGTTACTTTGAAACAACGGATTTTGCCTTTGAAACTTAGTGGTGTAAATCATTGGCTGCCGATTGAACGAGTAGGCGTTCGATATCGCGAAAGTCGAATCAAGATTTGTTATAAGTAGGAAAAGACATATTTATAAGTCTATGTTTCTTTGTTGACTATGGTGATAGGTCCGCTCCATCATATTATGGGACGATTCATACTTGGCGAAAAGTGTGTGCCCTGGTTCCTACTCTGTCTACCCTGGGTTTTTGAATTAATTTGTTCGTATTAAGCTAGGTATTTGCAGACAATACAAATGATTTTTACATTCTTCAGGTCAGGCCAAAGAACTATTATGGTTTTATTATTATTCATCATTTAGGTAGCTTAGCTAGTGAAAGGCTGGTAGGTTAGCTAGGATAGGGCTCATGTCCTCGCCTGTGAGGATCGCGACGCGTTATCCTTTCATTTCCGTACTAGGCCAGCGTGGTGGACTAAGGCTTAATCCCTCTCCGTAGAAGAGGAGGCTCGTGCCAGCAGTGGGACAGTATATAATACAGGGCTCATATTGTTATTAATGTAGAAATAATAATCATTATTCTTATACATTGTTTTGACGTCTCATAAGTGCAACTTTGTTCGCTTCGTGACAAATAAAGTATTTTATTTTATTTATTTTATCGTTAACGATTGTAAAAAGGGATTTTGGCTACGGTCTCAGAGAAGTAACTGTAAAAAAACTCAGAAATACTCCATCTAGACAATTATTTTCAAGTACTTATATGACTACTTTTTATTAAAAGTTAGTTTGTCTAACTTTAACAAGACATGTAGTTTAACCTATAACAAGACATGTAGTTTGGCTAGTTAAATTAAACCTGGATGGCTGAACATTGCTAACTTCAAGAAATGTCGCTAGATGTCGCTATAAGTTTCGGTTACATTTGAAACGGAGTACGTACCATTCCTTTATTTCATATATTAAATTTATTAAGAATTGTTATTTAAATAAACACTAATTCTCAATACAGAATATTTTAGTAAATAGGATGCAATCTTAAAATGACTATTAACCACACTGTCTATTTCTAACGGCACGCAGCAGTGTTCATGCAGGGCTTACGGGACATTGCAGCCAGTGTAATTACTGGGCATTATATAACAACATCTTATTTCTTTTATACATGCATGACTACACTGCACCTGATAGTAAGTGGAGTGGAGTCCAATAGAATGTCTACTGACGATAGATAATTACTCCTCGGCAGTCGACACAATTATGCCGGCCTGTTGGAACCGGATATACAAAGGCTGATCCCCGAACGCGACACACCTGGGCCGCTATGGCGGGTTTTGACAACTTTTGTACGGTGGTCGCCATCCGGACGGATATAAATATATCCTACCACCAGCAATTGTCTCAGAGTGACGAGCGCAGTGGACACACATACGTAGTGTGATCACACGTACTTAGTAATTCAAAGTTCTGTATAGTGTTGCTACTGTTTATGAGAGGTCGTATCGCTTACCATCAGGCCAGGGGCATGCCCGTCTGATCATTCCAATTAAATAAAAAGCCAAATCATTTAAAACGTCGTTTGTAACAAGTTAAGGCACAAACTACTGAATGGACTTTCAATTTTGACACACAGACCAAACCCTAATTAAAAGCTAAATTGACACGTTGGACTTATCAAAGTAAAAACTACTTTAGACAAGTCGCATTGGAGTTGTGAAAACATAAATTGGACAACTTAAAGCGTTAGTATAACAGTGTTTTACTTTGTAACACCTTGGGAATTTAAATAGCTTCTAATGTAGACGAGGCTTAGTAATTACCGTGTTTTAGCTTCTCTGCCAAGGTTAATGTTAAAAACTTTATTTAATTTAAGTGACTGGTGAGTTTGTATCAGAATTTTAAGCCGCCATTAGCGTTTTTTATGGAAATAACTAAAATCTTTTATGTTTTGTACTAAGAGTTTAATCCTGTGTAGTGTAGACATAGGTGCTACCTATAGTAAATACTTGTACTTTGTAAACTGTAAACCTTATTTATGTCCAATCCCACTAAAAATATAACTATGGTGGAAGTGACTGCTTCAACGTAGTTGTATTACAGATTGCAAAGGTCTCGGGTTCGATACCCGGGACGAGTAAAGAGATGTTGGGGTTTTCTACTCAGTATCATCCTGGAGTTTGGAAAATTTTACCTTTCGCCATTGCAAGCGATAATTCACAAACAATACACACATAACCTAAGAAAAGTCATAGGCGCATACCCTTTGACTTTTGAACCTACAAACTTTGCCTCGGCAGTCCGTTCCACCACCAACTAGGCTATTGCCGCTTAACATTATAGTTACCATATCATAATACCATTTAAAACCTAACGGGATTATGCGTAACAATAACCAATCATTCGTAACGATAATACCACTTAATCAGCAAATACTACGATAATTAATTATTATTGTTACCGTATTTCCTGTGAAAGGGCTTAAGTCGGTTGCCATTATTTTGCAAAAAGCCGATAAAAGCTTTGTATCGGAAAGTGATGTCTGACAGGGACGGATTTAGGAATAAATTATGGGGCTTCGATGCCCACGAGACAGTTGAAGTAGGGTTCGGGTCTGTGTATCGTACAACGTTGAGAGCATGAGAACGCTATATTATTACTATTTATCTAATGCGTGGTAAAAAGAAGTGTTCGAAAAGATTATTTTCAAAATAATAATTTAATTTCAAACTTTTACTATCTCACTTTCTTATGCATAGTTTTATCTATTTAATATGCCATTGATTTTAAAATCATTTACATAGTTATGACTCCCAGTAGTTTTTACCAGATCCGCCCCTGATGTGTGCTGCGGAAACCACTATAATCAATATAAGTTTATGTTGTTATTGTGTGTGTGTAGATAAATTTCCGAGCGTTGAATGCACATTAACTAAATGTTTACATCAAATTAAAAGTTTAATGTAACCTAATAAGACATATTATCATTTGCAGCCGCTATGTTCAACTAATAATTAGTTGTTTTTTTTATACGCACGGCACAGTGACCCCTGCACCTAATGGTTAATGGAGTGACGTGGATGAAAGATGATTACCCCTCGACAGTCGACACAATTATGACGGCCTGTTGGAACCGAATATACACAAGCCGATCCTGGAACGCGACACACTTACGTGGGCCACTGTGGCGAAGTTTACCACCTGGTGTATAATGGTCGCTATTGGGGCGGATATAAAATATATCCTACCACCAACAATATCATTTATAAATCAATTTATGTATTTATTTAACTAGATGGTAAATTTTTCGTATTAGGCAATTCTTAGTATTATTAATTACGGTACTTACTATATAATTAGTTTTTTCTCCTAGATAGTAGATCTTGCTTTGAGCGACCCATCTGAGGAGGTACCACCACGTTGTATTATAAACTGAGCAAATCGGAATCCTTCGGTCGCTCGTACGACTCCCGCGGGATCAAACAAGATCACGCAGATTTATACTCTTACGAAAATTGAACCCAGACCTCACATTTACGGACTTAAGTACGTATCTTTGATATTGAGTTGCATACGTTGAGATCTCAGAGCGATAACATTTAATCCCCATGCCTTAAATATGTAATGCGCTACAAAGCTTTTAAATGAAATTAAATAATTTATTTTTAACCCATAAAATGATAACTATTAACATTTCATAAATTTTTATTCTACCACCAATTCGGATAGCGTTTTCCACAAGAGAAGAACGGATAAAAAACTCTAGTGTTGCTCTTTTCAAAATCAGTTCAAAGGTATAAAATACACAGAGTACAAAAAATACAATTAGTTTTTTATCATGTTTAGAGTAGCTCATTTATATACTTGAGAATAAAAAAAAAACTCTCCCATACGATTGGACAACCCTATAAATCCTGAAATAGTTTTTATATTTTACCAACATACTTAGTATAGCTTTCAAAGTAGTAATATATCATTTAACATCAGCCAACCGCTCATTAGATTCCGTTTTAAACAAAACTACCAATATATAAAATGTAATTTATTATTTCTCATAGAATATTCACTTTTCCGTGATACCAAATACATTATATGTCAAATCAATATCCGCATTCACAAACAATATTATGAGGACGCACAGTATACCCGAACGCATAGTGTCCGCAACTTCATAGTTTCTTTTGTAGGAAATGTGCGTGTCTAGCAGTGGCAAAGGGTGAAATTCTCCAAAAGGTAACCCGTGGTAAAAAAATGCCTTAGTTAACATTAGCGGCCAATTTCACAGGAAAGACAAACGTAAATACACCTAAAAGGGAAGCCGGTAGGAATTGGGTTATATGGACGCTTCGCCACTGGTGACTAGCCTAATTACTGACAATTCAGAGACTTACAGCCGTATTCAAAAACAATACTATGAGGCGCACAGTGCGCCCGAATGCGTAGTGTCGGCAAATTCACTTTTCTTTGGCTTCTTTCAGTTTTGTTTATCAGACAGTCAATTGGAGTAAAGTTGTATCTCAATATTAGATAATGCACTGCGAAGGCTGTCATGCCGAAAGTACTGAGAAACAGACTTATTACCAAAGCATTGTTTCGTACTTAGCTAAGTATCATTTGTGAATACGGGCTATAGTCTATATGAAAAATGTCAACCGAATGTGTTCAGCAGTTATGTATTCACTTTTAAAAAACAGACTGCCTCGGTGGCGTAGTTGTACTGCATGCGCGGTACGGCAGCGCTGTGAGGACCTGGGTTCGAATCCCTGGTCGGGCAAAGTGATATTTGGGTTTTTCTGCTCAATATCAGCCCGGAGTCTGGAATTTGTGCCCGACATGGCGATAGGCTCGCCCCCTATCACATCATGAAACGGAACACACTCGGCGAATAGTGGGTGCCCTGGTTGCACCTCTGTATACCCCTTCGAGGATAAATGCGTGATGGTGTGTGTGTGTGTGTGTGTTTAATAAACATTCAAATATAAATTTTCTCGTTTATAATTATTAGTAGAAGTTATAAAGATATTAAAATTCAACGATAGATCACGTTGAAAATGCACCATAAGCCACCGAGTTTTTTTCAGCAAACGATCCTCAAGGAGCCTCGTTGCTGACAAGGGCACTTAATATTGACATTTTAATACACGCCTCGATAATTCCAAGAAAATTCTCCGCGAATTTCCAACGTATTTTCGCCGATGTAACGTTTGTTAGAACGCCCTTGAGGCACGGCTCAAACGCCATTGTTAGACTCAACTCACCGACTCTTCGGAACTTCGGCTTTCGTGCACTTAGGTAATGCGGATGTTGCGAATTTGCTTGTTGAGAGCCCTTTACATGTTACACGCGGATAACGTTTGAGGTTATTGAGCTGTGCGGTAATGGAAGCTTGAGCTTGTACTTGAGCTGCAAAGCATGAGATTAAGATTGAAGTACTAATTTCTGGATTAACGAGGCAACTTTGTGATTATTTAAAGTATAACACTAGCTTTTGCTCGCGACTCGATCTATGTAAATTCTGGGATTAAAAATTCTTTTATTGGTAGGGTTTTGGTATGTGAGGGGCCGCCTGGGTAGGTACCACTGCATTGTCCATTTCTATCGCCAAGCAGCAGTGTGTAGTCACTGTTGTGTGAGTTTGAAGGACATTGTAGCCAGCGTTATGAGACTTAACATTTTATGTCCCAAGGTGTACTAGCGCAATGGAGTGCCACACAACCTAGTAATTTCAAGTTCGGTATTGTTGCTATTGTTAACGGGTGATTGTAGATTTACAATCAAACTCGTGGCATGCTCGGCCGAAATGTTAAGCCATGGATACACTAGCAACACATATCGATGCTTGAAAGGCAATCTATCTAAGCGACAATCAGTAAATTTTTGAGTAGAGTGCTTTAAAGTTTTAATTTTCATATGAAAATTCGTAACAAATTCAACTATTTATTTTTAAAAATAGAGTCTAATGTTGTTAAAATTGTTCTAGACCTACAAAACCTAGATGAAATGTTGCAGAAAAAAAATCTAAATATTTATATAATTCATTTTACGTATTTTTGTCGATATTTGAATAAGGCGTGTATAAAGTACAATACCGGAAGATAACACTACCAAAAACAGATTACTATCATATCTCCATTCGCGTACAAAAATGCAAACAACTTGTATAACTATAAAATTAAATTTGAGCTGCAGAGTCGGCGTTTTCTTCGAATAGGCAAAATTCTATATAACTAGATACGGCATCCACAACGGGTGTCATTACCGGGCCAGCGTGGCGTGTAAACCGATTCCGCGCCTCGACTCCGGCCACGAGCGGACGCGACGAGCGGAAAATGATACTTTAGACGCGTGGTGTAAATTACAAGCGATGGCGTAGTTAATTAACATATGCGCAATACTTGCAATAGTTTAATAATCGAATTAAGATGCACACAATTATTTGTTTTGACATACATACTTCTTATTTACACATTTCAACAGAAAGTATTTTGTATTCAAGTATAACTTAATATTACGTCATATTTTTGTAACATCATTGGCACCAATCTAAATAATTTGATGCCGAGTATATACGTTGATTGAGTTTAGACCAACTCCAGCGTCGACTATTTGATACAAGGTAAATGCTATCGTCCAGATGTTTGCCAAATTTTAAGAAAACAAATACAAGTGGCCAATATAGACGAGTTCTGTGTAGCTCCCCACATATTCTACGCTGTCAGTTTTTATTGTGTGAGCGAGACAAGTAATTGCGAGCTATAATGAGTTGTGACGTCACGTCGCTGGCACGTTACCCTGCCTTCGCAGCCAGTAAACTTCAATCTAACTATCAAAACTTACATCATGTAAACATTTTGTGAACTACGTAATAGTTGGATAATATTATAATAATATTATGTTAGACAAAATTGCATAACCCGTGCCGTGATTGTAAACTTTGTCTCCACTATTTTGTATACAATTTATAAGAAACATTTTCCATTTTTATACAATTAAACGGGTATGTTGCTTGCCAATAAATTAAATGCCAGAAATATTATAAGGTTTTGTACATCATTGTACTGCGCTCGTAATACTTAGAGTTCAGATGTTAAGTTTCCTAGTTTACAGAAATCATTTAAATCGAACCACAACAATAATTACAAAATTTACATTACATTTCTCTTATCCTATATTTTTAATGTATTAATAATGTGGTTGATAGTACAAAATATCTACTTTACAATACCAAAACCATACATCATAAAAAATCGCAACCGCTCGTCCCTCGCACCGCACAATCCCGCAGGAACTTATTATAACTTTTGTTGCAGAAACCGCGGCAATCGCGCGGCCGGCCTAACTGGTTTACGTGGAGGAACGAGCTTAATGTCACTCGGTATTCACCCCCGCTAGTTTAGGGGCCACACAAATTTTATTGACGCCTTCAATGACATTCTTTCTCTATTCGATTTCTGGTAGTGGCTTTATTGTTGTAGTAAGATTTATAGCATAGCTAAGCTGTTTCATGATATGAAAAGGGGAAGTGATTTTTCGTTGAATATACAGAATGTTGCAAAATGTTATCAATAATAAACCTAATTACAAAGTGCGTAATCGGTTAATTTCTGACTAATATATAAAGATGAAGAGTTTGTTTGTTAGTTTAAACGTGCTAAACTCAGGAAATACTACACCGAATTTGATTCTTTTTCACTTTTAAAAGCTACGTTACTCTTGATTACTATGGAATACTTTTTTTTTCCGAAAAATATTTATCCCGAAAAACATTTTCACGCGGGCGGAGTTACAGGCGAAAGTTAGTAATGTATAACACGCAAACCTTATAGATTGATATAAATTGTAAACGTACTATATATAATTTTTTTTTTAAAAACTGATAAACATTATAAAGTACCTTAGCATAGCTAGGTATATGTTTAGGCTGGTTAAAAATAAACGCCACATAGCCTCAAAAAAGCTGCATAAGAGAAATAAACATAAAATAAATACCATCAAAGATTAGATATATATGTAAATCCACTCCAAACCGACTACATTCCGGGAACCGAATGGTTGTACCGAAAATTCGGTTACTCGATCTGTTTCCGACCGATATCGACAGTTCGTTAACTCACCAACACTCTAATTTCGTTGTTAGTTCACGAAACATTCACGAGGATTTTTGAAAGCTTTGTGTTTCTTTGTGTTGTAGTTTGCTTGTAATTTCATAAAAATAAAAAAATAATAAATAATTTGTATATCTACGTACTTATTGTATTTTTACGTGTTTTCTTTATATCTTGTGGAATACAGATAATTAATTATAATCCGTCTAATTATCGACTCGTTTAGAATTTCGTAATAAAAATAAACGGTCCCACTATCTATATTAACGTGTCACTGACAGCTTGATTCACGTGATTCATGCACATTAAGCAGAAAAAATTTACAATAACATAACTTTAAATAACAATATCAAAAAAGTAACCCTGTATTTACTCCCATACACAGTAGACAACGGGACAATATAAAAGCAATTTATTTACCTACTCAATCAGCATTACTGCATTATTAACGAGATTGTTTACAACACGTATCCAAAAACACATTCGCAACAAAAGTAACCCCTCGCAAAGAGCTCGAGCAACAAATTTATTTGATCCACCCATTCGTTTCGTAACTGTCTGCGTAGCGACTACGTGTCTACGTAGCTACGTCTCTACGCGGCGTAGTAGCTACGCGTTTTATCATATTTACGTCACGGCTAAGCTCTAGGATCACTCTGCAGTCGTACTCCGATATCGGGGATCACTGGAAATGAATACCGTTTGGATGCCGCTCATCCGATATGAAAATTGAGTTTGTAATTTCATTAAAACGGCTGAGGTGTTCGCGGATTAATTGTAACTGTTCGCTTTTAGTTTCTGAATATTGGAATATCAAACAGAATTATTAAGTTATGATACTGGGTTTTTAAATATATCTTGTAATAATTTGTTATGTTAACATTATTATAGTATATGCGCATTATGTATATTTTGTTATAGAATCAATGCAATGAGTGACTATGTATATATTAGTCACATTAAATATAAACACTTGTGTTCAAAAATAACTTTTCCTTGCAGCTCCGCCTGCGTTCATATTCATCCCCGGGGAAAATTAGCCTATAGCATTTCAAGGAAATGTAGCTTCGTTTTAGTAAAAGGATGTTCAAAATCGATTAAGTAGGTTTTCATTTTATCTATTACAACACACTCACCCCTTTTTATACCCGAAGGGGTAAGCAGAGCCGCAACCGATGTACCCACCTTGCGCTATGCGTATTCCGTCCCATGATGTGATAGGTGCGAGGCTATCATACCAGACGCAAATTCCATTATCCATTATAAATATATAAAAGTAAATCATAGATAAAAAGTCCTTTTTCGTACAAGACACCATTTTTTTTTTTATTTAGCGAATTCAAGGCCAATGTCTCTCCTATCTATTCCCGAGGTATTTGCTGAAGTATTCAGACAAACAACGGCAGGTATAAGTTATATAAAATAAAAAAATAAAAAGCCTTTTATATCTTGATCATTCACTAATAAAATTACAATATATTACATATATTGTAAGGTATAAGTTACTTATAATTAATTATTATTTACACCCCAATGGTGGTAGGGATAACACGTTTTTTCCAGCGAAAAAAAAACATAAATTACTTCCCCCATAGCATACTAGCACGCTAACTTTATTAATCAACAAATACAACTTGGCAAAACTTGTGAGAGTATATTGACTCTGATTATGACCCTTATTATTAGGTTGTTGCAAAATGACTAACTTGTGAATATGCTCACGCTATATCCGAAGGTTTAGGGAGGGAAACTAGTATATATATCGGCGCAAGATTCCCATCTGACAGCTCGCATGAAGAAATTCTAGTTTTTACAATTATTTGAAAATACGTCGGTAGTCTTGTATAAAAATTCATTCATGCAAAACATCGACAGAGCTCGACCAGTGAACATCTCTGCCGCTTGGTATTCATAAAATCTGTAAAGGTGACTTTATTGCTGTTCGTAAGTAAAAAATTATAAGTTTTATTTGATTCGGGAAATTTAAGGTCAATTTCATATTGTTAATAATCTTTAATAAAGATAAGTGGTGAACAACAGAATGACGATGGTAGTTTTATTGAGCAAAGTACCCCTCCTCTTATATATACTTGAGAGCTTTATGTATAGGCTGAAGGGTAGGTTGGTAATTTAAAGTGTATTTTTTACATGTTAGAAATGTTAGATGGTAATCTCTTTTACTGGTGGTGGTATGTATTTTATCTCCGCCCGGATAACGACCACCACAAGGTGTTAAAACCCGCCATAGTGACCCACGTGCGTGTCGCGTTCTGGGATCGGCCTGTGTATATTCGGTTCCAACTGACCGGCATAATTGTTTTAACTGCCAAGGGGTAATCATCTCTCGTCAGACCCCAATCACCTTACCATTAGGTGCAGTGGCTGAGTAGAGTCACTTCTGTGCTCCTATAAAAAAAATCTCAATCTAGATATCCGTCATTACAACTTTCGTTTCATAGAGATTTCTCAGATTTAATAGCCTACAATAACTTACTATATTACTTACTAGAGTAGACTGCGCATGATTTAAGTTATTTTTAGCAGATTTTGCAGAAATTATACGCGGGCAGTGTCTGTACGTAAGCTTTCACAGACTTATATCCGAATAGAATTTAATTATATAATTCTTTTCTGATAATTCACTTTCAAAAATGTTGAGTTGTTTGTACTCTTAATAAATAGAAAAGAAATGCATAGCTTTTGGTCCACAATTTACGGTTCTGCCTACTCCATTGGAGATAAAGGCGAGGACTTACCGTATATCATAGCGAAGGTTAAATATTTTAAAATCTAAGTCACTTTTACTAGTAAAAATATAATTCAAAATTTATTCAATAAGGTCGCAAAAGTAAGTCAATAAGAGTCATGTTATCCGAACACTTCTCCACTAGTATATATTGTAATGATGCTCCAAAGCTGTATTAAACTCATTTGTATTATGCAAATCGGGTTGACATGGATTTAAATCCCGTTTGGGAAATTCTCGTGTTTGTACGAGAATTTGTAAAAGGGATTATTAAAATTGGCACTGGCGGCAAAATTTTGATTTAAAACAGGTTGATATTTAAGACTTGTAAGTCATTTAATGAAATCTTCAATCACCACAATTATGAAGATCGAATCCACTATCATAGCGCATCAGTCCTGTATTATAAACTATCCCACTGCTGGGCACGGGCCTCCTCTACTACTGAGAGGTATTAGGCCTTAGTCCACCACGCGGGCCTTGTGCGACTTGTTAGACTTCACACGTCCCCGAAATTGGCCTGTTGGAATGGGATATACTCCGGCTGATATTGGAACGCGACACACGTGGGCCACTATGGCGGGTTTAAACACCTAGTGTACGGTGATATCTGGGCGGATATAAAATATATCCTACCACCTACAAAACACAATTCCAATACTGTTAATCAACACAAGAAATCTTAATTCAGTCGCAGTCGGCAAAGTCTTCTGTTTTAAACTGACAGATACCGGAGCGCTCAACTATTTAAACCTATTTCCTGTCTTAAGTAACTGGATGACAGCGAAACGCCGACTAGTATTGGAATGTAGATGTTGGGAATGATTTATATTTGTTGTTTTGTGTTTCTTAGTAACTAAGATGTTGGGTAATTTGTGTAGTGACAACCCTCTGTTAGCTATTCGCGGTTTGATACATCTATATATATAAAAATGAATCCCTATTTCCCTTGGTCACGCCATCACGCGTGAACGGCTGGACCGATTTCACTAGTTTTTTGTTGTTGCGTTGATTATTGTCAGGAGAAGGTTCTTATGAAAGAAAAAAATAAAAAAATTGCGCGGAAAATTAGGAAATTTAAGAAAACTTAACGACAATATTAATTTTACATAACTTTCAGTGGTTTGAAATAACTGTCAGCGATCGACCGAATTCGCGCGTGCATACATAGTTAAGACAGGACAACGTCTGTCGGGTCAGCTAGTATAATAATAAAGGTTGAAAACATTGTGTCGACCTTCGAGGAACGAGTTGTTCAGCATTATACTTCATTATGTTTATAATTTCAGTAGATTGGGATGCGAAATTAAAAATATAATAAAATTGACTTTAAACTCTTACATATTTCTATCTTCATAAGTATTGTCAGTAAACGTTAACGAAGTATCAGCTACATCCCAGAACTCCAAAAAGTTGAAATTATTACTTTATATTCAACCATCTTATTAATTCCCTAAATTTAAATATTGAGTGACAATAACCTCGCCACGTACCAGCAATATCAATATTAAAATATAATTTACTGTGAACAGACAAATCCCGGGACACTAGAAATGATGCGGTCCCGTTCCAACATTCCCGCGGTACTGAACATTGAATTCTCTAATCTCCTTCCTGTCACTAACTAACTAAGTGGGTGACAGCGACGCGGGTGTCTTCTGGGTATTCATATTGGATTCTATTAAAATTTAATCAACATTTCATGATTTCTGGGAGGGATGGAGGCGCACTCGTATGGAAATTTAAAATTCACTTATTACCAATATAATAAATGAATTTTAAATTTCCATTCGCAAAGTATTGCGAGCATATGAATGAACTGTTCTAAACAACAATAAAATATAACTTTTTTTTTTCTCTTTATCATGTACAGGGCCCTTATTCTGTACGATAGTGTAAACGCGTAACGCGGCCGTGTCATGTTATCTTCGAGAAATGTGCGGGGAATGGTATTCTGTAAGCCAAATTTCTATAGTCCTAAACATGATGCGTTGTGTTACGTGCTTGTTACACATTGTCAAAATAACGTGCGGGATAGAGAATAAGGCCCCTGTAGTTTGTACCATAAACTGATTTTGAAAAGAGTCAAACCAAAGTTTCTTGCCCGTTCTACCCTGGTGAGAACTGCTTGTAGAGTTAATATTGACAGAATCTAAATAATGTATAATATTTTACAAGCTCAAATATATTATTCCATTTCATTTTAGCCAACAGACTTCATCGGGGAGAAGTTTTGAATACGTGTTATGATTGTTATTCTAAAGTCTCAAATTCGATCTCCGTTTTATAAAGGCCGGCATAATTGTGCGGCTGGCGAGGGATAAACATCTCTCGTCAACACTAATTTGAACATATTCCATTTACAATCATATGCAGAGGTTACTTTTCAGTGCCCCTATAGAAAGCAAACAGTAAACCCCAGGCAGTAAGGAAATGATGGCCTTGTTTACCTATTGATAATTATTAATTTAAAAGTAGAAAAAAAAACGTATTATCGTCACATCGGGTGCATGAGACATAACAAAAGTGAAGATTTTAATATATTTAAAATACTTTTAATTATGTCAGTGTTGTACGCCTGCGATGTGCCAATTTGCACTGTTCTATATTAACTGAACATTCTAGTATTCAGCATATTAAAAAAAATCTCTGTCTCTCTCCAACATTAGCTGAACGATATCTACCCGTCTCTAGTCACACAACCCACTAATATTAAGGACATGAAACGGAAAATATCTCTCTCTTTCTTATTTAGTGCCGGTCGCTTCCCTAACTGAATGATACTACCGCTGTCTTCAGGTATTCATTCAAGTGATTTCTTCAATCGAATCCGTTGGGCTTTCCCCTGTGGCAGCTGACAGCCGCGATAGTCAATTGTCGTCTGTGGTTCGTTTATAATTTATTAGCTTTTGCTCGCGGCTTCGCCCGCGTGAAGGAGATTTCTGGGATAAAAGTCCCGCTAAAAAAGTGTCCGATTTAATTATATTTATGGCTCACTATTTTGGTCATACTGGCTTCCACATAAAATGTAGATACATGCTGTCGCATACTTTTATTTAGAACTATTTAACTACTATGGTATATTATCTTTGTCAGTATCCAAGGTTTCAGGCAGCGTGAGCCAAGATAGCAATTTTGTATGTATCGTTTTATTATGACCAAATACACAAAATCATTATAAATTATATCATATGTGTTATTCTGATGTATAACCAATATTACTGTAAAGTTTCATCCAAATCCGTTTCGTAGTTTTTTCGTGAAAGAAGAACAAACATACATATATCCATACATCCATCCTCACAAACTTTCGCATTTATAATATAAGTAGGATTTATTGAAAAACCATCATTATCGTATTAAACAACTAATGTAGATAGTACTCATTTAATTAATCATTTGGACCCATAGATTAGAGTATGACATTTGTATTTGGTCGGCTTATAATTTATGTGATGAGTGGCATATATTCAGGAGCTGTGAAACAGACCCTTAGTTAATGGTGGTTGGTACTAATCAATTAGTTAATTTTCAAGCGACTGCCACACCTCCACAGCATGTACTCAGTAGTGGTGAAGGATGAATTTTTCCAAAAGAGAACCCGACACAACATATAGATACTAATACGCATAAATTAGTACTGCAAATCGTTCTTATGATAATTCGATATCAAATGAATTAAGAAAGGAAAGCCAGTAAGAATCGAGTTATATGGACCCTTCACCGCTAGTACTCAATCAAAGTAAAATATAGCTTACATACACGTGAAATAACCTTTAAAATAAATTACGTGAAAAAATAAACAAAAAGCAATCGGACGCATGATACACGCCCGCGTCAAAACAGCGCCGGCTAACGAAATTAAAACATTTCGCTTCGGACGTAGCGTTTCATTCGAACACGAGAATTGTTTCGAAGTAACGTTTTATGCCGACATAACAGTTGCGACTTTTACTTGATCGTGTTTAATGTAAATGTCTTTCGTATGAGACGGTCTGTCTGGGATGCAGCTGTCTCTTTCTGTTGCTAAGCATATTGTCTAAGTTGTTATTTCAGCTTACCTTAAACCAAGCCATAGTAGAGTCGTCGTAGAGCACCACCCATTCTTCAGACCAGGAGTTCCACAGATACTTTCCTATTAAAAAATAATATGTTAATATACTTAATAATCAAACACCACATGAATGTAGAAATGTAAGGATATTCAGGCATTAAGGACGTTTTTCTTCTAACCAGAATATAAAATTGTTTCGACGCAGTAATGGAACGTGCACTCTTGATTTACAGCTGAATCGACGCGAATTTTCTCGAAATAAATTTACCCTAACAAGTATTTAACATAAAAATACATTCTATCATAACCCGAAAAGCTATCATCGACCTTACATCATAAGTACCGAACGTGTTTTTCATAACAACGTAGTCCGTAGCCGATATTCGTTTCGTAGCACGTAGCACGGAGACAGAACCGGCCATTCTACGTAGCGTAGTAAATACTTTACTCGTTTAATAACTGCCGTAAAACGTGTTGTCTCGCTCACACGCGTGGACTGCACCCACCCGTAGACAAGGACGTCACAACTTTATTCACGTAACACGCCAACGTCCCACACTCGAAATAAGCTCGCGAGATGTGTCGTAAAATGAGTTTCTGTTTATGATATTACGAACGGATGAGAATTAACCGACTCTGGGCCCTTACGTTGGTCACATTCGGGTATTATTGCCATAGTTATGGTATGAAGTGTCGATATTTTATTAGGAAGGTGAAGGTAGGTAATAAAGATCATATAGTAGGGGTTTATATTACTCACGCTTATAACGCAGCATATATCCGCCTTTGATTTGCGTAGCGCCATGTTCTGGAACAATAATATAGCAATTTATTGATACTTCATTTTATAAATACAGTACTTAAGTAAGTTTGGAGAGTTTTTGATACTTAATATTATAAATGCTTAAGTATCTTTGGACATTTTTAAAGTAAACGCAAAGTCGTTGTCAAGTTTGATGAAATCCTCACCAATATATAGACCTAGATTTAAAATATATGCTTCCTTTTAGCCTAGAAAGTCGCAAAACTTTAATTTCAAGTAAGATTTTTTACGTAAGCGGTGCCGTGCGTAACATAATATATTTTGAGTATCTAAAAATAGCTGAATAAACACAAACTCTACTCACACAAATATATACTAATCTTACAAATATTTATCCTAATACAGGAGTCAACTCGAAGTCTCTTCTTTCAAAACTCTCGTCCGTCACAACACGAATAATAATAATAATAAATAATACAAGCCCTGTATTATACTGTCCCACTGTTGGGCATGGGCCTCCTCTACTATGAGAGGGATTAGGCCTTAGTCCATCACGCTGGCCTAGTGCGGATTGGTGGACTTCACACACCCTCAAAAATTCCTATAGAGAATTATTCAGGTATGCAGGTTTCCTCACCATGTTTTCCTTCACCGTTATAGCAAGCGATAATTCGCAAAGAATAAAAAATATTTTTTTAGAAAAATCAGAGGTGTGTGACCTTGGGATTTGAACCTGCGGACATTCGTCTCGACAGACCGTTCCACGACCAAGTAGGCTATCGCCGCACAACGCGAACGCTGTTTAATATTTTATATCAACGCAAATGTACGCTATAACCGTAAAAGTTATTAATAACGGGCCATGCGGGGAAATGTAGTCTGTTTATAGCATCATGCCAGCATATTCGCAGTCGAAGCAAAAAAATATTAGGACTTTGATTAAAAACATAATGAACGGTGAATTAATGATAATGAACCTTTCCGAATGGTTCTTACCTACTGGTTGACTGCCGCGGTGGCGTGGTTGTTACCTGTAACGCGTACACAGTACCAAAGCGGGTACTGCGCCGAGGTCCTGGGTTTGAATCGCGGTTCAGACCAGAAATAATTGTAACTTGGATTTCCCGTCTTAAAAATTGATTTGCCCGGAGTCAGGAAATTGGCGGTGTGATACCCCAGTGCCTCGAAAGAAAGTAAAGCCGTTGGTCCTGTGCCTGATCTCTCTCCGGTCATGTCGGATTGCCGTCTCATCGGACTATAAGACTAAAGGAATAGAGAAGGCATCCGTGTGCTGTGCACACACTTCTGCATTATAATATCTCCTGCGAACCTACTTGATCTCCATTGAGATTCGCCGCCGTCGCCGAATTTCGGATAGGAGGGATTAATTGATTCATTTATTCACTTGTTGGTGGTAGATGAGAGTTAACGTCTTATGTCTGAGAGTGACGAGGACGCTAGAGTACTAGTACTTTGTAGTTCAATTTGCTGTATAGCGTTGCTACTGTTTAAGAGCGGTCGTATAGCTTACCATAAGACGAACACTTATCACTTTGCCAGACCTGGGATTCGAACCCAGGACCTCAGAGCGCTGCCGTACCACGCATGTTGTACAACTACGCCACCAAGACAGTCCTGGGCTATAGCCGCTTCATATAATATAAATTAAAATTGGCTATCTAGAATAAATAGCGGTGTATGCTCGATATTGGTAATCTGTACACTATTACAGATAAAACGGACGACGACTTCCGGCACCGGAAGTAATAACACGAAATGAAAGATAGACAAAAAATATTTAATCATAATATACATAGTAAATATATTGCGATGTAATTTATTTTAATTTAATATTTTGTCCCTTTCCCTTGTTACTCTTACTCTCACTCATTCGATCTTATCTCTTGTCTAAACTTTACGTAGGCGCAGTGCCTCTGATAAAAAATCGTATTGTATACATTTATCAACTTTATAAAGAGCACTTGGACTTTTGTGTTGTATATTGTAGCCAGTGTACCACTAAGTATTTACTTGTACACTTTTGCTGGTAGTAGGATATATTTTATATCCGCCCGGATAGCGATCACCGTACACAAGGCGTTAAAACTCGCCATAGTGGCCCAAGTAAGTATGTCGCGTTCCAGGATCAGCCTGTGTATCCGGTTCCAACAGGCCGGCATAATTATGTCGACTGTCGAAGGGTAAGCATCTCTCGTTAGTCGACATTTTATTGGACCCCACTCCACTAACTATCGGGTGCAGAGTGATCACTTAAACATGCTTCTATAAAAAAAATAAGAAATAATAATTGACGTAGTCATATCCAGAGAACGAAGCCATGTAGATCATAGTGCAAGACTCTATTAGAGTTTACAGTTATGCTGAAACATACTCGTATACTCTACATAAACTCTATTCGATGTTACTGTTGTTGATGGTAATGAAAAACACATCTCAGGTAGCAATATGCTTAAATCATATCAATATTCAATCGTACATTTAAGCAGAAATATCATTTTACATTCCTAAAAGAAAATTCCAAGCGTATGATCCCTTTCCAAAACATTGAAAACGAAAAATAATCTTGATAAAAATTTAAATGCCGAAATTCTCTTATGAAAAATGGTGGAAAACAGACGCCGCGCGATAAAACATCACTCTGTTAGCTGTCGTCAAAATTGATCCAATATTTTTTGTAAGCTAAGTTAGTACCCAGTTTTTGCCAACTGATGTTCAGTTTTTCATTCAATACTGGGGCAACCTATTTAATATACAGCGAAGACATTTTTGTAAGCATGAATGAATTGGGTCGGCCGGGCTACTAAGGTCTGAGAGAAAACCTCCATCAAACTGTATATCACACATACATCACGCCTACATACCCGGGGTAGGCAGACGTGCAACCAGGGAAGCTACTGTCTATCACTACCGGTATCGGACACACACACATCAAGCCTACATACCCGGGGTAGGCAGACGTGCAACCAGGGAACCTACTGACTATCATTACCAGTATCGCACACACACACATCACGCTTACATACCCGGGGCAGGCAGATATGCAACCAGGGAACCTACTGTCAATCATACTGGGCACAAATTCCAGAGTTCTCTCTGATACCGAATAGAAAAATCCAATATTACTTTACTCCATCCAGCATTCGAACCAGGAATCGGAAAGCGGTGTCGTATTGCGCACGCATCAACGCAACCAAAGCAGTCTTGTATTGCGTTTTGTAAAATCATTGAGACTAATGATTTCTTGTTGCGCGAATGTTAGACATTAAAATTAAACTATTTGTCGGATTTTACCGCGGTTTTTATATTCTAATTTTCTCCCGACGTTTCGACTTTGCAACCTTCGCGGTCACGATGGGGACTGAGGTGTTGGTCATCCGCAAAGTACAAGTTACAATATCTACCTACGTTTTACAATTATACAACTTATTAAATTTCTAGCTGCTGGTGGTCCGATCTACGCAGAATGAGGTCACAGGGTCTTGAAGTCATCGAAACTACAAAAATAAAATTGTATACAAAAACCTTCTCACTTTCCTAAGTTGGGAAGTAGGTAATTGATTTTTCCAACTTCGATCTTCCTAAAGAATCAAAAACAGAATAGTGCTTTCAAAATCTCACCGAGATTAATTTCATGTCACGAAATGCATGTCACTGTCGATCTAGGTTCAAACTTGCAGTGGCGGAGATGAGAGAAATAATTTGATTTGCATGACCCTTTTTGCCTTTATAATTTAACAATGTTACGTTTAATAATAATAAATATAAGTAGATACGGAAATAAAAGATTTTTTATTATTATTTTACTATCTAAACATATTATAAAACAAAGTCCTCTTTTCTGTCTGTATGTATGTTATTAATTATCTCAAAATCTACTGAACGGATTTTTATGAAATTGGTTATGGAGATAGTTTAAGACCCTGAGGAGGTTATAAGTTACTTTCTATCCCGGGAAAATATATAGCGGGACTTTAATGCCGGAAAACTCCTTCAGATGGGCATGCAGCAAGCAAAAGCTAGTTTATTTATTTTTGAAATATTGTTGGGTCTTCGTCTTTCGCCCTTCGCAATTCCTACTTTTAAAAAGCAGCATTGCATTTACATTATAGTTGCAATGTAGACATAAGTTCACTCTTGCATTACAGCGAAAGGCCTTAACCAATCAGGTTCAGATATGTTTGTGTACAATGTTAGGAATCGATGCTACTATGATGGATGGGGTTCTCAATTACACCTTCCTGTGATGTTTTACTTGTAAATACAACATCCTGCGTTATGTCAAAGAGTTTGCTCACAGCTTTTTCTATTCGTTTTGGAGATTTGCTGGTAGGATATATTTTACATCCGGGTAGCGACCACCGTACACAAGTGGCCATAGTGGCCCACTTAGTACGTCGTGTTCTGAGATAAGCCGGCATAATTGTTTCGACTGTCAAATCATCTTTCGTCAATCGACATTCTATAGGATCCCACTCTACTTACCATCAGGTACAAATAAACATTATATTTTTAAAATATTTTTTTAGATTATGTTCGAGTTATAAATAATTATTATTGCAGAACGAATGTATAGGCAAATTTTGTAAATTATATCCCTTTATAGTAGTTATCCAAATCCATGACTCCAAGAAATACACTTTTTTTTCATTCGTTCTTCCATTAATTCACTTAATCAATCATTTGTTCGTTCAATCATTCATTCTTTCCGTCTTTTTACTCCTGGTTTTTGGCTGCCAATAAAATTCCTAAACAAATACTTTTCATTGCAATTTTCGCAACAATTACAGTTTAAATTACGGTTTAAGCGCGTCACGTTTTAAAACCACAAAGAATTTATACAAACAAGGTACATTAATACATATAAATCTAAAAATATCTTCGACCTTTCCTGGCACTTCGTTTCTAAGTATTTGTTTCCTAAATACGAAAGAAAGCAATCAGAGCTATAGAACTGTTAAATAATTCGTGTAAGCCGTTAAAGGCATTAAAGTCGCGCAATCAGAATTCAGAGGTAATTCTAATGTATCATAAATCGTTCTTATTCTAGAAATAAGCTAATCCGAAACAAATAAAGATTTTGTTCAATTTTATTGTTTTGAATGACGAGACGAGCTTGCCGTTCGCCTGATGGTAAGCGATACGACCGCCCATAAACAGTAGAAATACCATCCAACACCTTGAATTACAAAGTATTGTTTGGTATTCCACTGCAGCCGCCATCCTGAGACATGAGATGTTAAGTCATGTCTCAGGATAGCGTGCGGTAAAATCCGTAAAATAGTTGTATTTCAATGTCTAACATTCACGTTAACATAAGGAATTAATATGAATGAAATTTGCTTGTAATAATTTCTAAACTACTTAACTTGATTAATTGACATTTATAACTAATTGCTAATCTAATCAACTGATTAGATCTAGTGCAACAAGTTAACAGCATTTACCTTCTTGTGACCTACAGATGTCCTATAATTCTACAATATATAAAAATGTAAGTCAAAACACTAAGACGCCAAGACTTGTGTATCCCCTAAGGAAATAATACAGAGAGCCACGAGGCACTGTAAAATTCACCTGTCAACTTCTTTACCTTATTACATTACCTAGGATTATATTTTATATTAATCCGAAGCTATCTGAAAAGTAGCAAAGGTCAAATATAAATGAAATGATTGATGAAGGTGGAGGAAGCGAGAGAAGTATGCCAGAATCGCGCACAGTGGCAATGCATAGGCTCTGATTACCCCTATGGGATAGGGGTGTGATACTATGTGTATCAAATATAAAGCTATTATATAACACTGTCCTATGTCATCCAAAACATCATAAATCACATATTATACTACAAATATATTTTAACATTTTTTCATCTACAATTTTTTTAACCCGTACTACGAATATTTATTGTATACATTAAGTGTATTTATACTTTATAGTATACATAAAATTATAGTTTCAATTAAACAAGTTTTTGTATGGAAATTTGAACATCGCTCCGTGAACGTATGTAAAACTAAATCGCTTGAAACTCGAGTAATTCATATTATAGTTAAAGAACAGTGTGTATTCAAATGTAAAATAGTCTGCTTTTGTGGTATAGTAATGCTTAACGACCGCAGAGAAATACTTAAACGTTAACTTACTAGATAAGAGTGCTTGGAGCATTTTTTTAATTCGTGCTACAGGAACTGAACCCAATCTTTTATATTGCTATTTGGCGTCTGAAATAAACATCGTGGTACCTGCCCAGACTCTCGCATACAAGAGGTCTATCAAGATATAAATAAGAAATTATGTAATCATCTCTCAAGCGTGACCAATGTCTGTTCATTAAAAGGAAAACATGCTCCCCCAGGAATGCTTTGAACATCGTCCTTAAAATTCCAATTACAACACTGAACAGGAATATTCCTTTAATTATATTTATATGAAAAGTTTTGCATGTGTTAAATATTGCATCATAGGTGTAGGTGCAATGTAATTTTAATAATGTCGACTGACGAACGATGATTACCTCTCGGCAGTCGGCATAATTATGCCGGCCTGTTGGAACCGGATATACAGGCTAATCCCGGAACGCGAATCACTTACGTGGGACACTATGGCGGGTTCTAACACCTTGTGTACGGTGGTCGCTATTCGGGCGGATATAAAATATATCCTACCACCAATGTTTTTAAAAACTAACCCCCTTATTCATAAACGTTTTTTATCTAAGGACGGAGTAAAGCTGTGAGAACAAGCCTGTTTCTCAGTGCTCAACGGCACTGAGAAATAGACATAGGGCCGTTGTGATTGGTTATTATTGTTGTATTTCAATATTAGCCAATCACAACGGCCCTACGTCTACGCACTGTGAAGACTGCCATGCCGTCAGCACTGAGAAACAGACTTGTTATCACAGCCTCACTCGATCGTTCGATAAAAAACGTCTATGAATAAGGGGGTAAGCATATAAAATTTTGCCTAAGGGAAAAATGTATCCCAGTTTACGATACTGAATGTACAAATACATTACATAATTAAATTCATAATCTCATACGGGACTTAGAAGTTTCAACCCCCTAACCAGTACAATTTAAACAAAATGTCAACCGATTCATGCATAATGGGTATATCTGTCCCCGAACACTCTCATTTTCCGCATTCCGTGAACGCATAGTGGAACAAATTTATTCCATACATTTAAATACGGAAAAACATATTCACATTTCAATTTCCTCTCGAGTTTTGCATTTAAATAGGAGTTGAAAATATTTAGTACTTTTTACTCATTATGACACGTGGTTTTATGTATTAAGTCATTTTTGTGACGCTGTTTCCACAATTATTTTTTTCTTACAGCTATCATCGTGCTCGCCTACATGAATCTATGGGCTGTGGTGTTACTGCATATTGAGCCTTATTTTATTAGTAACATAGTTGATTGGCATCACGTATCGAAAGATAAAATCTTGTGCTTATGTACGCGTTACCTATACGAAATTCCATAAAAACGCCAGTACCATAGTAAAAAAGTCTTATTCAACTTCGTTCCTTCCACTAGCCATTTTGAACCGTAAAAACACGCCACTTAATATTTAAATCCAATAAATATCGAAAAGCATTTTCATCCATCCATTTAGCCATCCATCGGCGTTGTGCCATAATTTTTATAAAAATTGCAAGCCAGGTGTCACCGGGCGCGGACCGGGCCCGATATTGGTTTTATGCTAATGTATATTTACCCGGGCCGGAGAGGCCCGGCCGGCAGCGCACGGTTAGTTTTCATAATGCTCTGTTTTCGAGAGCTTTTTGAGGGTTATGTTACTTTTGTTCTGATTGCGTTGTTATGTAGGGTTATATCAATAAAAAATAATAAAAAGTACTGTAGTTTTTTCAGAATCCAGGGAAGTAAAATGTATATACAATATTTTAAGACATTGACTTCATAGCTTATGCGAGGAAGAAGACTATATTATGAGAGAAAACGAGCTAGTGCCGAGCATGGGGTTTGACCTGACTCGGACCAGAAGATTAATGATATTAAACAACCATAATGATCTTTGGGTAATTTTAAATGATTCCTTCCTAGCCGAATTTTTGCGACGGTCAATCTGAACACAGATCATTCACGATGTTTTAATACACAAATGAGTGCGCAATACACACGTGTATTCTCTGTTCCTTCACTCTCATATTCAGGTGAGGCGGCAATCCGCGGAGAAAGATCAGGCGCAGGACCAACGGTTTTACGTGCTTTCTGAGGCACGGAGATGTCATACCGCCAACTTCCTGACCCTGAGCTGCGATTGAGTAATTTTTAAGATGGAAAAACCCTGTCACAATTATTTTTGCCCTACCCGGGGTTCAAACCCAGAGTCATAGCGCGGTAATACGCCACCGAGGCAGTTTGATCTTTGACTAGTCAACCTTAATGATTTATTAAAACCACTGTACGAAACTTGACTCTTTTGATTAAAATCCACTCTTGCTTTTAAAAACCAGTAAAAAATCAGCGATTTCGAAATAAAATAAAGTGTCGGTTTAAAAAAGCACTATCAAAAATCGGTTAATGTTGGTCATATAAAGTCTATAATAAAATATCTGCCAACTGTCGTGCAATCAACATAATCAATACGATCGGCTACTTACGAAGCGCTTTGAAGCGATCGAGCGCTCTCCGCCCGTCGATTCCAAGTATCCACTCTACATTATAATATCACCGAAGCGAGGTGATATTTATTTCGATGGCTTTTTACTAGTTTATTTTTCCTCATATTTTTAGTTAGTGTTGTATGCTTTTGCTATAATAGAATGGTATGAATCGTGAAGCCGTAGGTTCGATTTTACGTGAAAGTGAAAAAATACATTATGGTCACTAAGTATGAAAATTATGCAAAATAGAGATAAGCTCTAGATGTTAAAATATGTTTATAGTTGGGACCACATTATGAAAACCGAACAAGTGCGAGTTGGACTCGCGCACCGAGGGTTCCGTACAAACTTGTAGGTAAGGTATCTAAGTATACAAGGTCAAATTTGACAAACTTAACTCTACAGTTCGATACTTAGACACGGTTATTGCACTAACCGCAAATAATAAGTTAGTAAAAGTAAATTTTCTTTTTATTGTTATTAAAGTACATATTTATTGTTTCCTGATTTTTACCTTTACAAATTTTATTTCCCTTGAGAAATCGCAAAATATACAACATAAATAATCATATCTTCCCATCGCTAGGATTTTTACAGCTAGCAGACCGTAGACTCGAATATTTGATATCAATTCCAAATGAATACCTCTACAAGTTCCTGAGCAGTATCGTAACAAAAAAGGGAGAAAAAGACCTACAAGAACTCCTTTTGAGGTAGATACGGAACTCTAAAATAATATCAAAATATGTTATAGACAGATAAATAGATAAAAAAGAACACACGTATAACTTAAGATATACATAGACAATAGACAAGTACATATACCATTTGTAAAATATTGCAGCCGCAATCAGGCTTCAACTCAGCAATATGCTTTGCTCCAAAGAGCAAAACGAGAAATTCTTCTGGTACCTAGTATGACGTATCAATAATAGCAATAGCTCACCATACATGTTAATTATACCTTTTATTCAACTACATCTCGCGTTAGCAATGGTAATATTAAACCCCAAGCTAAACTAGAACTAGCTACGTTAAAAATGTGTCCAATTTCAAATTAACCACTTTTAACGCTTCACAGCACAATACATTTTTATCATCGTCGAGTCAGTGACGGTGCGAAGCAGTCAAAAAGTACGCCAATAAATATCCAACGGGTTATTTGTTCTGATTTGTGGCACCAATCGGAATCGATCCCTGAATTATCCTGTTTACGTATACAGAAACTTTCGGATTCATTCTAATAAGATTACTTACGTATTTACCACAGAGCTCGCTCACTATTCGATATAAAGTATTAGTTATGTGAACAAAACAAAATGTAAAATAAAAGTTGGGAAAATACTTTATTTTCGTGTAGAATTTGTGAGTTTTGAAGGAAAATATGTATTTCAACTGTTAGTGGTTTTGGTGCAAATTCATAAAACTGGAATTTTAAAATATTTTGTGTCGCTTTTTAGAAAGAATTTTAAGTTCAGTATCAGACAATGTAAAATTTATGCTACGAAATACTCTGCGGTATGAATGTTTCGGAAGATTTAAAGTATAATCAAATATTACTATAATAGTCAATACACACACGCACTCAAGCGTTTTATCACCGAAGGGTTAAGCAGAGGCACAACTAGTGCACCTGCTTTCCGCCGTATTTATTCGGTCCTAAGATGTTATAGGGGGCGAGCCTATCGCCATATTGGGCACAAATTCTGGACTCCTTTTCTTATTGCTTTGAATGACGAGACTAGCTTGCCGTTCACCTGATGGTAAGCGATACGACCGCCCATAAACAGTAGAAACACCACCCAATACCTTGAATTACAAAGTATTGCTTGGTATTCCGTTGCGCTCACCATCCTGAGACATGGGATATTAAGTCTTATTATATCCAGTAGTTACACTGGCTTCAATGTCCTTCAAACCGGAACACAACAGTGACTATACACTGGTGCTTGGCGACAGAAATAGCCATTGCGGTGGTACCCAGGCGGAATATCACATATGAGAGACATACCACGAGTATATACTGAGTACACTAATACTAAATAGAAAAATCTAATATCATTGCCTGACCCGAGAATCGAACTTTCGATTAGTCAATAAGTGACGGGTGAGTCTCATAGAATCGATAAAATAACTTAAAGCCCTACATAGCAATAAATTCTAGATCCTCGCGGCTCACAGCCCAAGAAAGGGGACTATTGCCGATTTCTCAGCAGTAAGACATTTTATGTAATGAAGTATTTCTAATCCATCAGTCTAAGGTTCCGAGTTTTAATAAAGAAATGACTTACCAAACATTTTGGAATTGGCTGTGACTTATAAACAAATTAGCACTTTTTTCATATTTTGAACACTTCAATAGAACTATAACGAAAACAATACACTACAATGATGTACTATATTCAAAGTAACACCAAATTAATGAAGTTTTAAAACAAAACAACCATATGACATTTTCAAGTTCCCGCCAAAACCCTTCGTATTTTTTTTTATACAATTTTGAATATGGAACAGTCGTTGCCGGAGTTAATCGACTATACAGCCCTCAGAACAATAACTAAAACATATTCAGCCAGTATTAAAATATTGATAGTATAAATTCATAATAATATATAGACTGTCTTGCATTATTAATTGATATTTATTATTTAACACAAAATTATTAACACAAGAGGAAGTAAAGCAAAACGTACGTATAGCAGATGTAATAAAGTGTATTCTCGAAACGAATCAAACCGTATTTACGTATAAAGCCATAAATGTCAATTTAATTACTGCTAAGTGGATTTTTGACAGGATGTTGACATTAGCCCCCAACGCGCTTTGATCGCGGCCACAAACCGCTTTTCATTTGCTGAGCTTCTCTTAATTAAGGATTGCTATTTGAACGTCTACAGTCCTAACTGAAAGGCCTATTTTGATTACTGAATACGTCGGCTCTAGTGGTAATAAATCTGTAGTGGTAACTATTGTGCTGTGTAATGAAATAATTTATTGATACATCACGCCTTTATCAACAAAGGGGTAGGCAGATGTGCAATCAGCGCCCACTTTTTGACTTCAGCTATATGTTCTTTTACGTTGGTCCCTATATTCGTTTTGTTTGGCCGACATAAGAGAGACCACAGTTGCAATCTATTTTGTATACATCCGGTTCGTGAAGTGGTATATAGCACTTGTCCGGTGGTAAAAAAATATTTATGTTCCATCAATTTTGACTTCAGGCTAGCTGCAGGCTAGTCAAAAAGCAGTTTTCGCAAAAATTCTACGAGCAAGACTCTCGAGTCACAAAATCAGTTCAAAAGTATACAGTATGGCCAATCAATGGCAGGTGTGGCTGTGGAACGTGACAAAATAATTAGGGCACGGGAGTAATATGCCTAACATTGTATATGTATCTTTCTTTAGACTGTACTTCGCTTAACATCAGGTGCAGTTCAAGCCACTATGCCGAGCTAGATAAAACCCGTCCTGTTTGCATGTTAAAGGCCATATATTTTATTTAATAAATTATGACACGTTAACCATTAAACGTTCGCCATCCCTGCACTAGGCTGATGAACGCAGTCTAATACCGCGCAGTGCTTTGTGATTCAAATTACTGTTAACTAGCAGTCGTTTACCTCCAATAAGACGTGCTGGTCAATTTACAAAAACAAAATCCCAAACAATCCAACTTCATACAACTACAATACTTCCAACATTAAAACTTTAAATAATTCCGTAAAATATCTTGAAGTTTTTTCATTTATAAAACGCGGCGAGTGTTTCGTTTACTTATTAAACAGCTAAGTTTTTGCATGAAAAGCCGTCAGCGCTACTACTTAGTTACACCACTGGTAGAAATATTAACTTACGCTTCACATGTAGAACTATGGTATACAAAACTAGGTTACAGGCACTGCGAAGGGTTCATATAAATCGATTCTTGCCGGCTTTCCTTTATGTAGAATCTAATTATCATTAGAACGATTTATAGGCCGCATTCGTGCATACTGCAAACTATCATGTTGTCGGGTTCACTTTTGAAAAATGTCATCGCCACTGCAGTGAGGCGTAATACTGAAAACCGAAAGGGGCGAAGTCATTTAGACTTCTCTGCACTATAGATATAGAGCTAGTATATATATATACCAATGGACGTATTTAGAGAAATACAAAATAAAAAAAAAATAGCAATAGCAACTCTAAATATATCTATGATAGATTTTTATAAAAAACATTACCTGATGACACTTTTGTTTTCATTCTTAGGTTGGAATTCAAACGCCCGCAACGCGTAACGAATGCGTGTACCAACTACATTATACCATCAAATACAAAAATAAAAGATCTTGGTAATATAATCAATAATTATTATTTTATACAGGGTAAGCAGAATCGTATAAATCTTTTGTAAACACCATCCATAAAACTATTATTGTTGGCCACAGTCAGATAAATAGATTAGGGGAAAAGTTTTTCCAACATCTCTCCTTTTTTATCTCTCCTCGACAAGCAAGGATAAACTTGTATATCTAGATTGCGTCGCAAAGTTATGTATTTTTAAGACATTTTCTTTCGTAGCCATATTTATAGGCAAATGTAAGAAATATACGAAAACATTTAATATATTTTCGTGGAACGTGTAAAGCACGTCGGTCAATGAACGCTCGTGTACAATTTGTACGCAAATTACTAGAAAAATATTTTAAGAATAGGCAAAGATATATACGAATGAACCAAAATGCAAAGTAAATATTTAAATTATCATGCATAAAAAAGGTTTTTTAGTAATTTTGTGTTAGTCAGAAAGCAATTCTAATGTGGTTGCAGGACCGTGGTCTGTGGTCCAGGAGATATCATTCCCAGGTCAATGACTTTTGCATCTCGTCGTAAATGAGGGTATCACCAACAAAACAATAATCCTCAACTCTCAGGCATACAACGCTACAACTAAAGCCCAACAAATGAAAACACTTCGCATCTTAAATCGCCGGAGATCTGACTAAATCCTAACAAGATGCCATTCGTTAGGGTCGGGTGAAAATACTAATAAAATGGAAAACAACAATCCAACTCAGTCGCTCACACAATAGAGCGACGACACAATTAAATCGTCGCATTGTCCTCGCTTGATGCGAGTTTCTTGAAGTTGTCTAACTTTAAAAAAGATAATAAAACAGGATTACCATTTTAATTTTAATTCTTTTTGTAGTGGAAGGTATGTTGGTAAGATCATTGAGGACTTTGAACTACGTAAGTAATAGAGAATATTGTAAAAGCGTATCTGACACTTAAGAGGAGAAGGCGAACCAGTAAGATCTTGAGAGGTTGATCTCATGTATACGAAACTGGCTAGCGTTGTCCAAGCACTGGTACATTCTTTAAATAGTACCGGGTTCTATGATGATTAATAGATGTGACTCAGATTTGTTCTAAAATGCTATATCAGGCCAAACGCTGTCAAATTAAAAACAGTATCTTAAGACAGTCGCTATTTAATATACCCAATACTGATGATCAGCTAAGGAGTCACCATATGTCACGGATTTGATAGCAAATTTTTTTATTTAAGAGCGTCGATTCAGCTGAGATTGAGTTCTTGAATGACAGCTTAAGATACATTCATTAAATAGTATATATAATACGTTAAATGTCTACTTGAGATTTTACTCAAAGCTGAGATTGATTTATTGTCTTTGTTATAAATAGTACCGCACAAAATAGCACGTATGCTATAAACTAGATAAGATAAAGTTATGGATGTTACTGATGCTGCTTGTGAGATATCGTATTGTGTACTATCAGACGAGTGAATGGTTCGACTCGTGGAGTGTATTATATTATATATGCTAAAAATTAATGGCAAAGGCACCGACTGTAGGTTTTAAATATCGGATAGCGTTTTTCTTTCCTGGATATTATCTTTTGCAACGTGCGAGAACTAACTAATTAATATTTACACTTGCAATATTTACTTGTTTATTTTCGACGAAACATAATAAAAAAAAAATGTTAATTACAATAAAACTAATTTACGTATTATTTTAACGTCTAACATTGGCTTAAACATAAGAAATCATTATAATTTGACAAACATACCAAAATTCAACTATCGAGCCAAAACATTTCCACGTTCACAAACATTTGCATTTGCTAAAAACATGTTCCAATTCAACTAAAGAGCTCAAAGAAATTGCAAACAGAGTGATTGCAGCCGACGGGGCTTGTTACGTTAGAGGTTTTATATCGATCGGGCATAGTTTTATGAATGGCTTCGCGCGGTCCTCCGTCCCCACCCTCCTCTACCTACCACGGGTTACTAAGTGGGAGTTATCCCAATTTACTCAGCTGATTTCTGACGCGATCATTACCCGAACGATTAGCCTGAGTGCACTGTATATAAGTAGATGGTTAATTGAATATTTCAGTGCTTATTTTGATATCTAGGTGACCCAGTTTGTTGGAATTGTTGATTCAGATTATGGTCTCGAAGAGTAGTATCGTTAAAATATGTCGGGAAAATTCTAGAAGGATATCGAATAGGACCTGATTTTCAATTTTATAGTTTTATTATAATTATGTCTTTACTAGCGAATTGGGATTATAGTATTATTGCTTGGGGTAAGGGAAATTGCAGCTATTTGAAATAAATAATGAGAACGGTAGTCTTCCAAAATTAAATATGTATGATAAAACGTAATAGAGAATTACATAAAAGCGGCGATAGCCTAGTTAGTTGCGGAACGGACTGCCGAGACGAATGTCTGCAGGTTCAAATCCCAAGGGCACACACCTCTGACTTTTCTAAAAAATAATGTGTGCATTCTATGTGAATATCGCTTGCTTTAACGGTGAAGGAAAACATCGTGAAATTTGAATACCTAAGGAATTCTCAATAGGAATTTCGAGGGTGTGTGAAGTCTACCAATCCGCACTAGGTCAGCGTGGTGGACTAAGGCCTAAACCCTCTCAGTTGTAGAGGAGGCCCGTGCCCAGCAGTAGGACAGTATATAATACAGGGCTGATATTATTATATGATAATAGAAAATTAATTTAAAAAATAAGCGAGTTAAATATCTCAGTTAAGCCTGTGGTACACGGGAAGAGCTAATGGAACAGTAGTAGTAGTAACTATACCGAAGTAAACAGATTGGTTAAAGTAATGCTGATTTTAATCTTTACTAGATTCAATTCTGAACTGGTAGACCACCTTTAACTAGAAGAGTAGCACTGAAATAAAACTATTTACGAATTTTATTGCGGGTATTTATATTATTATTTTCCCCCGATGTTTCGAAGACTTTGTAGCTTTCATAGTCACGGAACGGACTGAAATTCAAGATACTATGAGCTCATTCTGTGTAGATCTTACCGTCAACACCTAAAAAAATGTTTAATTGTAAAATGTAGGTAAATATTGTAACTTTGATTTGGGGAAGAAAAACATATCAGTCCGTCCCGTGACCATGAAGGCTACAAAGTCTTCAAAACAACGGGAGAACATAATAGTAAGAATAACCAGGATAAAGTCCGTCAATTATTTTATTTCAATATAGGTACTAAATGCATATATGGCGTCTACATGTCGTTCTGATGATAATTATTAGATTCTATATAAAGGAAAGCCGAAGGTATTGATTACCTCCTAGCCGAATTTCGTCCACGGTGGCCAATCTCAAAGGAGATCAGCCAGGTACACAGGAGATATTATAGTGCACAAGTGTATGTGCAATACACAAGTGCACTCTTTGTTCCTTCACTCTCATAACCTGTGAGACTGCAACCCGACATGACCGGAGAGAGGTCAGGCGCAGCACCAACGGATTTCGAGGTTTCCGAGGGGTTTTTCTACTAGGGTTTTATATCTTAAAATGACTCAGTCGCAGTTCGGAGTAAGGAAGTTGGCGGTGTGATACTCTCGGACCTCAGAAGTTGACTCTACTGTTTACCCATGTCCACCGAGTTTAACTGCTTGAGAGTAAAGTGTCATGTTATACTTTGTAGTTTCTTAAATGTAATACTCACCGTGATCATCTTTGTAGCGGCGGCATAGGGAAAACATTCTGTGTTCCCGCAGGCAACTGACCTGTAGGCAAATATACAAAATTCAATCTTGAGTTCAAGGAAAATTAGTCTACAAGTGTTAATAAGAATAATAAATTCTATTTTCATATACAAATCAGGATAACTATATAATAGAATTGCGGTAAACACAAATATTCTTATTTGAGTGTCAACATTTACACTTTTTCAAGATTTAATAATAACATATTTCAAAGGCATTTCAAATAATGGAAAAGTGTGTCAATTTTTATTCGCTGATGAACTCGAAGAATTAAAATGGATGGAACTGTGAGGTGTCATAATATGTTCCACCTACGAATCTGTAAATCAAAGAGGCCAGCACAATTGTGTCGACCGGCGACGGATAATCTATTGTCAATCGATGTTTTGTCTTCATGCCACTTCATACACATACGTGGATGAAAGCAAAGTACGAATTACAAATTTAAAAATATTTAACGTCTTCTTATGAACGTATAAATTAATTCAGGTCTGACTGTACCAAGCAACAAGAGTTTGCTCGTGGTAGGATATATTTTATATCCGCTCGGATAGCGACCACCGTACACAAGGTGTTAAAACTCGCCATAGTGACTCACGTAAGTGTGTCGCGTTATGGGATAAGCCTGTGTATATGGTTCCAACAAGCCGGCATAATTGTGTCAACTGCCGAGGGGTAATCATCTCTCGTTTGTCGACATTCTATTGGCCCACACCAGTTACCATCAGGTCCAGTGGGAGGCGTGCCTTTATAAAAAAAGGAAATTATAATCTAATCATTTTTATAGAGAACTTAGTTTCTTGCGCAATTTACTCTGGGGAACCTTCTCAAACTTGGTGTAAGAAAATTGTATGAACGGATATGATAAACCTTTTTCAGGTCCAATAAATATTTCAGTGAATATAAAACATGCATGTTTCATAAACATAGTTAATATTATATCCACATATCAAAAATGCAAATCATCACAAATATTACTATCATGTCTTAATCAGTAAATCGTCCGAAACTAACAATTCTATTATACCTAAAGGCATTTTATTAAACTTTAAAAAATAATTGAAGAAGCTTCTACAAAGCTATTTTAAATATTCGCTTATCCCAGAAAATTGTCTAAAAAGCCTTGAACACACGTAATCCAGAGTTTATCCCGTCTGCCGGTAACAAGTAACTACGCTGTGTATTTTTATCGCACCCTATTGTTTCTGCCCGATTGGTCTACGATTACGCTACGGAGCGTAGCGCTGGCGTAGCACTGGCGTAGCGTGGGAGCTGCCGTATATCGTTACAAGTCATAAACTTCGCGCGTTTTAAACACGAATAGAGATATATGGGGCGCGCCGTCTGTGTTTATCTATATACATGATTATTTTGGTATTGTTAAATAAAACCACATAATTATATTTTAAAAAATGACAACTTAAAATAACCGTAGATATAAAATAAAAAGTGTAAGTTCCGAAAAATACAAAAAAAAAATATTTTTCACTTTACACCTTCTACTGCCACTACTACTTGTCTTAAAGAATTTCTCACAGCGGCAACACCATAGTTTCAGTCAGAAATACACTCTCGCACGCACCACACTCGCACGATAGTCTTAACTAAAACTGATTCAAAAATAATAATTTTAAAAGAGGTATTTTTAGTGAAAATATTCTTTATTTATGGTTAATTTTCGACACACTGACTTTTGACTGCCTCGGTGGCGTAGTTGTATTGCACGTCCGGTACAATAGCACTCTGAGGTCCTGGGTTCGAATCCCGGGTCGGGCAAAGTGATATTTGGGTTTTTCTGCTCAGTATCAGCCCGGAGTCTGGAATTTGTGCCCGATATGGCGATAGGCTCGCCCCCTATCACATCATGGGACGGAACATACTTGGCGAAAAGTGGGTGCCCTAGTTGCACCTCTGCATATGGATATATATGGATACACACGGCCGTATGGCAGAGTAATAATACACCTCTACCTACCCCTGCGAGGAAAAAACATATAAGTGTTTGTACGTAATAGCTTAACATCTATCCGCATCGTTGACCTAATATCAACTTCACCCGACCCAGAATCAAACTTAAAATCCATGATTTAGCAACAAAGTTGTCGCGAACGGAGATACAGCGTCGCTACTTCAGTTTCCTAATCCGGTGAGATAAGTCGACAACTTCGCCTCCATCGAGAGGGATTAATGCGAATTCGATTCTTCAAATCAATTCCTTATGTCTAGGAAATAAACGATAGAACGCGATAGTAGCTGGACTAAAGACATAATTTGCTTTAACATAACTTTTTCGAAGAGTAAGGTGCAACAGTGGCGAAGGGTCCAAATAATCCGATTCTTGTCGACTTCCCCTAATATAGACTCTATTTATCATTAGAATGATTTGTAGACCGCATTTATACATATCAGTACCTATATGTTCTTCCGGGTACCCTCTCAGAAAATTTCACCTTTCGCCACTGAGATGCAGTATGTGCGATTCAAGGAATAAAGATGCTTATGAGGTATGGTTGTCAAACTGTTCCGAAAAAAATGCTTTTTTAATTTAGTGTCTGACATTACTATGAATCTGAAAGTTGCTTGAGCAACTGACAGTTTGCGCGGCACCTTAATTTCAATTCAGAATTGGACTATCTATGTGCTAAAAATTGAAATCTATGTAAGAGTTTTGCCGTGCATTTTTAACAAACGTCTACAGCTCCTAACGTAAGTGTATCACGTTCCGGGATCAGCCTGTGTAAATCCGATTCTAACAGGCCGGCATAATTGTATCGACCGTCGAGGGGTAATCATCACTCGTCAGTTGACACTCTATTGGACTCCTTTATTACCATCAGGTGCAGCGGTCACTTTGCTGTGCTCATAAAACATCCAGACATTTCGTCCGTCACCATTACAAGTAAAATATTATACACAGCTATATATGATACGCTCCACTTAACACTTACGCTTCTCAATAAGTTCCAAGCCTTCCCGTATTAGAAACACAAGACTCAGAGACAACAGTCAAGAATCAAATATTTGCGGATCACACAAACATTTGTCTTGAATCTATATGCAACGAGAAATGTTATATTTTACGTAGCACAAAATAATGCTACAAACAAAGCAACAAAGCCCAGCCCCATAGAGGATCATACCCAGAAGAGAAAACGGAAAAACACACTGCGTATATTCATTAACATATTAAAAACATTAAAAGGAATAATTAATTAAATTAGAAATCCGCCAGACTAACCTAACCATCTTTCATAACCTCACAAAAAATCTTAAAAATCTAAGCAAATGCTCGGTTAGTGACAAATATTAAAACAAAATTTTAATTATTATTGAAATTAATGATATAAAATATTTATCAATACATTAACTTTATTTATAAGTTATCAATTTGCTTTTACCTATATGTGTGTGGGTAAAATGTATTTTTGAATTTATTTATTTACTACCCGCGACTATACTCGAAAGAGCTTTTCGGAATCTAATTCCCACTATATATTCTCGGGATGAATATAGTCATCAAACTATTTTCAAATTTCATCGAAATACGTTCGTTAGTTTAAAATTTATCGCGTTCAGACATACGCGGCGGAGATTACTAGTATAATATGTAAGGATTACAGTTACTTAAAACACTCTAATAATATTTTCATTTTATTATAAATTGCGCGGGCTTGTTATAATGTAGGTCTACATTTGTAGGTTAAGATAGGTACTATTTCTATCTTAAAAAATAGAAAATCATTTGTTAAAGTGTGAGTTAGAGCGATATTTAACAAACATGACTTAAAAGTAACGAATAAAGATTTTAATTACTAAGTGCGATTTTTAAGAACTAAAGGTCATAATTAAATTACACAGGTCCCTTATATCTAGCCATTTAGCCCAAACATACTTTTTAATCTATACTAATACTAGCTGACCCGACAGACGTTGTCCTGTCTTATCTATGTATAGTCCATTGAAAAGTTACATTTGGGGTTGCGTTTTTTAGAGGACGCAATTTTATTTTTTTGAAGTGTAGGGGGGGTCAGTGTAAAGCTAAAACTAAGTTTGTGGGGTCGCCACCCATGTCCCACGGCCGCCATCTTGAAAATAGGGGTAAAACATATAAGTTGAACGACAACTTCAACACAATATTATCAGCTATTCTTACAATAAGAGGTTAGAAATAATAATAATAATAGCAGGCAGATGTTCTTTTGTTCTCTAATGGTCCCTTGGGTATTTGGGTATTAATGAGAGTACAAAAAAAAGTATTATGAACCTTATAAACACACGTTCTGATGACGTTGCAATGGACATTGCTTAACATTGAATTTCTTAACATTTTCGCTTATAACTTTTTTATTTATAGTTCTACGACAAAAGTTACTAGACCAAAGTTGTAGAGAATTTAATTTGCAACAAAAAATGTTTATACATTTTTTTGTCAGATAAATAGTTTAAGAGATACATCGTAAAAACCATTTCAACCCCTATTTTCAAGATGGCGGCCGTGGGACAAGGGTGGCGACCCCACAAACTTGGTTTTAGCTTTACACTGACCCCCCCTACACTTCAAAAAAATAAAATTGCGTCCTCTAAAAAACGCAAGGTAAGGCCTAAAAAATGTAACATTTCAATGGACTAATATGCACGCGCGCATTCTGTCGATCGCTAACAAATATTTCAAACCACTAACAGTTATGTAAAATTAATATTGTCGTTAAATTTTCTTATATTTTCTAATATTCCGCGCAATTTTTTGAATTTTCCCTTTCATAAGAACCTTCTCCTGACAATAACAAACACATCAAAAAAAAATAGTAATATCGGTCCAGCCGTTCACGCGTGATGGCGTGACCAAGGGAAATAGGGATTCATTTTTATATATATAGATTAAGATTATAAAGAGAAAACGTTTGTAATCACAAATGCGCACACATTGAGGTCTATGAGGACTCGCTAACATTTCCTGGCCTTCTCTCCCTCCATCCTAAGAGGGTTTCTTCTCATTCCTCCACACTTCCTGCCCTCCCTGTCTATCCCTGCAGCCGCTAAGCCAAGGGATTCCAGTATCCCATTCGCTGGTTTCCCCCGGTATTGACTGCGGAGTCCGATAAATAAAAATAAACTCTGGAACTACTGAAATGATTTTGATTTCTTATGTTTACGCGAATGCTAGACATTAAAATTAAACAAAAACACGAAGGTTGCAAAATCTTCGAAACTTCGCGAGAAAACTAAAATTAATAAAACCGCGATAAAATCCGAAAAATTGTTTAATTTTAATGTTTTTTTTTTCACTAATAGGAAGCGACTACCCTGTGCGCTAAAGGCTTTTAATACCGGACGGAGCCGCGAGCAAAAGGTAGTTGGTAATAAAAATTATCAGTGTTTAGTCCCTCGGACCCAAAATTTCTTCAAAGTTACGTCCTGTGATTAGTTATAATATGATTAATAGTGAAGAAACGGGTGGGATAGATAGCTGATAAGGGTGCTAGGTGTATTGTAATATCTGAAATGAGGAATAATATTCAATACCCAGAACTGAGGGTCTACTCGCAAAATCGATATTCGACATATCGTGACATATGTCGTGTTGAAGTCTGCTCAGTTACATTGTTTTATTATTGAAACGATTAACGGACCAACGACTCCTCTTCGGTAATGTCGACCATAAACCTTTTAGTGGTAACTGTCAGACGCAAACTTCAAATTTGACATCAACGCTAACGTCATCTTAGAGAATATTTATTTATTTTTATACATACGGCACATTATTCCTCAGAACAATCATTATTCACTCCGAACAACGAAAAATATAACATAGACTTAGTCAATGGTTACGATAAAGCAAGCAAATATTAGATACAATATACAATTACATCGTTACATAATTCATTCATGATTACATAGTCAATTATAACCTGTTTTACCTACCATTTGTAATTCTTGTATGTCGTGTTCACATCTAGAAGGTGGCAAATATTTGTTATAACAATATATTAGTAAGACTGTGTGTAAGGAATTTTCACATATTCATAACCAGTTTTGTTAAACTAATAAAAAAAATTGAAGTATGGTGTTTCTGATGCTTTCGAAGCAGAATCGTTTCCGATATATCGTTGTCGAGTTTGCGAGTAGACGCCCTAGTAAGGGTTCTTTAGAGTGGTAAAGCCAATCACTTTGAAAACATTAAAGTGTACGAGAGTAATAACTTCGCAGCGCTACCGAAGCCTTACACATCAAAGTATTCCGCGAATTAAATGTTTTTACATATTCTGTACTATTTTCCTTTGTAAATGTGCTAATATTATGTTAATATTGATTATAACGGTGATGAGAAACTAGACCATGAACGATAATATTATTAGGGAATCAGTATTTTTGCCGCTGTACCAATATATAAATTTGCATGCTGTGGTCTCCTATAATTGAAGAGGCACGTCACATTGCTTATTGTAAAAATGCTACGACATTGTTTTTATTATATGCCGTGTATCCTTCGTTGGAGATCCTTAACTAAATAGGATGCTTCAGAATTCTACGTCAGAATTTCAAAGGTATGCCAACCCGCACTATCGAAAGGATAATGGACTAAAACCTAAATAATGCCGCAGTAGCGAAGAATTAAATTTTTCCAAAGGGAACCTGACCCAACATATAGTTACTAATATGCATACAGTCAACAAATTGTTCCAAGTATAATTAGGTTTTATATAAAGTGAAAGAGAAGCCGGCTAGAATCAAGTTGTATAGACCCTTTGCTACTGTAATGCTGATATTATATTATTGATAAAAACAATGTAAAATAGGACAAATATGTCATAGTTACTATCTTAAATAATAAATTATTCTACTTCGTACTAATTTTACATATGTGAAATTTTGTGCATGTTTCGATGTTTATTTATTTTTTACACTTTATACAAAAAGTATAAAGGCGAACTCAATGCCGAAGGTATTGTTTACCAATTAACCTTTAGGTAGTACAGAGACTAAAGAAGGTAGGTGTACACAACGAGAGAAGGTGGTAGACAAAACATTAATAAAAAATAACAATATAATGTATCAATATAAAACGTACTTAATATAAGTATAGATAGATGATTATATGTTTGTTAGAAGTAAACGCAGAAATAAATGAACGGATTTTGATAAAATTTGCCACACGGGTAGACCATGCCCTAGATTAACATATAGCCTAATTTTTATCCCGTTAATTTACTCCTATGGGAAAGACTGAAATTTTTAATCTGATTTTTAAACAGATGGCGCTAGTGTCACGGCGTGTTTTAGGGACTTTTAGAGAGGGAGAGGCTTTTGACGCGGACAAAGTCGCCGGCAACAGCTAGTAACAAATAATTGACATATTTGTTCCACAATTATTGTATTTAATTATTTTTAATTTGTACTATCATAAGAAGTAAGTTTTACAAGTTTGGATGTAAAGGTTATATTTGAAACTATTAATTAGATTTTAAATTATTTTTATATATACGGCCAGGAGAATGTGCCCCCCACTGATGATGGTAAGCGAAATGGGATTCAGATAGAGTTGCAAACGAGAGATGATTTCGCCTCGTCAGTCTACACATATAGGTATAATAGATAGCTATGTTATACCTAAGTGTTTTCTGAAAAACTCGCTTGTCCACCATATGCCAACATATACCCTTATATTTCGCTCACACAGTCCGCAAAGACGTTGAAAATTTAGAAAAACTGATTGTGGTGAGATCGCGCTGTCGTACAACAAAATAGTCCACGTGAAGAGTCACCGCCCTCCAAATATACAGCTGTAAGAGACTAGCTGAACGGAAACCGGTGGAAAAATCCGCTTCAGATGCAACCCTCATACTGACCACCATCTTCAGACACGAGCGACTAAAGAGTTATATATAGAATAAAACATTATTAAATATATCGCACCCTTAGAACTAATCTGAACTAACTCAAAACTATATAGAGTTTTGAGTTAGTTAAAGTATATATGTATATATTTATGTAAGTATGTCTTCTGACTTTTTTAAAATGCGACTTTCCAAAGCATGCTCTATAACCCTATGATGAAAAAAACACACAAAACATACAGCCGAATTGAGAACCTCCTCCTTTTTTGAAGTCGGTTAAAAAGACAAAACTATAGAGTGGAAACAGAGATTCTTATTTTCGACGACTGCCTAATTCACTGCCTTCTATATCGTTTTTAAATCTTTTTTAATCGTTTCCCCTAATCGTATTTTTTGAGTTAGGTCACCTTAATTCTTCTATATATATAGTTACTTGTTACCTGTGAATAAACTTTAATTCCGTGAACTGATTTTAAAGCGGACTTTGATGGCTATGGTTACCGTAAGTATAAAGCTTAATACTTAATTTAGGTTATTCTGTATGACACACAAAAATATAAATTTACGTTTCAAAATATATTTAACACTACAATTATTTACCTGAGTTCAAAGAATAGGTTCCCAATTCTTGTTTGTATTTTTTTTAAGCATATATTTATGGCGTAAGATATGCAAGTAAGTAAAGAGATGGATCCTTACAAAAAAACTTTTGTTTTAATGTACCAAGTAATACAACAAAATATTTAAACTATTGTATTTTAATTAATAATTAAAAAACCTCTAAAATACTATTTAAATCAGTATATAATTAATGTATAATTTTCTTTTATTAAGAAAAACACTAATCTTCTTTATTTAACTTTAGATACTTCATGTATTATCAACAACAAATATATTTCCTTTGCATTAAATTGCACGCCTAAATCGTATTCCTCATTAACTAAAAGCGTTAATAAATGTAAGCAGTAATTAAAAAATAAGCTAGACTTCGATGCAACTAAATAAAATAAGGGCGAGTCATTTATTAGTTAAAACATCTAAAATAATTAAAAACATAAAGGTACGATAATAATTTTAACATAAAACGAACGTTGCTATGTACGAACCTATGTCGACCTAAAGTCTCCGTCTGTTGGACGCTTCAGCTAAGCCCATTTTCAATTATCAAAAAAACAATTAAAAAAAGTTAATTAGTTTACAAAAATAATGAACTTAATACTGGCCACTGCACTTGAGTAAAAAAAAGTTAATCACATGTGTGAAGTGATAGCTGTGAGGGAAGCACGCGGCGGCAGCGGCGGTTGACTGGCGACTGCTCCTCGCGGAGGCACGGTCGGCCGCATTCGGCCGCGCTCGGCCAACTTCGGCTAACAGTTCCTCAGGACGAATGAGTTCATGTACAAATCGCACTGAATTTCCACAGAGCCTGTTGAAAAATGCAGTGGGGTGACATTATTGCATTTGAATGTGAGTACGTTTTCTTATGCCGGTGGAAGATTGTGATTTCCATATGAAATGAAGTATGGAAGGCTTTGCGCTTATACGGGATTCTTGGCGAATTGAACGTTCGTGAGAGCTAGCTGCGATAAGATTTCTGTTGAACGAGTGAATGAAAGGTTATATGAAAATGTTCTCACGTACGGAGCTGAATGGTATTGAGGATTTATAAGCCGTTGACTTGCTATTGATTCTGTTTTGTTACAGACTGCCATTTGAGGCACATATTATCATTTATATTACATTTTGTGCGTCAAAGAATTCGCAGAATTTTTGTTTTACAAACTGTAATGTAACCCAATGCCTTATTTATTAGTTAATTACGCAAATCAAAATCGATTTATATTACGATCTTACTTATAAACCACAAAGCAAACTTATCAACAATACAAATATTTCCAAACTAGCTTCCGCTCGTAGCTTCGCCCGCGTGGATTTCGGACTTCAAAAATGGAGGAGGTGCTCAATTTGTCGGGATGTTTTTTTAATGTATGGTGGTATGCAGGTGGTCCGATTGTCCGGTCAGGGTCTGATGATGGGATTCAGTATTCACGCGTGATGGCTTATTATTAGCATATCATGTATAACTTTGGTGTTTCTATACCGATTTCTATGATTCTTTTTTATGGAATATTTAATAATGTTAACTTTTTTAATTAGGGATGACTGAGAGTGTTATAAACGTAAGAGTAGACAGATATAATGAGAAAGCTTCGAACTGCTAAGCTATCGGGAGTTACACGTGTTATTGTGAGTCAACCATAAAAGATAGACATATGCTGTCGTGGGATATTTTTTACATAATTTTAAGGAGAACATTTCCGTCATACATGATTTCTGTGTAGCTTTAACCATTAAGGTTGCACACGCGACGGAAGCTTAAAAAATGGAGTAACTTCTCCCGTTTTCCCAACATTTCCCTTCACTGCTCTGCTCCTATTAATTGTAGCGTGATGAAAAGTATACTATAACCAGCACAGGAGTATGACAAATAATATATAATATAATATAAGTATAGATATAGATATAGATTAAAAAATCCATAACATTGCCAAGCTAAACTAGACATAATCTATATTTTCTGTACTTGTAATAAATCTGTAGAGAGGTCAATTCTGTACATGAAATATATTTCCAAAATAACTATCAGGAGGTGATTAGGAATCGATACTGATGCCAAAAATGCAATTAGCAAATTTTTTGTCTGTCTGTCTGTCTGTATAACCGTTATAAAAACAAAAACTACTCAGCGGATTTTAACGAAACTTGGTACAATTATTTTTCATACTCCTGAGCTGGTTATGGTATACTTTTCATCACGCTACAATTAATAGGAGCAAAACAGTGAAGGGAAATGTTAGGAAAACGGGAGAAGTTACTCCATTTTTAAGCTACCGTCGCGTGTGCAACCTTAATGGTTAAAACTACACAGAAATCATGTATGACGGAAATGACCGGAAATTGGACCACCTGCATACTACCATACATTAAAAAAGCATCCCAACAAATTAAGCACCTTCTACATTTTTGAAGTCCGTAATCCACGCGGGCGAAGCTGCGGGCGGAAGCTAGTAATAAATAAATACTTAACCATTACCTAATAGACGGCATTCAAACAAAACATGATCGTCCTGATTTATCGTTCAAATAAATAAATGGTATGTATAAATATTGAAGCTTGAACAGAGGCCGAGCAAACACAGGGTGGATCGACGAAAATTGATATACTAAGGGTAGACAGCGAGCGTGCCCGCTAGCTCCATAATTTCCACAGGGAATCGAATGGGAACAAAATGTACTCTAAATTCTAGCTTAAATGTGAACTATCGATATAGTGTTGTTACTTTAGTGGAGTAAAAGGGTATTCTCGTGTGGTAATCATTGTCTATTGCCGTTGAGCGATAGAGTGAGGTTATGATCTGAATCCATGTAATTGATGTAATTATGTTTTACATATACAAGGTTTTACATTTCATATCTAAGCGCAGTTCAGTGTTCAGAGCTAAGTTATAAAAGCAATTGGGTGCTGTTACTACTTCATCTTAGAGAATATAATAAAATTTAAAATACATTAAAATTTTACTAATTTTATATGTAATAACACTATGTATAAAAAAATAATTTAGTAAAATTAAATTAACATGTAAAACTGTAGATATTAGGCTATTACATTTTTAGCCATAATAATACATAACAAATTAAATTAATTAATAATACATAATACATTCTTAAGATTATCTTTAGTCTAAAACATTTGCACGTCACGAATAACAAAGCGTGAGATCCTCATTTTACTTATAGGTAATGCCTATTTATTGTTATTATTTTAACCACATTCTAGCAAATAACTCTTCATTTCATTTAATTTCAAGAGAATTTATATTTTTCAAGCGACCACTTGGCTAACAGCCGTTTCAATAAATGATCCCAAACTCAATCTCCAATCCAATTCCGAGAATGAACCAATTAAAATAAATCATTTATAATCATGTAAAAAAAATGTCTTCTGATTAATCCATTTTTGACAGAGATCGAAAAAAGGATTGGGATCATTTATTGAAAATAACGGTAAATCGGACTATCAAAACCATCTTAGATATAGTAATGAAACCGAACACAAAAGCAAAGTTTTGTTAATGAACTTAATACGCATTATCCGAACTAATTGGAAGCGGACCTTGTTCAGCATTTCGGGTAATGGAAACACATTTCGCATCAGATAACTCTCGCTAGTAATCAAGTATATGAAACTGTAATACATTAATACGCAAGTACGTTACTCATTAAAAAACATTGACAATTCGCCTAGCAGTTGCGAAGGCCGTAATTTATCGAAAGAGAACACAACATACAGGTACTACTAATGTGCATAAATGCGGTCTACAAATCTTTCTAATCATAATAAGATTTCACATAAATTACGAAAGGAAAGCCGGCAGGAATTGAAATGATCTCGATATTGGAGATGGAGAGGTAAGACATGTCTATGAATGAGCTAGAGGATTTAGACCTTGCTGTCGTTGTTATTCTATTCTTTTTCTAGTCTTTTTATTAACTTTACTGAAAAACAGCGTTGTGTTGTCGTTCGCACCACATAACAACATTATGCTGAGTGGTCACCTACCGATCACAGCCGCGACCTGCCATTTTTAATTATTATTTTTTATTATAATTTGTAATTTGAGGTATGTACATTGTGTTTGTTTATGTTGCGACTGTGACTAATATTTCTTTCTAACTATACATTCGCTTTGACCGCGGGACCTATGCCAGGATATGTCATTGTATTTGTTTCTATTGCGTTAATGTTTATAGAAAGGCATCTGAGCTAAACTATGGACTTAGTTTTTCGTCTAGCTAAGACGTAAGAAGCATATATAATTCTTCTGCAATTGGCGAAGTTTATGCGAGGTGTAGATTGTTTAAACACAAGTGATCTCGTTTACAAATTGTCCGCACAATGTTAGCTAATTTACCTAGTCTATACAATAAGATAAAATTTGATACACTTAAAAACATAACGTGTTGGTTGGGTGTTCAAATTCCAAGGACCTATGACGTTCCTAAACTTATGTGTGTATGCGCTTTGTGAGTTATCGCTTGCATTAACGGTGAAGGAAATCATGGTGAGGAAACCTACGTACATGACAACTTCTGTATAGGAATTTTGAGGATGTGTGTAGTCTACCAATCCGCACTAGTCCAGCGTGGTGGACTAAGGCTAATTCCTCTCACTAATAAAGGAGGCCCGTGCCCAGCAGAGGGACAGTATAATAATATAATACAGGGCTTATATTTTATTATTGCCAGTTAAATGTAAACCAAATTATGAATAAAAAAGTAGGTCAGACGGACCTAAAAGTTTAGCTGCAAAGCCCTTTGTTAGCGCCACTAAAACTAAAACACGCTGTTGTCGGTCTGTATGCTATTGAAATTGCTTTTTTATTTTTGACAAGTCCATCACAGCCGTGGTTATGAAACGGGGCAACGAATGAATCTAAAATTCTGTATAACGTCGGTTTGCGGCCATTTTTACGTGAAACTGGATTTTATGTTTCTATTTCATTATTGTTTTAAATATATTGCACATACTTTTACGGTTAGTTTTTTCTTGCAAGAATGTTATTTTGGATTATTGTTATTCTTTAGGAAAATTTCCTTTTGCCACTGATTCATAAATACCAAAAATATGAAAACTCATTATTAAAACCATAAACGTGAGAAAAAAAAGATAAATCGACGACTGGTTGTAATGTAAAGGAATATGTAGAGTTTTTGCTCGCGGTTCCGCCCATTTTAATATCTATTAATGCGTAAATATAGCCAACAATAAACAACTAGAACTATATAGTATCATAATATTAAAACAATTTTTGTAATCAGTACAGAACTGCCAAATACTACGTTCAAACAAACTCTCCATTTACATAACAGTAGATTAAAATCAGCCAATCCAACTAAATGGATTGGCCCAGGAATTCATCACATTGGAGAGTTGATTGAAACATTATTTGTAAAATTTCCGATTTAATGGACCCATTTACTTAGACACGTCCATCAACGCGATTGGCAACAGCCTGTGTAACCTGCAAGCGATTTTATCTGTACTATTTGCAGTGTACAGTGGCGAAGGTTGCAAATCAAAATGAAGCAAATACGTTTTCTGTTTCCAGTCATGAGACATTGATCCGTTTAATTTTATTAAATAATTCTTTATTAGTAGCATTAGGGTTTCATTAAATATTTGACTATTTTTTATTACTTTGAATGACGAGACGAGCTTGCCGTTCGCCTGATCGTAAATGATACGACCGCCCATAAACAGTAGAAACACCAACACCTTGAATTACAAAGTTTTGTTGGGTGTTCCACGGCCCTCGCCATCCTGAGACTTAAGAAGTTAATTCTTATTATGTCCATCAGTTACACACTGCTGCTTGACGGCAGAAATAGATATTGGAGTGGTATCTACCCAGGCGGACTCTCACATATGCCTCAATGAACTGAGCTCTGCCACAAATGAATTTCGTGAGGATAAAACACATTTTGTTCTCATATTTGTTGTATAGAAATCAAATCACCAAAGCTGAACAAATTCACAACTCCAAATCACCGTTAAACATTTGTGTCCGTATAAAAAATGTTTTTTTCTTTACTAAAACAAACTTCAAAGCATTTACTTTATATAACATAAATAAAAATGAGCATTTCGATATAAAGATAATTTTGGAGTTTTGAATTTGGTCAGTTGCTATTTTAGCTGACTGTACAAACTTGGCTCTCTCAATAAATATAATAAGTTGGGCCTTAGACAAAATTAAGATATAACGTTTCTTAGCTGGAAGTTCATGAATAAAATCACTTACACATAACATCATCTGTAGCGGACATTTAAGGTCATGTGGTAGTTTTAACAAAGGCCGGTAAGCAAGGCCGAGACACCCGCTAGCATGCAATGGCGAAAGCTGAAATTTTAAAGGGAATCCGACACAACATATAATATAAAAATTCGGCTTTCAAATCGTTCTAATGATAATTAGATTTTACATAAATTACGAAAGAGAAGCCGGCAGGAATCGGATTATATGGACCCTTCGCCATTATTAGCATGTGAATATGAACTCTTACAATGTCAGAAGGGTTTTAGTATTTTAAAGTTATGGGATACTTGGGTTTCTGTCATATAACCTCTTAAAACGTGTTAATTTATCGGCCTATAAAAAGAATAATTTATATAAAGTTGTATTCGTGATAGGATTTTATTTTTATCTCCCTCAAACCTTTGCTGGTAGTAGGATATATTTTATATTCGCCCGGATAGCTACCGTACCTTGGATGTTAAAACTCGCCATAGTGGCCCATGTAAGTTTGTCGCGTTCCGGGGTTATATCCGTTTCCAACAGGCCGGCATAACTGTGTCGACTGTCGAGGGTTAATCATCTCTCGTCAGTCTTCATTCTATTGGACCCCACTCCACTTACCATCAGGTGTAGTGGGTCTTTGCCGTGCCAGGATGAAACAAAAGATATGAAATAGATTATCAAAAAATAATTATTGAACCTCCCCCATTTTTCAAGGAACTGTTGTCAAATATCACACTTATAGAGTCACCGTTTCAGTCTTAAATGGTCGGCCAGTATTAAAAATTATATTAAGTATAATAAAGAAAAATCTTCACGCTACTTCCACGGCCACAATACACGTGTTATGTCAACATATTCTGTCTACTCATAAGCCCGTAATTAACTAAAGGCGTACACTAATTCAATAGAGGTGATGTGCGACGGAGAATTATAAACTAACTATATCTATACGTCTATGACTTAATAAACATAAATCAGGGTTTTAACTAATTATTGTCTTTTTTAAACAATAGTTTTTGTGAAATTATAAGTTACACACGTTGGAAAGATCACAACATAATATTATTATACATTCACTTGTAATGTAAGCATTGCTAGGCACTCGCCGCTTCTAAACAACTCAAACAAAATGTAAGTAGATCAAAACACTAATTTAGTTTCAAGCAAATCACACATTTTCAAATTAACAAAACAATGGATTATTTATAATTTCTTGTCGGAAGTTAGGCACTCACATATCAATACTATTGTATTTTGTTCGCAGCCAAATTACAGCACTAATATACTAAATATTTTTATATGAGTAACAGACAAAACATTTGTTGTTACTCCAGTTCAACCTTGACATTCCATACGAAACTTAACACTTTTCCAACCTAGTTCGTCCCTTTATGCGCTGCAAAACACTCAAATACCGTCAAATCGAATAAAGTGGAAGGCTCGCGATACCGGGCGTGTCTTCCCCGACCCGGTGACCGGGCGGCGACGACCGCATGACCCGGTCGGCACGTAACCCGGTTACCGGTTAACCGGGATGCATCGCCCAGGCCGTTTGCATGCCGCGATTGATTCCTGCACTAGTTTTGTAACACTAATACAGTATATCCGCTGATATAGGTAACAAACTTCTTAAATCATAGACAAAAAAAGGATATTGAAATATGATTTTAACAAATAAAATGTGGGTTGTAATTTTATGTATAATGTTATAGACGGATGTTATTTTGAATAGTATTAAGTTTTAGAAAATTTTATTAGTTATGGTTGTTGTAAATTTTAAAGCTAAAGAAATAACTTTTAATTATGATGTAAATCATAACATGAATTTTATTTCCCTACATTCGTATTTATGACGTATTTTACAACTAAGTAACTAATTAGAAATAAACCAATATCAACAAACTATTAATTAGTTTGCTTTTACAACTTGCAGCTAACTCCTGAAATATTATATAAACATTTGACGATGTGTACGTTCCATTATTGGTGTTAACGTAGAATACACTACTAACTAGCACTATTTTATTCATTTAGTTGTTTACTAGTCATTGTTTAATACCCTGGCCATATGTAAATTTTTTGCCGATATAATGTCTCACTGTAGTGACCCTGTATTGATCCAGCACTTCTTCCATCTTTGTCAGAAATAGGAATCAAATCAGCAATGTGTTACTTATAGTATAGTATGATATCTTAATAAACATCTAAACATACATTCTTCATGAACTTCAATATTTATATTAGTAAGATAAATTATCATATCGGCCATTACAATTATATTAATTTCTATAAGAGAATCTGTTTTTGGATCTACTGCTACCGCCATCGTAGACTTCAAATTTCACTTCCTTTTTCAATCCATTTGCGAAGTCTTCATACTCTGTTTCAGACAGTACTGTTACGTTATCTGGTATTTTTGAAATATGTCCTATACTTTTAACAACGAATTTTATTGACTGTTTCATGTTTTGAAACTCTTTCTTCAATTTCCCGATAAAGTGGGTTTTGTACTCTAATAATGTTTTTAATTTGTGATTTTCCAGTTGTAGTGATAAGTTTTGCATTTGTATATCTATGTTTCTCTGATTCAGTTCGTCTAGTTGTCTTTTCATTTCATAAATTACTGTGTTAAATCCTTTTCTTATTACTTCTATTGTTTCGTTGGATGTGTCTAGTTCTTTATTATTTTTACCGTCCGAATTTTGTGTTTGGTCTTGGTAAGAAGAACATTGTTCCTTCTTTTTAGTTCTATTTGGTACTTCTTTTACTATTACTTCTACAGCTGTGGTATTGTTCCTAAATACCTCGACAGGTGTACCAGGATCTAGATTAACTTTATTTTTTAATTCCACTTTATGTATAGGAAAAGTTGTGTACACTTGATGGTCATTCGACATATTAAAACCACTTGTTTCTATATGAATGTTATTTAAAAAATTTGTTCCCCAAATACATGATACTTTTGAGTAATTTTGCTTGTCAAAGTTCTTGTTAATAATTGACAGGAGCATAGTTAATTTCGGAAACCAAAAAGAGAATCCAAGAAGTTTACACTGAGTACAATTTCTGGTAATCCACTTCTACAACTTTGAAAAATCTTTTCATTTTGTTAGGGTGTGACACATATTATAAAACATATATGATAATAAAAACCCATACAGTAATTGATATAAAACATTCTACTGCACAGCATATTAAATCATCCAGGCCACAGCCTTGCAATGAAGTCTCCCGCATTGTAGTGACAATGTCACAGAGCCAGATCCCCGCGGTTACATAAAAGGTAACGCAGCCTGTTCGCATCAAAACACAACGTTTCTTTTGTTCCATCTATCACATCACTAGCTTATTATGGTTTTAAACCTGCAATTCGTTAAGCTCTTACATTTCAAAATACATTTTTCTTTTTGTTCACGTACAATGTTTTGCTCCATTAGTTACATACACATTTTGAGATGGTTTGGTTATTATATCCAATTTTAAACTACTTGTGTGGAAAATGTTTTTCATACTCAGTTTACATCATACATTAAATTGGTCCCTTTTATGTCTTTTGGACCCAAAACTGTAACTATCACACTCGGATTATCAATTTCAAGCGTCAAAGGGTGACCCGTCCATGATCGGCCTTAAACATTGGACATACCTTTCACCAATTGCCGCAAATTCTTTTGCCGGTCAAATGGTCAGAGCGGGCTCGGCGGGGCGTATGATTGCGTGGACCGGGCTGCAACTTTCAATTACACTAAAATGTGTACATGTTCCAATAGTTCCGGATATTATGTCAATATCCTTGAAGACTACGTTTTTAATTTTGAAGATGGTGGGTAATATAAAAAAAAAACAATTGTTTCAATGTTGGCGAGATTCATATTTACTGATTACATTTTATAATACAGTGTCTGTGAAATCAAAAGTTTGATGATGGCTTTTGACGCATAGGTACGACGTATTAATTATGTAGAATTACTTATCAAACAAAATGAACCGTTTTGAAATATCCACAGAATATTAAATCATCACATTATTCTAAACAAAACGTCTTGTAAAACATTATGTAAGTTGCAGAGAAGACACCAGCTAACAAATTATAAAGTAGTGAAATGAAAATGCGAGAAAAATGAGCGAGGGAATAAAGACGTTACTAATAGTAACTTCAGCGGCATCTGGTGCTCGCAAGAAATGTTTTATGACTAGAGACTAAGAGCGCTACTTGTCTCGCGTGATATTTATTGATCCTTGCAGATAATTTAATTTGTGCATTGTTACAACGGCTGAGGGAGTGAATTGCTTTGAAGAGGGCCTTAGCGTTTTACATTTTTATTCGATTATAGTATATTGTTGCTTTGCGATAGTGATTAGTTAAAGTTGATTAATGCGTTTATTGTAAGAGGTAGATTAAGGACAAATAACTACGTAAGGGCAAGAAAATTTTCATAAATTGATGTTTAGATATATAAATGTATATGATAGGTACTACTATGTACTAGGTATTGCTCGCGGCTTCGCCCGCGTGAAAACCTTTTTCCACTACGTATTACCACCACCACCCTAAAACAGTTTACCGATTAGATATTTAAGAAAAATATTCCATTATTTTATCATGAGAAAAATTACCTAGATAAAAGTAATCCAAATGTTAATTATGGACGCAGTCTATCCTTGTGCCAAATTTCATCCAAATCAGTTGAGCTGATTCATGGTTTACTTCTAACACCCAAACTTTTTATAAGCACAGCCGTTATTACGCAAACAATTAAATTGAACATTATTTTGTGTAATCATTACAAATTTAATAAAAAAGTGAAAGCTTCATTGGATGTTTGTTGAAAGTAAACTCAAAAACTGCTAATCAATTTTTGATGAAATTTTACATACAGATAAAACACCTAAATTAATAAACCTGCTAAATAGATTTCGATGAAATTTTACTCACAGAATATTTGAATTAACATAAAGGCTATAATGGCAAAGCACATAGTAGAACTTCTATATCGGAAAATACACCCTTCGTGTTTATAAAACTTTATAATCGACTTCGCCCAAATCAATTGCAGACATAATTAAACCAATTTGACAGTATTGTTATATAATATAGAGGCTGTACTAGAGGGCAGAGAACCCTATGACCCAGGTCGATTATGTCACATAGCTATTACTTCACAACATATAAATAAATAGACGTTCTAACTTTATATAGTTCATGTTTATTGCTTTAAAAATGTCTGGGATACTATTTTTATTGAAGGAGGATCGACAATATGTGTATTAATAATATACTTTCATGTTATATATATACCAAAAATATTTCACGAAAAATAATTTTGAATCAACATGTTAATGCGATGAGGTCAAAGAATTGGGTCATATGTCAATGTCATTGAAATGAAAAGGTATGTATGACGCATTACAAAAATTAACGTTCGTTATTAAGTCTTCTAAAAAGGATATTGTGAGTATATAGCAGTTTGTACTGCTATAATCTTCTAATTGTTATTCTATATTTTTTTTTTAATATTTATGGCAAATCATTTAATATTTTATTTTCAAGAAGCGTTTCTATTTTATTTTGACTTACCTACGCCAGATGTCGATAAAGGTACTGTAATGCGAAAATTTGTGGTAGTAGATATAGCGCTGTCTATTTATATCACCAAGCAGCAGTTTCAATGCACTGTTCTGTTTACAATAAAAAGTCAATGTTACATGTACACACTATTTACGTATAACCACTTCTTCATGAACGTAAACACATGCTCCGTTATCAAAATTACTTCCAATCACCGTAGATCAAAAATCAAGTTCCCAACATCGTGAGAATTGTTTAAAATTCGGCACTTATCCCCAAATGCAGCAATTTAAACAAGTTCAAACACATTCAAATAATTCGATTGACTATACATATAATGTTTGTAACCCGGTCGGAGTACACCCGCCGACCTAGTTTTCCGACCTCGCAGCACCCTCTCTACCTAGATGTTCTAGACTATTCAACAGAACTGCGTCTCGGTTTTCTGCATCTGTTGTATTCTGCCGTGAGGACAATTTGCAATGTAAAATTCGTGGATTTTCGGCATCTTGTATTATAATTTTATGTTAATGGGCCGCTTTTTTCGACTTTTTAATGGATTTAAATTTCGAACATACGTATTCTTCACAGCGAATTCTTAGATTCGAGATTGGATTATCTCGATGTTTCTTAATATTTGTCTGTTATATTTCTTTGATATAATTTATTATTTTCTACTATCGTGCTACGGAGCGGTGCAGCGTGCCTAGAAAACTGTTTGTATTAGGTACTTCCTTTGTATTGTCGAGATTAAACTTTGTAGACTTTGTAATTAATATTAACTTGCAATATTTATGTCATCCTCTTTTGTAAAGTTAGTGAGCTAAAATGTGTGCATATATTAACTATTGCACTATTATTAATAGCTGAAAAGTGAACTAAAATAATTAAATTTGAAAAAAAAAGGATTTACGTGAATAATTATTCAAAGTTAACTTTCTTAAAGTTAGTAAATAACTACGTATAAGACTACTTATTTATTAAAGCTCTTTTACATAAGTAAATGTATGTTATTTTTTACCAAAATAAAAGGTAGATTTTTCTATTTCAACTTAATTGAATTTGTACTACTTTTTATACTTTATCTGGTATGATTAACTGCGGCAGCCGTTGCCAACGTTTGGCACGCTCGCTATCAGAGGCACGTAACAAAATAAAATCATGAAACAGGTACAGCTTAAAAAAATAACAATATACTCGGTCTTTTCAATGCGTGTATAACTATTTTAAAATGTGTTTGTCATGTACAGATAAATAAATGATGTAAATACATTTTAATATATGCGGTCAGGGGTCCTATCTATCTATGGGATCCGTCTTATAGTAATTACGAGCGTTCTAATCAAAAGGACAGTTTTAGTACTCGTATAGGTAAATAGGGAATTTTTTTGACTTTCTTGACGGAACAAGGCCTCCTTATAATATGTATATGCTACATGTCTATCTAGAATAATCTTTATAAATGTATAGTCTTTATTTTGGTTTGTGCAATTTATAAACCTATGAAATTTTCTTGTACTTATACGTACTTAACCTAGATGTTATCTGTAGTCTAAGTATGCTAATAAAATCATACTCTTACTAATATTATAATCAAGATAGCAGTAACAGCTTTTTTTTAAACGGCTTGAGCTATAAAATCGTTATTGCGGTTACCTATTAGCAACAAATTAGCTACTAATTATATAATGTATTTGTTTTAATTCTGCTGAGTTGCTACTGCTATCTTGATAGAGCTATAAATGCCAAAGGTCGCGAAAATGATGTTTGTTAGAAGTAAACGCAAATAGCTGGGCCCTTATTCTGTATGATAGTGTAAACGCGTAACGCGGCCGTGTCATGTTATCTTCGAGAAATGTGTGTGGAATGGTACTCTGTAAGCCAAATTTCTATAGTACTAAACATGATGCGTTGTGTTACGTGCTTGTTACGCACTGTTAAAATAACGTGCGGGATAGAGAATAAGGCCCCTGAACTAATTTGGATGACACTCGGCACACGTATTGACTATGTCCTAGATTAACACATCGGCTATTTCTTATCCCGGTAATAAGCTGTATTAGGAAGTAAAGTATTGTTTTATTTTTTTTGATATAGATGATAATACAAACAAATAAATCGCCATAATGTTTCATAGCTTTGGCGGCTTTTCACACGAACGAAACCGCGTACAACACTCAGCAGTATAATTATAATAAAATAATCTTTAAAGGTAAATAAAGACTAAAGTACAGATTAAAATTTCCGTTTCTTATCATTCAACATTAGCGGGATTGTAATCAAACGGACAAATGACTGAAATAGTAACAATTTGTGTTGTTCGTATTGCAACGTGAGAGCAGCACGTTGGGCTTCACGCAGCCCCTACTGAGCATGTGACCTAGGCTACATACACGTGAAAGCCTCTGTGAGTTACTCAAAAACAAAATGCGAATAAATCTATTGCACTTAGCGATTACAGCCCTCTCTTAAAATAATAATATCAGCTCTGTGTTATATACTGTCCCACTGCTGGGCAAAGGCCTCCTCTCTTAATCCACGACGCTGGGGTAATGCGGATTACCAGACTTCACACACCCTCAAAATTCCTATAGAGAACTTCTCAGGTGTGCAGGTTTCCTCACGATGTTTTCTTTCACTGTTAAAGCAAGCGATAATTCACAAAGAATACACACATAATTTTAGAAAAGTCAGACGTGTATACCCTTGAGTTTTGAACAAAGATAATTCACAAAGAATACACATAACGTTAGAAAAGTTAGAGGTACATGTCCCCAAATTTTGAACCTACGAAAATTCGAGTTTAGAGCCCGTTGCAATCTCAACTAGGTTATAGTTTAAAATGGATTTGACTTATTCGGTGCTTTACCTTACGTAGCTTTTTGTCGCGACTTCGCCGGCGTAAAAAGTTTTTCCGGGATAAAAGTCCCGCTTCATATATTCCCGGGATAAAGGTAGGCTATGCATCACATGAGTCATGTCGCTTTCTATTAGTGAAAAAATGTTAAGATCAGTTTAGTAGTTTTTTTTCTTTTTATTGCTTTGAATGACGATACGAGCTTGCCGTTCGCCTTATGGTAAGCGATACGACCGCCCATAAACAGCAAAAACACCATCCAATACTATTTGAATAATTACAAGTATTGTTTGGTATTTCACTGCGCTCGCCATCCTGATGTGAGATGTTAAGTCCCATTATGTCCAGTAGTTACATGGCTACAATGTCGTTCAAACCGGAACACAACAGTGACTACACACTGCTGCTTGGCGGCAGAACTATTGCGGTAATACCTACCCAGGTGGACTCTCACATATGAGAGACCTACCACTAGTAAATTATCATCAGTAGTTCTTGAGATCAGCGCCTTTAAACAAACAAATAAATTCTTCAGCGTATATAGTAGTATAGATAGATGTACGACAATGGGCGAGGCAGTTGGCGTTGTCCGTGGGGGTCCCTATGTGAATGACGAAGGTAGCTTACATGACATGCCCTGTAAGAGAAAGAATTACTTATTTTTTTGCTCTTACGAGATTCATAAGTACCTATAGGAATATAAGTAACAATATGTATTGAGATATCCTTCTCAAATCTTTATGCGAATGTATTTGAGAATTGATATGAGTTACTGTCTTTGTTTCGTAGTTGTGTTGCGTGCTGGTACGACCACCACTCTAAGGTCCCGGGTTCGAAGTGGTAGTTCGTGGTAGAGTTAATATTGACGGAATCTAAATAATATATAACATTGTTACAGGTTCAAATAAATCATTGCATTAAAATTAAACTACTTTTCGGATTCTATAGCGGTTTTTTATGTTTTAGTTTTCTCACGACGTTTCGAAGAGTTTGCAGCCTTCATGGTCACGGGGGGACTGTGTCACTAAAATGACTGTGTGACTAAAATATAAAAAACCACGATAGAATCCGAAAAGTAGTTTAATTTTAAACATTCGCGTAAACATAAGAAATCATTAAATCATTTCATTTCAACCCCAAGTCGAACAAAGTGGAGTTTTATAAACTATAACAATTTTTATTAATTTCATGAAAAACTGGTATTGAGTTTGCCCTATCGCAGTCGATATTGAAATCACATGACGAAAAGTTTACTTAGTAGCGTCTCTGCTTGTCCCTTTCGCAATAAAACGCGTGGCTGTACGTCTTTGTAATGTAAGCTTACCAATCAATGTTGTCAGTATTTAACTTAGCACTGTTTCATAACTGTCTTGCTTTTATTTGTCCTTCATTAGTCATTACTGTATTATTTCATAATAGAGGCTTTCCGACTTCAAACCCACTTCCACAAATCCCGTAAGCCAGGACCAGCAGTGGTACGTATTTTATAGCACCAAAAGACGACTTTCAGCGAGTTTCAGGGAACACTAAGCTGTCTTTATTCCGCTATAAAATTAATCAATTAGAAAGATAGGGAAGAGTTGGAAATGTTAATTGTCCACTTGCCTCCATAGAAAATCTAGAGTCAAAATATTGAACTAGGGAATCATTTTAAGTTCAAGTATAGGGACATTTGCAATTAGAATAGTCAGTTGTAAAGCACCACGGATAAAAATTAAATGAAAGAGTCCTATCATATGAGCTGAAAATTTGATTCCAATTTTAGGAACTATACTAGTTGTAAAGCACCACCGGTACAAATTAGAGGAAGGGGTCCTATCATAGTAGCTGTTTTGATTACAAGTATAGGAATGCAATAATAGTATGTAAATATAACGAAGTAATGAAATAGCGGTTGGGAGAGTAAAAAATCGGTGGAAAAATAAATATATGTACCTTTACTAAATGATGTCTATGAACTCTGTATTGTTAAATAATAAATCACTGATTTGCTGGTGGTAGGATATATTTTTTATAATCGCCCGGATAGCTCACCGAACACGAGGTTTTAAAACCCGCCATAGTGGCTCACGTAATTTTGTCGCGTTCCGGGATCAGCTTGTGTATATCCGATTTTTACAGGCCGTCATAATTGTGTCGACTGTCGAGGGGTGATCATTTCTCTTTAATTGACATTCTATTGGACCCCACTCCACTTACCGTCAGGAGCACTGGGGTCACTTGTATAAAATACGGCTATCATTATTTAAAGTGTCAGTAAGACAATCTTGGTCGAATATGTCATAACCATACAGGGTGTCCCAGAAAATATTGTCAAGCTGAGGTCCAGCGATATGGGGTATCCGAATCACCCCATGTATGTTCCGCAATTTTTCATAGTTTTCGACACCCTGTATATTGTATTGTTTTAATTAGCGTAAGCGATTATGGAATGGCGTCTTGACTACGGCCTCTTTTAGAACATATAATAATAATATCGCTCTGTATAATATACTGTCCCACTGCTGGGCAAGAACCTCCTCTACTACTGAAAGGGATAAGGCATTAGTCCACCACCCTGGCCTAGTGCCGATTGGTAGACTTCACACACCCTCAAAATTCCCATAGAGAACTTCTTAGGTATGCAGGTTCCCTCACGATGTTTTCCTTTATAAAGCAAGCAATAATTTACAAAGAATACACACATAATTTTAGAAAAGTGCCCTGGAGTTTTTAACCTGCGGAAATACATCTCGGCAGTCCGTTCCTCTACCAACTAGGCTATCGTTACTTAATAATATTTATTATAAGGAATAAAATGTAAAATGTCTTATATTTATAAATAAAAGACCATAATATAATAAGAAATAATGATTTTATTGTAAAAGTAAGAATTGAAAAATCCCTCCAAATAGTATTCTTACTACTAAAGCGATGACTCGAACATAATTTCTATCGTTTTGATTTCGTTAGCAAAAATTAAAAAAACAATATAACAAAAAACAGAAAAAAAAAATTATAAGTACACATAACCTCTAGTTTTTTTAAGAAATAACAATTGTATTATCTTGGAAAATAAGACTTATTTTTCATTGCAGTTGACTTAGAAACTTATTATAAATGTTTATTTTTGAAAATCTTCTTATTAAGCTATTTCAACTTAATATATGATATTAAGTTGAAATGGCTTTATAAGATTTTCCTGTACATCATAGACTAAGATATTGTGGGGATCAAAGTGATATATACTGTATTACATAATAAATATGAAATAAAAAAACTTCATAAACCATATGAGTTACCTTTTATATAACAAAGTCAATTACTAATTGTAACTACAGTGAAAAAAATATGATATTCATAAAAAAATACATAATTTGGTCAATGGTTGGATAAATATATAGTCATATCTAGCAAAGGCACTTATGGCACGTTATAACTGAATGTCCAACTGTTAAATGATTTTAATGCTCAATGCCTTATGAATAAAGTGCCAAATGGCATGATAAATAAACGTTATCACTCTAAAAATATGATACAAAATGTATGTCATAAGAAAATTCTTCTAAATAAAATATGCATAAAAACGATTATTGATTCTAACTCAATAAATTACCTTATTGCGTCTAATATAAAATACAATGAACTGAAGTTTTGATTTGAGATTCACACTTCTAAATTAAGAGCGTTAAGAGTCATTATTGCATGTATTTTTTAGTCACGAGTTTCTATGTCAATAGAATAAATGATTCCAGCAATTAATAGTCTATTGAGACTAAATTTACCAATTTTAATTAACATTGTGAAATAAAATAAAAAATAAACAGAATAATTATAAAATTTGCTCTTAAAATACGTTTTTTTTTTCAAATTCATTTCACATTTTACTAAAACCATATTTAATATCGGAAATTCAAATATGTTTTAAGAATGACAAAATCAATAACTGCAACAATGGACCATATTAACATTAAGAATACATTATTCACTCTGGTATATTTCTTGAAGCCAATAAGAATGACAATCAATGTTTACATACAAAATGAGAGCGTTGATCAATTTTAGCAAACTTTAGTCACAGGTCATACGACAGCACTGCTCGCCATCTGGTTGACGCCACAGGTCCCATCACCTCTATACACCCTGTAATATCCCTGCTCACCCCACGACGTTCCCCAGGAGTTCTTTATTATCCAATATGGAAGATGCTTGTGGAAGAGTGGGTAGTCTGGAAATATAAAAAAAAATACACTTAGAATATTGAATAATAATAATAATAATAATAACAGCCCTGTATTATATACTTGCCCACTGCTGAGCACGGGCCTCCTCTACTACTGAGAGGGATTAGGCCTTAGTCCACCACGCTGGCCTAAGTGCGGATTGGTAGACTTCACACACCTTCGAAATTCCTATAGAGAACTTCTCAGATGTGCAGGTTTCCTCACGATGTTTTCCTTCACCGTTAAAGCGAACGATAAATTCACAAAGAATACACACATGATTTTTTAGAAAAGTCAGAGGTGTGTGCCCTTGGGATTTGAACCTGCGGACTTTCGTCTCGGCAGTCCGTTCCACACCCAACTAGGCTATCGCCGCTTTTTTTTTTTTTTTTATAAAAAAAAAAAAAATGGAATATTGAATACTGGCTCTAAATGTTATTTTATTACAAAAATACTTATATTGTTTTATTATAAAAATAACTGGTGGTAGGTCTCTCATTTGTGACAGTCAGTCTGGGTAGGTACCATCGCAATGTCTTTGTCTGCCGCCAAGCAGCAATGTGTCATGTTCCTATTTGAAGAACATTGCAGCCAGTGTAACTACTGGACATAGTAAGACTTAACATCTCATGTCCCAGGATGGCGAGCGCAGTGGAATACCAAACAATACTTTGTAATTCAAGGTGTTTGATGGGGTTTCTATTGTTCATGAGTAGTCTTATCGCTTAACATGAGGCGAATGACAAGCTCGGCTCATCATTAAAAAAAAAAAGAAAAAAATATGCCAGAATCGTGTAAAGTGGCAATCCATAGTTCCTGCCTACCCCTGGAGGATAGAGTCGTGATACTTTAAAAACAATTGAGGTTTAAAAGACTTGTCCGCTTTTAGTCCAAATTTACCCGATCAGCTATAAGTGAAAACCACCATCTTGCCTCCTAATAATGTTTAAACTAAGAAACCGGTGATGTTTTTGACTACTGTCTAAGCCACTCTTAACACTAAAACAAATTTATAAGTACGGCTGTTAATGTATTGTATTTAAACAAAGCTTAAGTGATCGTTTTAGAGCTAGTCATCAGCTCAGTGAGCGGTTTTTTAACAAATAAAGCTCAATGGTAAAACCCATATGCTGTGATTTGACATCACGTGTTATCTGTTTACTAAGTAATGAGACCTTGACAAATTATTATTTTTCCTCGAAGTGACGCACGTATGAGGAGAATATTTCTATTATTTGTTCAGCAATAAATTGTACAAATATTTGCTCAATTTGGAAATGTCTGTTCTGCGATGAGTGCAGCCTCAGGTACATCAATGACTTTTTTTTATAAATAACTCACTTTTGTCATGTGATAGGTTTTGAATCATCGAATATTAATTCCCTTTTTGTGAACTTACAAGAGCGTCGCCAGCCGATGGCCTAGGGGGGGAAGGGGGGCAATTAATGTGGAGAATAAGAATAGTATTAATTGTAGGTAAAGTCAACAGCGAAGAAGCGAGAAGCGGCGATAGTCTAGTTGGGTGTGGAACGGACTGCCAAGACGAATGTCCGCAGGTTCAAATCCCATGGGCACACACCTCTGACTTTTCTAAAAAATCATGTGTGTATTCTTTGTGAATTTATCGTTCGCTTTAATGGTGAAGGAAAACATCGTGAGGAAACCTGCACATCTGAGAAGTTCTCTATAGGAATTTCTAAGGTGTGTGGTCTACCAATCCGCACTAGGCCAGCGTGGTGGACTAAGGCCTAATCCCTCTCAGTAGTAGAGAAGGCCCGTGCTCAGCAGTGGGCAAGTATATAATACAGGGCTGATATTATTATTATTATTATATTTAAAGTCAAGAGCACATGTTCCTCTCCCGCTTTAACAATAACATAGAGCAGAGCGTAATTGACCGTACGGAATATTAGGAATGGAATTGGTGAATTCATTCGAGTAACGATGTACGCGAATGATAGATCAAGCACGTCAAGTCAACTTAGAACTTTGGCTGCTTTACATTTGGCTACTTTTTTAGAATCAGCTGTCCCTCCTTGGCAACGCCCGTGTATTTATTTACTAATATGTATTCCTGGCGATATTACAGTTTTATTTGGTCATATTAACACCACATACGATTGTTAGACTCGTGCAAACATTTGTTTGCGAATGTTTTTACCACTGAGCTACAAAGTCATTCAAAAATAAAATTTGAATGGAGTTATTAGTGGTTCTTCCTAAACAAAACACATTGAATGAAGCTATTTGGTTGAGCAGTGGAATCTAACAATGCGGACTTAGGCTTACCAAACACGTGTGTGTTTGGCGGATAAAAAGGGGTTAAAAAAGGCATGTACCTTGATCGATATCGATAAATATTTTATTTGCTATCAAATTTTATTATTATTGTCCAACTTATTATTAGACTAAAGATTGTATTGTTAAACAGAAATTCTTTGATCAAGTGCTGTAAACTTTAATTTATATAATTTAATCGATAGCATGAATGGTCATGATCGACCATTGTCTCACAGGAAATTACATTTAATGGGTTTCGTATGGAAATTGAGATTTTTATTAACTCAGACCAATTCTCTTGCTGTAGTAAACATCCAGATTAACATTCTCCTATGGAAGATTTATCATATAGACCCTAGAGCAAATAAACTTTGGTAACCACACTGTATCCCTTCCTCCCATGACCCTTTCTATATTGCTTCCATTAGATGGATTGTACAATAATTTGGGCAGGTAACCGTAGCGACTAATGGCGTAGGATCCATAGAACCCGATTCCTACCGGCTTCCCTTATAGGTTCATTAACATTTGTCTTAGTTTATGTTTTTGTCAAATTGGCCGAGATATGTATAACTAAGGCAATACTTTTTGCCTCGGGTTGCCTTTTGAAAAATTTCACCCATTGCCACTGGTAGCGACCATCGAGAGTGACACCATCCATCCACCATCCCTGGCTGGTAGACTTAACTTCCATTGCATTTAACATTCAGTATATATTTTTAGAATTAATATTTCACCTAAACATCGATACTACAGTTTGTCACGCTAATTGTTTACCACTCTACTTGTTTAACTAATCAATGGGTACAGGTGTAAACACATAGAATGATATCTTTATGAATGAATAAACGTGGTCCATCACTTTGAAGGACTATCATTCTGAAAGTGTGATACCGTTGGATATTTTTTTTATTCCTTTGAATGGCGAGACGAGCTTGCCGTTAGCCTGATGGTAAGCGATACGACCGATAAACAGTAGAAACACCTAACACCATGTATTACAAAGTATTGTTTGATATTACACTGCGCTCGCCATTCTGAGACATGAGATGTTAAGTCTTCCTATATCCAGTAGACATACTGGCTACAGTGTCCTTCAAACCGGAACACAACAGTGACTACACACTGGTGCTTGGCGGCAGACATAGACATTGCGGTGGTACTTACCCAGGCGGCCTCTCACATATGAGAGACCTACCACCAGTGGAATGTCAATATCCAGGCATGAACCTTACATTAGAAGAAATCGGTGGTGTGACCAAGCGGCAAGCGTTCAGTCCACTAGGGTCACTATCCAGTAGCGCCTCGTGTGAAATTAATTAAATTTACACCATATGAAATATGTAATAAGGTTGATTGTTACCTTTGGCCCCGTATCCGACGATGAGCACTCCGTGGTCCAGATTTGAGGGGTTGCAGAGCATCCTCCATGGATGAGATATCCCACCCATGTAGAACTGCATAGCGTTCGCGTTTATACCTGCCGAATACAACGTTATATCATTTTTAACCGATTTGAAAAAGAGGTTTACTCGATTCATAAAATAATTAATGCTCACATGAATTTATTGTCTTAAAAATTTATGGATTTTTACTTTTATACGATATTGTGTTTGTTTTTCAATGTATAGGAGGAAATTTGAAAATAGGAGATACATGGAAACTGTCTTTGGAACGGTTAGGCTATTTATTGAAAAATTTTATTGGTCAAAGGCATTGACGTATATTCTATAGACACGAACGTCCATATAAACTATTTGTTCAAAATTCGAACTAAAATGGCGACCGAAACGTCACTATGATAACCTATTTGTTCACTTGAACAACAAATAATTTTACTTATTGACTAATATTTTTATTCTTATCCAAGTTTACACTTAGACTCGAGTTTTTGTATCATGAGCGCCATTCCGTACACAACCACAAGCTGCCAATATTGACCATACTATTATAAAGTCAGTTTGAATAGATATCAGTTCAAATCAGTTGAACACAGTGAATGTTCGGAACGCCAAATCTAGTACGTAGTACATATTATATCGTTGGTCAAAGGTGAATTGTCACACTTGAAAAAAAATACTCTATCAAAATACTCTTACAAAAATAGTCTATCATGAACTCTATGGCTTCGAATTTCCAAACACTATCCTAGTAAGAAAATCTATAAATCTATATATATATGGCGTGGTCACGCGGCGCGGTGAACGGCTGGACCGAGTTATCAATTTTTTTTTTATTGTGTTTGTTATTGTCAAGAGAAGGTTCCTATGAAAGAAAAAATTCAAAAAATAGCGCGGAAAATTAGAAAATTTACGAAAACTTAATGAAAATATTAATTTTATATAACTGTCAATTGTTTGAAATAACTGTCAGCGATTGACAGAATGCGCGCTGCAAATTCATAGTTAAGACGGGACAACGTCTGTCGGGTCAGCTAGTACCATATAATTATAGCTTTTAACGGTAGGTACGGAAAATACAGTAAGAAATAAATACTTTTCAAGATCTATTAGTTGCATTATCGGTAGCAACAATATTTAACAAATAACTTTAAAAAGAACAGGAAAAAGGACATATAGTTAACATTGACTGTAAACACATTATATTAACTTAGGTGGGTATCTTATCTATTTGTCTATCTAATTTTTTTACAGTTTTTGCTCTGGATTCCGTCTCCGTATAAGATTCAATATTCTAAGCCTGATAATACCGGGTCTATATACAATACTTGCACTGCTCAACACGGACCTCCTCTACAATTGAGAGGGCCATAGTCGACAACGGTGGTTCAATACGGATTGGCAGACTTGACATACCTTCGAAATTCTTATGGAAAATTTAAGATAGGTTACCTCGCTATGGTTTCTTTCACCGTTAAATCGAACGAGAATTGGAGAATACACAATAACTGCGACAAATGTGCTTTGAGTTTTGAAGGTCCACACCTTCGTCTTGGCAAGCGGTACCAGTCCGAACTAGGTTATCGTGTACTTATAACACTTAATACTACAGATTGTTCCAGCCAAAAAAAAGGCAGAATCTAATCTATGATCCCAGAAAAACACGAAACAATAAAGAATATCTTCAACTTCAAGATAATTGTAAGACAAGCAGGAACTAAGGAAAGTTGGAGGCAATCCTTATAGAAGAAAGAATGGCGTCAATAGAAATTATTTTCGTGAAGTTGGCCTTTTGAATAGGAAATATTTACTTACTCCAATTGTAGACGTAAATAATTTGCATTTTATTACCATATTTCATTAATTAGTTACACATAACAGCTGTTTTATCGCGGAAATAATGTAACAGAGGCATGTACTTTACTTACAAGTGCACGTTTATTGGAACAGATGTTTTATTTTTTATTTTTGAACCGACTACAAAAAAGGAGGAGGTTATCAATTCGACGTGAATGTTTTTCACTTTTTTTTTCTTTGTTACAATAACAATATTACATTATTGTAGAACAGTGGAAACTGGCATTTGATCACAAACATTTAATTATATTTATCAAATTGTAGAACAGTGGGAACGTAGTTACGAAACGTAGTAAGAAAGCTGTAACGAGAACTCTTTGAAGGATTACATTATCCATAGTCACTAACCACAGAACAGCTGAACATAAGCGTACACGGTCATTTTGACATTGCGTTAATAAATGAAATAATCCACCTGTGCTAACATTGTGCCAAATATCATCCATGAATACCGAATGTTTTCACTAAAAACCCCGGTTTGCTTTCCTCGTGTAAAATAAAAATCACTTTTTATTGAATATTTATTTTAGTCAAAAACAACACGGTTTTACTCACGTATTTGACTAATTTAATATGTCTCGCGTAAGTTTTAATAATAATATTTATTTTGTTCGATACTTACACTTTTTTATTTTACATCCACGGTTCCAGTAACTTATTGTAAAGTGGTATTTCTAAGAAGTTTAGTGTCTGGTTTTATTTAGTAACGGAATGTCAAAATGATCCTGTATATTCCACTAATGATATCCAGACCTGCTAGGCCAGCGTGGTGGACTAAGGCCTAATCCCTCTCAGTGGTAGAGGAGGCCCGTGCTCATCAGTGGGCAAGTATATAATACAGGGCTGATATTATTATAAAGAACCTTACCGATAGAGATGGGTCCGTGCTTCACCAACCACTTGGCCATGTCAGTCTCGTTAGAGGTGATGTTGACAGCGCCGCTGATCTGTACCCTCGCCAACGTCTTATTGAATGAGCACTTGTCGTCCGAACCCTCGTAGGGATAATCATCTTCGGACTCCAACCCGCCGAGCTGTTCTATTGCCCTGCAAGTTACATTATGCAAAATAAATAATGTTGCCATGTTTTTTTTTTTACTGGACCCCGCAGTCAACACCGAGGGAAGCTTGTGAATGGGATACTGGGATCCCCCTTAGCGACTGCAGACCCTGGAGGAAAGTTGGGAGGGAATATATGGGGAATATGTGAAGGAAGGACAAGGAACACTCTAAGAATGAGGAGAGGGTAGAAGACCAGGAAATGTTCGTGAGCCCTTATATGCTACAATGTGAATTGGCAACCATAAAATGGAAACCAAGCTCAGAAGAATTGATGGGGAGGGGGCTAATGTTTCAGTATTGTTCTACCAATTCTTTTGTTTTTTTTTTTACATACGGACAGGAAAAATAGACTTCATTGCATCTGATGTTAAGTGGAGTGGGTCCAGGTAATGTTGACTGAGCAGATGATTACCCCTTGCTAGTTGACAAAATTATGCTGGCCTGAGTTTTGAAACCGGCACGCGATACGCTTACGTGGACTATTACGAAGGGTTTTACACATCGTATACGTTGGAAAATGTCCCCGCGAATACAAATAACTTCCACCAGCTATTATACTGTTGTTTAATAGTCCATGAATCAACTTGATCACGCCAAGATATAATAAATCAAATATTTAGATATCCCCGTAAACTACCACCAAACTGTTCTGTAATCTGGCAGTCGGGACGCCATAAAACTGACAAAATTGATAAAACCAAAACTTTATCAGAACCATTTCACAATTCGATTAATTGGTTGTAAAAATTGGGGCAAATATTTGTATGACTGCAAATGTTTGCTTTGAGACCGATAACTCGTATGTACAATTTAAATTTCCAACACACAAGACTGTCGAGGTTGAGATTGTAGTTTCTAGTATAAGGGGGTTCCCAAAATCCTATATGTAATGTGACTGTTCCGTAAGACCAATAGGGTACCGGACTCATTTTTGTTCTTTACTATTATCAAATATTTACATAATATAAATTATAACACAGAAGGAATTATTAAAATCCGGTAAAAAATCAACAAGTTATAAGTCTTTGAATTTCGAAGGAAGGGGTAATTAACAAGAAACAGAAAAGAGACGAAATATCCACATGTAACGTCATCGGGAATTACGACGCGTGCGAAAAAAGAGATGAAGCGATATCCCCACATCGCGCCCACTTCTGCACATTACAATATTTTAAATATGAATTACTCGCTCATTTTTTAACCAATTGTTATGCAGTTTTCGCAGGAGTGCTTCTTTTTCGTATTATTAACCATTACATATAGAATAATGTACAAAATCAAGCATAGGCCGGTCCCCTATTATTACAACACAATAATATCTATATTTGTATTCAATTTACGATATTCCCAACATGGAAAAAAAACATATTTATGCGATTGACTTCATGTAGTGTAAGTAAACAGTACAAATAAAATCAGTATTAATGATACGAGAATTTCATTCATGTTTTTTTTTTTGCTTTGACGTAACTATAGCTTTGAATGAAGCTTGACCGTCCTAATATGGTCACTGTTTTACAAAAAAAATCTAATGAAGTGACAGATTGCTGTTTTATTTATGAAAATTTGAGCTACCCTCTGCCTACCCTAATCTCTCTCTTTTTCCATGAATTAGGCAACGCATACTTCTTGTGGATTGATTTGTTATTTATGGGTAATAAAGATAAAGTCAAGTGAAACGTCCATTTTAAGTGAAAGGGAAAAAAATTCGAGTCGCAATTATTTGTCCCGGGTTTGCATTCGACAATCTTTCCAGTACATACCAACATTAATATGTTAAACGAGCAGTAAAGTAATAATTTATTTTTAGTAATAAGTCGTAAGTCTCTTATATTCAAGTATGTCAGAGTAGGTATTATCGCGTTACCTATTTTTGCCTCCGAGTATGAGTGTAATCTGTTATTCTGGTTAAACGATATTGAACCTTGTGTAAATACATATAACCTCTAATAGGTCAAGGCGATGAGCATATTAGCACATGTAGTACTTTGTTATTTTAAGTTCTTTTTATTACTTTACAGCCGTTTTAAATAAACGATCTCAATCTCAATATCCAATCCGATTCCAAGAATGAACCAATCAATTAACTCGTCAGTACGCATGTCAAAAAAAGCTTTGTTCTGATTGGTTCATTTTTGAAATATATCTAAAATAGCGATTGTGATCGTTTATTTAAAATGGCGGTTAGTAGGCAAACGTACAAGCCCTCTATGTTATTGTAAATGGGTTTCCATGCTTATGGACTTTACCAATCCCGGAGGCGCAGTCAAAGCGCTCCGTACAATTACATAATATTACTTTTAAAGCAAGCTTGGTACATAGCAGTTGGAAAGTGTGTAATTTACCGAAAAGGAACCCGACACTACATATAGGTACTAATAATCATAAATATGGTCTGCGAACCATTTTAATGAATTACAAACGGGAAGCCGGCTAGAATCCGGTTGTATGGTCCTATCGCCACTAGTATATAGGAAACTTCTATAATAGGGGACCGGCCTGTGCTTGATTTTGTACATTATTCTATATGTAATGGTTAATAATACGAAAAAGCAGCACTCCTGCGAAAACTGCATAAAAAAATGTTCAAAAATGAGCGAGTAATTCATATTTAAAATATTGTGTAATGTGCAGAAGTGGGCGCGATGTGGGGATATCGCTTCATCTCTTTCTTTCGCACGCGTCATACTTCCCGATGACGTCACATGTGGGTATTTCGTCTCTTTTCTGTGTCCTGTAAATTACCCCTTCCACCGAAATTCAAAGACTTATAACTTGTTGATTTTTTACTGGATTTTTAATAATTTCTTCTGTGTTATAATTTATATTATGTAAATATTTGATAATAGTAAAGAACGAAAATTAGTCCGGTACCCTATTAAAATGACTATAACTAATGTACACATGAGTATTTTGCTCAATCAGAGATTAAGTGTTTTATAAGTCGCGTAAAGCGTTAATACAACTTAACGGCTACTTGATTGCATTTCGCTTTTAATATTCAATATTTGTATACTTTTTGACCGTTGTCAGTTATTTAATTATAACATAAATAGTATAATTTTATTTTTCCGTTTTTTTATTTAATACTTAATGAATATATCGACTGGACGCACCTGAGCAGCAATTTTAATTCCACTATTTATCACCTCTCCATCGTATTATTGAATTTTATACGCCTAATACTTAATTACAATTCGCTTAACCAACGAGCCCGTATAAGAATCCATTAAACATCTTTTTATTGTTAATAACCTAAAAAAATGGTCCGCAAAATTGCACGTTTTAAAAAAACAAACACACTTGTTCCTGTGTTTTAAAACCATACGCCTCATTGACAATGACAAAGTTTGCCAAAGATTACGGGCCTTCCCGTATGCGACACATGTCGTAAACAACCAAAGGAAACAGCCGAGAATAACTAGTTCTTAATGTGTTTGGAATTATTTTCCAAAACATTTCATATTTAGATCGGTTGCTACTTCCAGCAGTTTTGAAAAAATGATCCGAAATCGCTTTATTCAATCCACCGCGAAAATGGACTAATCAAATATTTTTTTACATGCTTTCAAACGACTTATTTTGATTAGTTTCATGAGTTTTGAAGTATGAAGATCGAGATTGAGATTTTTTTTTATATATACGGCAGATACCGGAATGCGACACACTTAGGGCCACTATGGCGGGTATTAACACCTTGTGTACGGCGGTCGCTATCCGAGCGAATATAAAATATATCCTACCACCTGCAAATCATTTATTGAGATCAGGCTATAGGGCTGATTATTAAATAACATTTGCATTGCATACAACTGTAAGAGTTGACTCAACCTATTAGGTGTCTAAGGGCCGGAGTATATATGACGGTGCGCAGCACAGATAATTTTTTACTGTCAAACTACTATCGACATTGTCTTGGTTTAAATAATATTCAAAATCCATTAGCAATAAATTGCATTACATTGTTGTGTTAATTGATTTTGAATATTATTACAATGAAGACAAAGCCGATAATACTTTGACCATAAAAAAATCCCAGCGCTGCCCTTCGCCATAATGAGCCAACTCGAAGGCTAATCTATATTAGTCACAATTACATTCATCATACAAAACAACCATGTGTATATTTTACGAACCATTGTTGACAAACTGACATCATGTTACCAACCTACGTAAAACTACGAACCACGACAAGTTTTCAAGAAACACTAAATAACTCATATGAAATACTTCAGAAAAATTTATTGTTTGTTATAAAATTAAATATGTCGTAAATGTATCCGGCCATAACCTCAGTTATGCAGAACTCGACATGTTAGTTAAATAGTCTATGACAATACACAAAGCATCACGCTTTTATCACGGGTAGGCAGAGAGGTGAATCACTTCCCTATTTCGTCAACTATGTTAGGACTAATGTATCAGGGAACAAGTCTGTTTCTGTTGGGCACATACTCGATGGTGATACTAAGAAAAAATTAAATCACTTTTCCTGACCTAGAGAACGAACCCAGCACATTAGTCTCACCGCGTAAGCAATGGCGAAGGTTGAAGTTTCCCGAAAGGCAACCCGACACAACATATAGGTACTAATATGCATGCATACGGTCTGCAAATCGTTCTAATGATAATTAGATTCTACATAAATTACGAAAGGGAAGTCGGTAGGAATCGCATTATTGGACCGTTCGCCACATATCACTACAACGCCTCTAATCAGTTTAACCGAGAAATCTCTATCAGATAGGGTCATTGGGGTCATTATTATTTAAAGAAATGGGGAATGCCCACTGAGAAGTTATGTCGTCAATTGACATGCTAAATGACGCTGACTAATGTTGATTCCACAAATCAATTCGTACAATTTTTCCCCGATCTATCGGTTTTTGTTGTAATTTTTCTACTTCGTTCTTGTCCCGGTATACAAATCTGTCTAAACCGGGATGATAATAAGCCTCAATCAGTGGTAGTTAGTTTCTTGTGGCAAATCTTACCGGTTAAGAGTATTAGCTCATTAAAATTAAACTATTCATAGCTCACTGCAAAGTCTTCGTAGAGAGAAAATTAAAATATAAAAACTACGTTAAAATCTGAAAAATAGGTTAATGTTAATGTGTAAATTCGCGTAAACATAAAAATTTGCTCGCTATTGAGTTCATACAGGGCAATTTTTTTTTATTTCCTTTCAACAAACCTATGTACGAATCGAGAAAAATGCTCCGTCTAATTGAGGCTATCTGTATGATAAAATAACCAAAAGACGCCTTACATTCTAGCAAACATTCAAACATTTTCGCACTTTCACGTTTATGACTTAAGGCGATACCTCAAGGTCCATTTTCATACATTTTGTTTCACCTTTAATCTGGGTAACTAAACAAGTATTGGCAAGTAAAGAATTTAAATTCACGTCTAGTTAGTGATTAGTTCTCGCAGTTGAAAGAAAAACGTAAAAATAATTAATAATCATGGATATTTCGGCCTTTAAAATTTAATATGACGAAATGACTCGGGTAAAAAAGATTTTCCAGGAATTTTCCCGAGATAAAAAGTAGCCTATAACACTCATAATTAATGTAGCTTCCTATAAGTGAAAAAAAAACAGTTTAGTAATATTAATACATTCAAACTTCAGCTTTATATATTAGTATAGAAGTATAGATGTGAAGTCTGCCAATCCGCACTAGGCCAGCGTGATGGACTAAGGCCTAATCCCTCTCAATAGTAGAGGAGGCCCGTGCCCAACAGTGGGCAAGTATATAATACAGGGCTGATATTATTATATTATTATCATAGATGTAGAAAGTTCTTTGTGCCCACGCGCACCTGTATGCATTGTCTGGCAGTCCGCCGTTGCAGCCTTGGTCCAGTTTGTCACAGTCCACGAGCTCCTGCTCCGATAGAGACACGAGGTCTCCAGTCTTCATCTTCCACTGACCTTCGATGTTACCTGTCGATGACAAAATAATTAAATACGTTATTTATTCCGCAGTCGAACATACTTGCTTTATGATACGTTAAAACAAGTTTTAATAGTAGTTATTTTTACTAAATTACATTTAAATCAATTATATAACAACGAACATTTTGAATTAGGGATAGAATTGATAAAAAAGTAAAGGTAAACCGAAGAAGCCCGCTCGGGTTAAGGGTAAATAAAAAGATATCGCGTACTCATATATCTTCACCGGCGTGAATATATTTATTTATTTATTTGAACAGCCAACAAAACATACACCTTACATAGTTTGTTTAACAATTCAGTAAGTAATTGCTGCAGAGCTGTTTTAATTACAGGCTGTCACAGCATGAGCCAGCCGAGAGCAATATAACCATATTATAGCCATAATAAGACATAATTGGGTTTTGTTTTAACCATAATTCAGATCCCACACTTATTTCAATGTCAACCACCATTATGGAAGGAATAAGACGTAAACTCATAACGAAACATCAAATGCCATTATCCAATTATTTCAATGGTACACTTCACCTTTGGATCGATTAATGTATTAATTAATTCGGTATTTATGTGCCATAATCAATCTAACATTGCAAATATTAAAAACAATCAACTTACCGGTGACGCTGAAAGCCCAGCAGCTGCCACACGACCCTTGGTCCTTCACACCAGTCACCGCTCCATGGTCTCTCCAGTCAAAAGAGTCCGGAGCGGTCACATTAGGGATAACAGCTTTCCTAAACTGCACCTGATTTGGATCACGAAGACTAGCTTTCATACCCATATGTTTTGTACTAAATTCTTCGTACGTAAGATCTGCAAACCGCGTCACACCGTACGTAGCCGTGCCTCTCTCATGGGTATTCAATTCATGCATCTTTCTAACGTTTTCTTTAAATATTTCGAATCTCTGGCGCATTTGGTGTCGATCGTCTATGTACTCCGGTTTGTATGTCGAGAGGAATTCGTAGAACAAATGCTCTGCTTGCAAATGGTGATACACCTCGGCTGTAGCAGCTTCGTGGTAGTCACAAGTGACGCGGTAGTTTGCCGGATGATCAGTCCACGGTCGCAGCCACACATTCACTCTGCAGAATTTGTTCAAACCCTCATCCTTAACTAGTTTGCAATCGGTTTGCGCGCTCAAAGCTGAACAATCAGTGAGTCCAATTTCAATTTTCAGGCGATAGTGAATTCCAGCTACCACCTGCTTTTCTAAAGAAAATATTCTAACCACTTTCTGTTTGCGTGGATGAGGGTATTTCGCCTCTATGTGTTTCAGGGCCTCTTTAGCTAATTGCATAGCCATTTCGGCACTTTCAAATTCAATGTGTGCTTCTAAAGGCGTTTCATCGTCTTCACAATTAACTTCAATATTTTTCCCGTTTTGTAGCCACAAACGTTCAAAAACATGCGCCACACAGTGCCTCCTTGGAAGATGCTCCAAGAAGTCACACGTTGTAATGTCATCAACCCACTCATATTTGAGACAAGAAGTGTAGCCAACATCAAAATCTATAGTCGTTACTTTTCCCGAAGTTAATTTTGTAGAGTAGCTATTAATCAAAATAACTCTTTGCTTGTATCTGTGAATTGATGACATTTCCAACTTCTCTAATGATTCCTGAACTAATTTCTGTATTTCCATATCATCAGCAGTCGCATTTACTAAATTCATGGACACAGATCTTTTCCTGCGGGTCCCTGGTGTTGTGCATTTCACGTCGATCTGATATATTTCCCTGCTATTGGGTACGAACCATATGAATGATGTACAAGGTTTTGAAGATTTCGTACTGTCTAAATAACATACAAAGGGTCTTTTGTCTATATCAACATCTTTGGTGCAATTTGTAAATCCAACTATAAACTCGATTTTGACAGGTATATTTGAGTCAAGACTTGGTATTACCTGCGGTTCTCCAAGATGAACTAACTTATATTTTTGATCTGGAGACTTCTCTAGTTCTTTTATGGAAGTCCGAAGGAGTTCGGGAATTGACAAACCAGACACGCTTGAAAACTCTTTGTCATCATCGCAAACTACAGAGACTGTTTGAACAACCAGCTCATCGTCTGGAGAGGGCCATAGCCTAGCAATACACAGTCTATGTGCCATGCCATCCATTTCCTCACAGTGTGGCAAATTCTCTTCGTCAGCATGCTTAAGGCAAAAGGTAGGAGCTATTTCTATGTATAAACGAACCATATTCGCTCCCATATGAACACTGCTATCAACGGCATGGACAGAAATTAATTTATCTAAATTATTTGTGTTTGAGGCTTGATTAACATGCTGTATAGCTCGCTCAGCATAATAGTATTTCAACTCGTCATCAATAGGTTCTTCCTCGTCTAAAACTTCTCTTTTATCTTTTAAATCGACTTCTATTTCATTTTCTAACATTTCATTGCCAAAATCTACATCTCTCTTATTTCTATTATCTCCCAACGTAATATCAGGATTGCATGCAACAGTTATTTGCTTTCGTTTCAGCCACGGCTGATTCCAAATTTTCGAATGACAAGAAAGCATTGCACTACCTCGTTGCTGTTTACAATATGATGCATCAAAAATTTTAGAGGGGCAGGTTGTAGGAACAGCTGTAAAATGTATCTCATAAATTAAACCAGATACAACTTTAGTCCGCACACGCTTCACCTCAATAACTTTATGAGCATGTTTACTTTTTTTTAATCGCTGATACTCGCGCAGGGAATCTTTAGCTAATAATTTATATTGGTTCTTTGTAGGATCTTGTTCTTCCCTGAATGCACCAACAATTGTTTTATCACTATTTTGTCTTGCATCCCTATTGCCCAATATCTCACGTTTTGTTCGAGACTCCTGATTCTCAGTCTCATAGTTAACTTTACCGACTTTCCTGTACATCAAAGGTTGCGCTCTCTTGGCTCTATATTTTTGGTTGTTAATTTTACAGTCAACGGTGATTTCCTTCTTATTCATCCACGGTTGTTCCCAAACTTCCGAATAACAGCTAATGACGTCACCGGAATTTCCGTCTGAAGGCGAAATCACAAACTCGATTCGAGTCATCGATCCGGATACGACCTGGGTTGACGCTTTTACAACACGAACTACTTTATGGGGTTTGGTACTGCCAATAGATTGCAAATATTTTTGCATAGATTCTTCAGCCAAGCTTTGAAATTCTGGATCATTAGGGTCTTGAGCTTGTATGCCACCAACTGGTGTCTCTCGCTTGGATCTGTATTTTTGGTTGTTAATTTTACAGTCAACGGTGATTTCCTTCTTATTCATCCACGGTTGTTCCCAAACTTCCGAATAACAGCTAATGACGTCACCGGAATTTCCGTCTGAAGGCGAAATCACAAACTCGATTCGAGTCATCGATCCGGCTACGACCTGGGTTGACGCTTTTACAACACGAACTACTTTATGGGGTTTGGTACTGCCAATAGATTGCAAATATTTTTGCATAGATTCTTCAGCCAAGCTTTGAAATTTTGGATCATTAGGGTCTTGGGCTTGTATGCCACCAACTGGTGTCTCTCGCTTGGCTCTGTATTTTTGGTTGTTAATTTTACAGTCAACGGTGATTTCCTTCTTATTTATCCACGGTTGTTCCCAAACTTCCGAATAACAGCTAATGACGTCACCGGAATTTCCGTCTGAAGGCGAAATCACAAACTCGATTCGAGTCATCGATCCGGCTACGACCTGGGTTGACGCTTTTACAACACGAACTACTTTATGGGGTTTGGTACTGCCAATAGATTGCAAATATTTTTGCATAGATTCTTCAGCCAAGCTTTGAAATTCTGGATCATTAGGGTCTTGAGCTTGTATGCCACCAACTGGTGTCTCTCGCTTGGATCTGTATTTTTGGTTGTTAATTTTACAGTCAACGGTGATTTCCTTCTTATTCATCCACGGTTGTTCCCAAACTTCCGAATAACAGCTAATGACGTCACCGGAATTTCCGTCTGAAGGCGAAATCACAAACTCGATTCGAGTCATCGATCCGGCTACGACCTGGGTTGACGCTTTTACAACACGAACTACTTTATGGGGTTTGGTACTGCCAATAGATTGCAAATATTTTTGCATAGATTCTTCAGCCAAGCTTTGAAATTCTGGATCATTAGGGTCTTGAACTTTTGAGCCACCAAGTAGTGTATCTCGCTTGGCTCTGTATTTTTGGTTGTTAATTTTACAGTCAACGGTGATTTCCTTCTTATTCATCCACGGTTGTTCCCAAACTTCCGAATAACAGCTAATGACGTCACCGGAATTTCCGTCTGAAGGCGAAATCACAAACTCGATTCGAGTCATCGATCCGGCTACGACCTGGGTTGACGCTTTTACAACACGAACTACTTTATGGGGTTTGGTACTGCCAATACATTGCAAATATTTTTGCATAGATTCTTCAGCCAAGCTTTGAAATTTTGGATCATTAGGGTCTTGGGCTTGTATGCCACCAACTGGTGTCTCTCGCTTGGCTCTGTATTTTTGGTTGTTAATTTTACAGTCAACGGTGATTTCCTTCTTATTTATCCACGGTTGTTCCCAAACTTCCGAATAACAGCTAATGACGTCACCGGAATTTCCGTCTGAAGGCGAAATCACAAACTCGATTCGAGTCATCGATCCGGATACGACCTGGGTTGACGCTTTTACAACACGAACTACTTTATGGGGTTTGGTACTGCCAATAGATTGCAAATATTTTTGCATAGATTCTTCAGCCAAGCTTTGAAATTTTGGATCATTAGGGTCTTGGGCTTGTATGCCACCAACTGGTGTCTCTCGCTTGGCTCTGTATTTTTGGTTGTTAATTTTACAGTCAACGGTGATTTCCTTCTTATTCATCCACGGTTGTTCCCAAACTTCCGAATAACAGCTAATGACGTCACCGGAATTTCCGTCTGAAGGCGAAATCACAAACTCGATTCGAGTCATCGATCCGGATACGACCTGGGTTGACGCTTTTACAACACGAACTACTTTATGGGGTTTGGTACTGCCAATAGATTGCAAATATTTTTGCATAGATTCTTCAGCCAAGCTTTGAAATTCTGGATCATTAGGGTCTTGAGCTTGTATGCCACCAACTGGTGTCTCTCGCTTGGATCTGTATTTTTGGTTGTTAATTTTACAGTCAACGGTGATTTCCTTCTTATTCATCCACGGTTGTTCCCAAACTTCCGAATAACAGCTAATGACGTCACCGGAATTTCCGTCTGAAGGCGAAATCACAAACTCGATTCGAGTCATCGATCCGGCTACGACCTGGGTTGACGCTTTTACAACACGAACTACTTTATGGGGTTTGGTACTGCCAATAGATTGCAAATATTTTTGCATAGATTCTTCAGCCAAGCTTTGAAATTCTGGATCATTAGGGTCTTGAGCTTGTATGCCACCAACTGGTGTCTCTCGCTTGGATCTGTATTTTTGGTTGTTAATTTTACAGTCAACGGTGATTTCCTTCTTATTCATCCACGGTTGTTCCCAAACTTCCGAATAACAGCTAATGACGTCACCGGAATTTCCGTCTGAAGGCGAAATCACAAACTCGATTCGAGTCATCGATCCGGCTACGACCTGGGTTGACGCTTTTACAACACGAACTACTTTATGGGGTTTGGTACTGCCAATAGATTGCAAATATTTTTGCATAGATTCTTCAGCCAAGCTTTGAAATTTTGGATCATTAGGGTCTTGGGCTTGTATGCCACCGACTGGTGTCTCTCGCTTGGCTCTGTATTTTTGGTTGTTAATTTTACAGTCAACGGTGATTTCCTTCTTATTCATCCACGGTTGTTCCCAAACTTCCGAATAACAGCTAATGACGTCACCGGAATTTCCGTCTGAAGGCGAAATCACAAACTCGATTCGAGTCATCGATCCGGATACGACCTGGGTTGACGCTTTTACAACACGAACTACTTTATGGGGTTTGGTACTGCCAATAGATTGCAAATATTTTTGCATAGATTCTTCAGCCAAGCTTTGAAATTCTGGATCATTAGGGTCTTGAGCTTGTATGCCACCAACTGGTGTCTCTCGCTTGGATCTGTATTTTTGGTTGTTAATTTTACAGTCAACGGTGATTTCCTTCTTATTCATCCACGGTTGTTCCCAAACTTCCGAATAACAGCTAATGACGTCACCGGAATTTCCGTCTGAAGGCGAAATCACAAACTCGATTCGAGTCATCGATCCGGCTACGACCTGGGTTGACGCTTTTACAACACGAACTACTTTATGGGGTTTGGTACTGCCAATAGATTGCAAATATTTTTGCATAGATTCTTCAGCCAAGCTTTGAAATTTTGGATCATTAGGGTCTTGGGCTTGTATGCCACCAACTGGTGTCTCTCGCTTGGCTCTGTATTTTTGGTTGTTAATTTTACAGTCAACGGTGATTTCCTTCTTATTTATCCACGGTTGTTCCCAAACTTCCGAATAACAGCTAATGACGTCACCGGAATTTCCGTCTGAAGGCGAAATCACAAACTCGATTCGAGTCATCGATCCGGCTACGACCTGGGTTGACGCTTTTACAACACGAACTACTTTATGGGGTTTGGTACTGCCGATAGATTGCAAATATTTTTGCATAGATTCTTCAGCCAAGCTTTGAAATTTTGGATCATTAGGGTCTTGAACTTTTGAGCCACCACGTAGTGTCTCTCGCTTGGCTCTGTATTTTTGGTTGTTAATTTTACAGTCAACGGTGATTTCCTTCTTATTCATCCACGGTTGTTCCCAAACTTCCGAATAACAGCTAATGACGTCACCGGAATTTCCGTCTGAAGGCGAAATCACAAACTCGATTCGGAGTCATCGATCCGGCTACGACCTGGGTTGACGCTTTTACAACACGAACTACTTTATGGGGTTTGGTACTGCCAATAGATTGCAAATATTTTTGCATAGATTCTTCAGCCAAGCTTTGAAATTTTGGATCATTAGGGTCTTGACCTTGTATGCCACCAACTGGTGACTCTCGCTTGGCTCTGTATTTTTGGTTGTTAATTTTACAGTCAACGGTGATTTCTTTCTTGTTCATCCACGGTTGTTCCCAAACTTCCGAATAACAGCTAATGACGTCACCGGAATTTCCGTCTGAAGGCGAAATCACAAACTCGATTCGAGTCATCGATCCGGCTACGACCTGGGTTGACGCTTTTACAACACGAACTACTTTATGGGGTTTGGTACTGCCGATAGATTGCAAATATTTTTGCATAGATTCTTCAGCCAAGCTTTGAAATTTTGGATCATTAGGGTCTTGAACTTTTGAGCCACCACGTAGTGTCTCTCGCTTGGCTCTGTATTTTTGGTTGTTAATTTTACAGTCAACGGTGATTTCTTTCTTGTTCATCCACGGTTGTTCCCAAACTTCCGAATAACAGCTAATGACGTCACCGGAATTTCCGTCTGAAGGCGAAATCACGAACTCGATTCGAGTCATCGATCCGGCTACGACCTGGGTTGACGCTTTTACAACACGAACTACTTTATGGGGTTTGGTACTGCCAATAGATTGCAAATATTTTTGCATAGATTCTTCAGCTAATTGTTTAAATTCGGGGGCATTAGGATTTTGAGAAGTTTTACCACCAGGAACGGATCTTTTCTTCCTATCTTTAGTAACAATATTCTTATCAATATTAAAAACATCATCGCAATCTACTTCTACTTGTCTGCCATCTTCTATCCATGTTCTATCCCAGATTTGTGCGTTGCATTTTCTAAGTGGTTCTGATGCTAACAGTGGACAAATACTTAAATCAACTTCGGTATTGCTACTGCACGATGTATATCCAACGATAAATTCGATTTTTGTAACTAAACCTGCATTAATTTGTGTTGCTACTGAATTTATTGAGACTATTTTCTGTTTGTTGTTCCTGTTAGACTGTATTTCTAAATATTGTAGGGCTTCCTGCACCATTTCTATAACTTTTGTGTCATCGTTATAATTTTTTTCCTTTGGAACTTGGTCCGAGTAACTAGTATCGATGGGTCGTTCTATGCAATTATAAGTTATTTGACGTTCTTTCCGTGCGTGTTTTTCAAAAATGACCACTTCACATAAATTGGACCCAAGTTCATCAACCACTTTACACTTTCTTCTTAAGCCAACAGGTGTGTCCTTAGTACAATTCAAGTGTTCTAATATAAACGCTATTTTAGTTAATGTACCGGAAACTTTTTGTGTGGTAGCACTAATCATTTCACTTATATTCAATGCATTTAGTTTTGGTGATTCCTTTTCAATTTTTTTTATGCTCTCTTTACACAACTGCAGTAACACTGGATCATCTAACGGAATATTGCTCACATTATTTAATTCGTTTCCCTCTTCTTCATTGTAGCAGAACGCCGTCAATACATGAGGATGTTTTTTATCTGTACCTTCAATTATTCCGTTACAAATTTTCTTTACTGTGTCTTTAGACTCACACACAGCTTTGTCACATGGTATAAAGATTCGCGCTTGTATATAGTAAAAATGTTGATAATTGACAATTTCATCTTCAGCTTTTACAACATCTTTTAAGGTTCTAGTTTTAACTGTCAAATCCATTTCATTTAGATAATCAACCATCGTCTGCGCTAAGTCATATAAATATCTTCCGTTTTTTATACTTTTGTGCAATGCTTGGAAATCGTCAGCCAACAACATAGCCTCTACGTCATGATCCAAACTTCTTTTCATCCTTGTATCCTTTTCATTATCACGTTCAGAACCAAAAGCAGAAAACTCGAAAAAATTCATCAATTCTTCTATTGTTTTCCTTCGTTCATCACTCAAACTAGTATGAACGTTTTGATTCGGTTGACTCATCGTATTTTGATTGTTATACTTTGTCGTTTCTGAGTCTTTAATTGCATGTTCCTCACTCTGTTCCACGGTATGAACTTTTTCGGTAGTACCAGGTTGATGGAATTCACTATACGGTATTATTTGTTCTTCAATTTTCTTTACTTGATCATCCGTCAACTTTTTAACTTGATTTTGTTGTGCCTGCACGTCTTCAGTGTGTGCAACTGTTATAACATCATCTCCAGCGTTATTATCATTTCTTGGATGGATACCAACTTCATTATTTTCTCTGTTGTTACTGTCGTCATCGTCAATGACTTCACCATTATCTCCAAACTGCCATTCACTAGTGCAATTATTAGACAAAATACCTCTATATTTACCACCACGAGGTAATTTAACCCATGGTTTTTCCAATATAGAAATTTTGCATGTATTAGAAGACACGCATGATTCAGTTTGAGTTTCAGTGCAACTGTCGTAATCCACCAGAAGGGTTAGTATATACCGCACACCATTAACAACCTGGAACAAAGGAAAGTGTTATTTTTATTGTTTTAGGTGGTTGAAGCCCATCTCTTAATTTTATGCTTACCTGCACTTGTCGTTCTACATCTATGACGGTTTTAAGCGCGTGTCGCACCCCTGGGTCGTGGCGATCAAGATGGCGGACGGCAAGCGTGGCGAGTTCTGTAACTCCAGCTGCTTGGGGGTTTATGTGTGTAGCACAACCAATACAAGGCGCGCCCGGCTCTTCTCTGGGCACAGCAATAAACTGCTCGCCTGATGTAACCTAGCACCAAATAATAATAATATCAGCCCTGTATTATAATATACTTGCCCAATGCTGAGCACGGGCCTCCTCTACTACTGAGAGGGATTTAGGCCTTAGTCCACCACGCTGGCCTAGTGCGGATTGGTAGACTCCACACACCCTCGAAATTCCTATAGAGAACTTCTCAGGTATATAGGTTTCCTCACGATGTTTTCCTTCACCGTTAAAGCAAGCGATAAATCATAAAGAATACACACATGTTTTTAGAAAAATCAGAGGTGTGTTTCGAACTTTGGGATTTGAACCTACGGACATTCGTCTCGGCAGTCCGTTCCACAACCAACTAGGCTATCGCCGCTTATGTTAGTTAGTTTTTGTAAAAATAAAATCTAATCTCAGAATTTGCAAAAATATTTTTTAAGCTACTGAATGATGAGACAAGCTTGCTGCTCGCCTGATGGTAAGTACCGCTCATTAACAGTAACATCACCTTAATTATAAATTACAAAGCTCTAAGTAAAGCTGACAAAGCGAATTCTGAGTACCATTATAATTAAGTAATTGCTTGAAATTAACCGTCAAATAAATAAATGACTACGTCCAAATATCCATATCAGTAATAACGAATCGTCATTTATAATAAAATCAGCCGTTAATATGGTTCAGTTTTGATACTAGACAAATACAATGATTTTCAGGAATAATCAAGTATTGTGCTAAGGGTAAAAACAAAAGGGTTTATTATCCGACATATTAGTAACTAGGAGTTGCTTGCTCGAGTGCATGATGTTTACAGAATATGAATTCTATTCAGTCCATGTTGCATATACAATACAGTAATAATATTATATATTATAATGATTTCTTATGTTTACGCGAATGTTAGACATAGAAATTAAACTAAAAAAAAAAAAAAATACTAACCGCGATAGAATCCGAAAATTAGTTTAATTTCAATATTATACATTATTATTGTGGTTTGTGACCGATGTCTAGGTATTACATGTACGATGACCCTTTCATTGATTTGCGACATCAACTCTAATTTTGTTTTGATTTAAACGGAACCTATCTAAACCAAAATTCATGCTTTTTGAAGATTCAGCGACCATGACGTTTGTTCCACCTATTAAGACAATTGTTGACGACGAATTAAATACGGCAAAGATAAAATCAGACCAAAATACTGCAGGGACCTTTTTATCAACGCCAGCACAGCGTAGAATGTAAATTGAGAATTAACATTAAACTGTGCAACATAATGTCCAACACATAATGATACGTGTCTTCATAGTAGGTATCTAAAACAAGGACACTAGGTCCCTTAACACTCAGACTTAAAAATAATTTAAGAATCGTACAAACAGACATCATACGTAGTATACTACGACGTTATAATACAAGTACAGAAACTTCACAAAGATTAATAAGATTCCTAAGACGGGCATCAGTTCGCATGGCAAATTATGACGCGATCTAATGACTCAGGTCTGACTTGAAATGAATACAAAAGATAATGAAGTGTTTTCCTACATCAGCCGAGCACGCTATAAATAAATATGAATTAATATGATTTCATACTGGTTAGAGGTTCTGGGTTCGCAACCCAGATCGAATGACACTTTACCCGAGTTTTTCTAACACTATTCAAGACTTTATCGCCCCATTAATGTTTACGAGAAATAATTTAAGATCCAACGTCGTGTAACAACTTCGTAACCTAACATTAATTTTATTTAGTCCAACAATTACCATGTCGGTGTCATTTTTATCTGTAACATAAATATTGCGGGTCGACGGGAGTGTCTCCATTGCTTTACAATTTACATAACATATTTGACACTTGCTTCGGCTACTACCAACTGTCAGTTCTTCAGAGAGATGTCAATTTTGAAAATCGAACCAGTTCATAGTTAAAATATTTTTTATTTTACTTACAAATAAAGTCAAAATAAAAAATATTCTATTTTAAAATGGTCCGCATATGACTTTAGACCCTAAGAAGCCTTTTATAGAGTTTTGAATAGTCTAATTTGCAATAAATATGCAAGCAGCGTACAGTAAACACGTAAACGTAATAAAATTTATCGTAAACGAAGCAAGTTATAAGCATTTTGTGTTTATTTAATTGCATTGTAATTAACAATATGTTCTCTGAACTAACCATAACCGATATTAATTGATCACGATGTTGCTAATTGATTAACTAGTAAACAATGCACGCAATTAACTTCGCCGGCTTGGAATAAGCCACGTTTGCCGCACTCTATACATCCCGTCAAGTTATGGGCCACTCTTAAGCGAGGTTCAAATTAGGAAGAAAACTTGCATAAGTTGACTTCCGCAAACTATTTTTACCGTGTTTTGTCAATCAAGGCAAACTGACTTCTGCAAATTTTGAAGGTACCAGGTTTCCATACAAGACATGTGTATAATGATTAAAATTTTGCCCTAAGAGTAAACCCATCTGAAACCTGAGGCCTGGAGTTTAGGCCTTAACTTAATAACTTGATTAAGCTATCCGAGAAAACGTGATGTTAATCGAGGTATTGATATCGTTTTCGCAAAAAAAATGTTAAAAAAAGACACGACGCAGAATACTTACAAATATTATTAGGTTTATATGTAAACCATTATTCTATAATAATCCGGCGGATACTTAATTTATCTGGATTTTTACATACGAGCTAATAATAAAATAAGAAAATTATTTCTCCGGAAAATTACAATCCGGCGGAATAATGTGAACTGTTACAAGCTGAGGAATCCGACGGTCGCGATTGAATTGATATGAAATCCGTGGTTTGTTGATTCCAGTTTGGTTATAATCAACAAACCGCCGGATTTGACAAAGATATTGTTTTTCCTTTTGAGTATCCGTCGCATATTACTATTTGTTTTTCGGAGACGATTATTGTATGCTAAGAATATGTACACTGACACTAGTATGAATACATTATTACAATTGTTATGCAATATTTCTCCATTTATTTACGAGACACTTTCCTGATAAACGCCAGCCCTTAAACAATATCAGTCTTACATATAAAAATTTCGCAAAGCTATGCATAATTAAAAGACAAATTTACTCGATCAGCTGTAAGTCAAAACCCGCCATCTTGCCTCTTAATAAGGTTTAAACTAGGAATCGGTGATGTTTTTGACAGCTATTTAAGCAATTCCTAACCACCTCGTAACGCTACAACAAGTTTATAAGTGAGACTGTAAGAAAACCACTCATAACATTAAATTACTGCATGGCAATTATCAAGCCGCTACCCTTGAACATAAGGTATAAATCTGAATGACGCTATGAGTACACCCCTAATATACAATCAGACGAGAACCTCACTCGTCCAGTTATTTAATCCTCCAAAATACGTCGAAGTCATAACCCCATAATAAAGCGCAAACCTGTATCCAATTTATATCCTTCGCGACAAATAATTAAGCTCTAATTTTAACTTCACGGTCATTCTATCGGCTTCATCTCTATTTGTTTTATATATTTAAGGGCGTCTCCGAGCAAATGGCCTTGAGCATTCATTTCATACAATATCAGCGCACGAGTTGCCGGCGGGAATAGAGAAAGTTTTACGTATAATGTATTTTAAAAATCAATTGTAAGTCGTTTTGAATATTTCAATTTACCTAAATATTCTTTATAAAATTGTCTTTCTCGTATTGGTGGTTATTAATTAAAATAAATGTGTAATTTAGGCAGAGAATACAATTTTTATTATGAAATTAATAAAACAATATCTACTTTATAAAAAATATATATATATAGGTATACTTAAATTTCGAATAGTCAAGAAAAGTACGACTGGCGGTCCGTTTTGCTGGGATCATCGCCTTAAGGATAATATTATCCATGTTTACAGGAATATGGGTGTTTATTTCGACACACTGTATACCTTGTGGTTTTCCTTTACATAGCTAATAGGAAAGATAATAATAATTGAATCACTAAATTACAATTATTGTTTTGCTAATTGAGCAGTATCTCAATAGATACCTACAACAATTTATTATTTAATAGCTGGTGTAACGTGCTGCATAGCCGCCTTCGCTTCAAACCTCGAGTTTATTCGGAAATACACTGCCATTGGCTAATTCCTAGAATGAGAAAAATAGTGTAGCACGCAACGCATTAGACTGCTGCATGGAGCAAATAAATTTCCCTATTATGAACAAAATTCAGGTAAATGATCATAGGGTATAAAAATACAATAAATGAGAAGGCTAGAGGAAACCAATGCAAAATGCCACGCGAACGGAGCATTGCCGACATAGCTAATATACAGATAAATTGAATTCCATGTAGAATGACTTTATGCATGTTCATTGTTCAGATTTATCTGTTTAAACTCTTTGTATGAAACGTGTAGGTGTAAGTACTACCGCTTTCAAACTAAATTAAGGACTTATCTCGTGCAATCAACATTGCGCATTCGTTTCATACATTTACGGAGTACGGTAGCAAAATTTTCAAATGATTTTATGAAATAAATTTTTGGTGTTTTTGAAAATTTTAACCTACCGACATTTTTATTAATACATTGTCTATCTAATAGTATTGGTTGCAAATTAAAACTATATGTACTCCTAGTGTTGCACGGGCTCGTCAATTTTAGTGATATTTTCATTATAAAATTAATGTAACAATATCCACATTATAAAAATATTGAAACAACCAATGTAAAGGTAAAGATAATGTTGTAGAAATATGTTCTTTTATTTATATTTCTATATACGTTATACATTTTAAATAGATAAGTTCTAAAGATAGGTCAGCGCGCAGTTTGCTGGGTGCACCCCTTAAAGATTAAATGTTACAAGGCATATTGTATGGTATTATTTATTTTGTTTAGTTCTCTGCTTTTATTCGTGTTTGGCGTTTATATACAGAATCTATACTTATACAATTATACTTTTCGCTCTAAATTTCAGTCGCAAAATAAAAATCAGGCTACAGCTCTCCGGAGCAATTTAGCTTCGACAGACGACTATGATGGTCCAGGCATCATATGCCGAAATGTATAGACTAATGGAATTCTTTATATACCTATTTAATAAGCGATGAGGATCTTTGTTACCTGTCTACTTTAATATGGACGGACTGAATATTAACCGCGGAAAGGCTAACTAATTAACAATGTCCTGTTTTACGTACATTTTTGAAATCAACAAATTTTCCTACCTATTGCGAAGTCAATTTCATTCTTTAACAAAATTACTAATAATGGATATTTTGTAACCTCGGGAATAACTTGTAAATTTTTATCTCCATGTTAGTATTACAAGGGCATAACATATTGTCTGGCGCTAAAGAATCACAAATTGTAAATGAGATGTGATTATCAGTTTTAAGTAAACAATATTGAACCTCGACACACAATAATAATATAATTAAATGTCAATCTTGTTGAGGTTTCACTGAGAGCGTGAATTGAAACGTAGCGGAGCGAGAGAAATACAAAAAAAAATAGCTCTATTTCATGAATCAAGTGCCACAGCATACATTACGTTTACACCATGGACATCATAATTTTCTCATATTTTTTTGCGACGCGATGTGGGAAATGTCACATAGCGTTGCGTTTTGTGACTTCTCGTTATATTATGAATATAGCGATCATCAACATTATGCGAAATATGGCCGACAAATTAAGATTTCTAAAGTTAAGTCGCTAATTCGAGTTTTAAAAAGCTTAGTATTCAATAAATTTAATAAATACTTAACAAATCCATAAGTCATAAAATATCTATTATAATCAAATAAACAAAATGACAACTGTAACACAACAACCGACAATACGAGGAAAAAAATATAAATTATTATCTTTTACCAAAACGCGATGTTACGGCGAAAAACTTTTGACGAAAGTAATCTTATTCGTGCCCACAGTACAAATCCCGCCTTAAGTTCTTGGCAATTAAGTGATATTTGGTTTTTTCTGCTCCTAATCAGCCCGGAGTCTGGAATTGTGCCCGATATGGCGATAGACCTGCCCCCTATTACATCATGGGACGGAACACACTTGGCGAAAATAGGGTGCCCGGGTTGCGCCTCTGCATACCCCTTCGGGGATAAATGCGTGATGATGTGTGTGTATGTGTGTGTGTGTTTTTAATGAAGGTTCTACATGCAATACCATAATTTATAATAATAATAAATTTACTTTAAGAATTAAGATACAGAATTTCGTCACCTGGTCAATGTTCTTTATAATCAGTCAAATAATATACAGAAATACTTACACCACTATTTGGTTCCACTTCATTATCAAGTTGGACCGGTTTCCGTACCAAAGCAGCTTCTGTGACAATGACTTCCTCAACCACAGGTTTCTGCTCCATATCTTGGCAATGGTGTTCATCATTAGCCACCTTTACACCTTCGTCTTGGAGTTCCTGCATTCTAGCCGTACATTTTACGTACTTTCTAGAATCAAGGTTGTGCGTATCCGAGACATGGAGGGAGACTTCGATCCTGTAGCATTTGTCGTCCTGTTGAAAATATTGGACCAATTAATAATGTTTTTTGTTATTATTTTAAACAGATACATTCTTTGTTTTATGGGTTCATTAATTCATTCAAATAATTGATAAAGTTGTTTTGATGTGCGTTAACTATTGTATTATAACTGTACAATACTGTTTTGAAGTCCTGGATTCAAATCCAGGTCAGACAAAGTGATATTGGGTGTTTCTGCTCAATATTACCCTGGAGACTAGAATTTATGTTGTAATGGCAATAAACTCATCCCTTTCAGATCATAGGATAGGAGCACACAAGGGAAAATTGCTTGCCCCGGTTACACCTCTGCCTACCCGTTTAGGATAAAGGTGTGATATATTTTGTTTCCACTTGCAAGTTCATTTGATCGTAATATTTAATTGTTGAAAATAAACAAAACTTAATAGTATGTTGCTTGAGTCATATGCATACCCTAGTTAAACTGATTAAAAATAAATATATAATACATGGTAATGTCATACAATTTTTTTTTATTCATACTATATGGAACCAGATAAGGTTCATAGCCAATTATATGAATGAAATAATTTATTTTGAACCTGTAAAATTTTATACATTATATAGATTCCATCAATATTAACATTACCACCAGTCCGCACTAGAGAAGAACGGGCAAGAAACTCTAGTGTTGCTCTTTTCAAAATCAGTTTAAAGTGTAAACTACTATACATAATATAGAGAAAGAAAAAAAATACAATTGTTTTTTTATTGTTATTCCGAGTAGTTCATTTTTATAATTGTAAATTAGCTAATATATTAATTTTAAAATCTCCATACAAGTGCACAAATCTCAGGAACCATGATATTATATTATGCTTATATTTTTTACACACTAATTATATAATAAATAATTGATAACAAAAAAAGAATATAGCTTATATTAAATATTTGTTCTATTTTTTATATTATGGCTTCCAAGGTTTATCAAAAATTGTGCCAAATTCCAGTAGTAATAGTAAATAATATGAAAAAAAATTATAAGTAAATAAACAGTGATATTAATGAAATCTTAGAATATTTCTACAAAACTCATATCTTCAAGCGTTCTTTAAGACTAGACAGTATTCTTTGTGTAATACCATATTAATCCTTTTTAGTATGAACATTGTAACAGATAATTATATTATTTTTTACATACATGTAATGTTTGTTCACTTCTATTCTTAATGGTCTAAAAATATTTATTTATAGAAAGAATATTTTCTGTCTTAAATTTTTAAAAATAAATTACAAAAATATTTTTTAATAGAACATTGTTAAATAAAATATAAAATAAAAGCGAAATATTTTAATAACAAAGGTTCACAACTCGTAGAGGTCTAATTCAGTGATAACCCAATCACAGCATCATGCATAAACTAATATTTAATTCACCATGCGACAATAGTGTGATATCGCAAATGAAAGTTGAGTCTAATTAAATTATAATACTTACAAGGTCCTCTACATTTTGTAAAGATCCTTCTTCACATGTATAAACTTGATTCGGTAAATTATTATAAAATTCTATGAATCCATTTAAAAGTTTATCCTTTTTTTCAAGGCTTATTTCACCGCGCGTAAGCAATATTAATATTGGCAAAAACAAAAATATATTTTTGGTATACATGGTGTATAGTCAAACGTCCATTGCCGTACGATGTATACAGCGCTAATGATTATATTCGGCGCTTCGCAGCTTTATAATATCTTTACAACGTATAAACATTGATTATCACAGTGCGCACTTCTGTGACTTCACTTCTAACTAATAGTGTCTAACTTTTGTCCACTTCTGTCACAACTTTTTATTTATTGACATCAATGAATCATAGTTTGTTCCGGTTTATTCATTGTAGTGAAGCGGAGCATAATCAGCCTAGCGCAACAAGGAACAAAAAATCTTTTGTATGGAATTGACATGGCATTTAATGGCGGATACTGCTATCTCTCTCTCTCAGTACAGTTTCTCTTTCTATTCCTCACAGCCATTATTATTGTTTGTTTACTTCCTGACGTTTTGGAATACATTTGTGTTTTATTGATTTATGTTTGTATTATTTGTTATTCAAACAAGTAAAAATATACCAAAAAGTGTTTTTGTTGGTGTAAGTGAATACGTTTTAAAGACATGCCACCAAAAAAACGTTTCACTACGCGTGAAATTTTTGGAGATCGAGCCCATCGAATAAATCACAAAAGCAGAATGTTTATGGCGAAATTTCCATTGGATGAGGTCAGGTAAGCATTAATTAGATGTTTTTAGTCATCGCGCAAATAAAGTAGCTTAGAAATAATAAAAATTCTCATTTTCTAATTACCATTATGTTACTAGTGATGTTGTTATTATTATCGATATCGATACCTGTTTAAATTTATTAATCAATTTGCCCTCCGTGGTTTCACCTATTTAGGTCCAGATTCTGTGGGAACATAGTGATAAAAAGTAGTAATTCTAACTATCTACATACCAAGTTTAATCGCAATCATTTTAGATTTTTTGCGGGTACGAATAATAAACATACAATTGCATGCACACGCTTTATAATATTAGTAAGATGATGACTGATCATTAGGACAAAAAATACTAAAGTCGTGTATGTGTGTGTGTGTGTGTGTGTGCGTGTGCGTGTGCGTGTGCGTGTGTGTGTACTTAAAAATGCGTTGAGCAATCAATGTGCCTGGGCACTGTTTATGATTTTAGGCTTAAATATAATTTAATAAGCAATTTATTTACAATTAAAAAATATTTCCAGATGCCGAAAGTGAGTTCAGGTTGTGGGAAAAGAAGATTTGATATATGTTCCCATAGAAAAGCTGCATACTTTGAAATATGTGTGTTGTTCTCACTTTAATAACAAAGATTTTAATAAAAAGAACAATCGCCTTAGAAAGTCAGCCATACCATCGAAAAATTTGAAAGCTGATCCACTTCCTGATGAAATGTTGTTTGAATTTCCGTGCCATGTTTTTATAAACAATTATTGCACAAATGATAATATCTTTCAAGAGAAGTGCGACAAAGAAGTGTCACCATCCTTTGACTTTATAATTAAATATTCTCATTGTACCTTGACCTATCATAAGTGCAACTATATTCGCCTACATGGTGAATGAAGGATTTTATTTTAAAATACAATTATTATTCAACATGTGAAAGCTTTTCATTTTATTTCGAGTCCTCATTTTAGTCCAACCTTGTAATTATAGTGCTAAAATGTTCACTGTATATTGTGAGTTGGATTGATAATGTGGACTCGAAAATACATTATATGAATTTTATCAAAGTAGCTTTAGCGTCGATTCCCACCAGTAGAATTTATCGATATCGATAAAAAGTGCTCACTACTATGTATTTTGTTCAGTTGGTAGTATTGTTATTTGACGTTCCTGACGTATTCTTCCGTGATATTGGTATTGATACGCCATGTAACTTCGATTTTATTACTTTGTATTAAGTCCTGTCTCTTAAAACGTAGTGATTATATTCTCTTTGAGCATAATATGCATTATGCTATAGGACCATGCGATTATAAATCGGCTCGATTACTAATACTCGAATAGTTCAATTACCCAACTAATCAAGCTATTCGTATAATACTATAGTTAGATGTTTATGCATTCAAATAATATACAAGCTACTTAGATACTCATTATTATTATTTAAATAAATATTTACATTAATAATTAATAATATTTATTATAAGGAATAAAATGTCATATATTTATAAATAAAATACTATATAATAAGAAATAATGATTTTATTGTAAAAGCAATCATTGAAAAAATCCTCCAAAATGTATTCTTACTACTAAAGCGATAACTCGAACATAAAATTTCGTTACCAAAAACAATGACGTTTTACAAATAGACGCGTCATACACTAGGGGTCGCAAACCGGTATCCCGGATTTCGAAAATACCGGAATACCGGACCAAATTAAGAACATCAAAATACCGGTATTGATTTTACAAAAACCGGGATATTCGGTATTTTCGGTATTTTATAAAAATAAAATTCAGTACAAACTGTGTGCATAATTATTAATTTCTCGAGTTTTAAATCGCAAAAATTTAAGCCGCATGCAATTTCATTCATTCGTATAGGCGTATTTTTTATAATGAGCGAGCAAAATACATGGCTTATGGCTATATTTCTATTATCGTTTTGCTTTAAGCATAGCGGTGTTAACTGTTAATTACTATTTTTATTAGAACTTATTAGAAATATTTTTTGTTCTTTAAAGTTTATCCTCCTTATTCATAGACGTTATTTATCTAAGGACAGAGCATTGCTGTGTGTTGCTTCTCAGTGCTGACGGCATGGCAGCCTTCGCAGTGCGTAGACGTAGGGCTGTGGTGATTGGCTAATATTGTGATACAACTTGAATCTAGTTGGTTGTCAGATTAACAAAGCTGAACAAAACAGCAAGCTGTCAAATAAACAAACTTGAGAAACAGACTTGTTATTACAGCAATGCTCCATCCCAATGACTAAATATAAAGAGGATAGGCCTCAAAAGTTAGCTATATGAATAAGTTATATTTATGTTAGGGAAATCGAAGCAGAATTGTCAATATATATGTCTATCTCTTTTACTCAAAGCTTATTTGGAACGCAACAAAAAAAGACAAAAATAATTGCTTTCTTCGCATATGGCACTATTTCGTTTACTTCAACACACTGGGACCGCCTTGCGGCAGAAACGCCATTTTATGCGGGCCAGTCAGCAAGTACATGTAGTGTCAAACGATGTAAACAAATCTTCATAAATATTGAATTTAAAGTAATATAAGCGACGTGATTGGAATCCTACACCAAATACATATTTTTTTACATTTTGAGAAGATATGCATAAACCACACGTTTAATTAACGCGAGTAAAGATAACTGTTTTCCAACAATATTCCCGATAAGTAAAATAGTAATGATTATTATACTTCACCTAATAGTAATATTACTTTAATATATTGCTATGAATAAAATTAGAATTGTTACATAAAAGAATAGATAAACATAAAAGTAACAACATAAAGATGAAATGTAAGATATATTTTTACAATTGGCGGTCTTATGTTTCGAGCAACCTTTGCATGCACGGAAATAGATACATAATCATATTGTTGTTATTGCAAATAATTATTATAATTGATTATCTTAACCACCATTTTTACGGTCATTGATTTTAGTTTGCTGAACCATAGTTATGTTTCTCGATCAAAGAGCATAATAATAAAATAAAATAAAACCAACCAAATAATTGCTGGCTACGCTATCTTATTCCATTTATCATGTATTAAATAAATATCTTAATCTGTAACTTAAATTTTTAGCAAGGAATAGTGCAACATACAAATATAGATCAAACACAACTGGATTTTTGTCACAACAGGTACTGCTTTGTTTAACAATTGTTACTTATAAATCAGTTTCAGTTTGTTTCTTTACACTATGGTTTGTTATATTTATATTATGGTAGTTCCTAACCCCTTTCGTATTTGATCTTTTTGGGGCTTGTTTGTCTCTCTTAATTCTTCGATGTCGATACAAAATTTTCGGTACTAGCATATCACTATTGTAAGGGGCGGAGTCGGCACCATTTTATGCATTAAATGTGCCGCATGTCACGTGACCATATCACCCATCCTCTATACTTCTTTTATCATTGCTCCATCCTTAGATAAATAACCTCTATGAATAATTTTTATCCTCGTCAATCTTATGTTTGACGAGGATAAAAAAATTATTGTTTGAATCTGATTTTGTTTATTTTTTAAAAGGAGATAATGCTGGTATCCTCCTGTTATTGTATAGAAAGTAATTACTGCATTAACTGATTAAGATTTATCACAAGAGTAAAAATCTTTTTAATTTTATAACTATAATATTTCTAGCTTTTGCCCGCGGCTCCGCTCTTGTGGTAAAGTTTATTCGGGATTAAGTTTGCCGTTATAAAAGTCTATTTTCTATCCCGGAAAAATATACAGTGTATATATTTTCCCGGGATAGAATGTAGTATATGTTCTTCCCAAAGTCTCAAACTATATCCATGCCAAATTTCATCTAAATCCGTTGGGTAGTTTTTGAGCTCAACGCGATCAGACAGGCAGAAAAATGCAGCGGGGGAATTTGTTTTATAATTTATTTATAGAACGATTTAAGAGAAACAATTCCGTGATACAAATTTATTTCATAACTTTAGCCATTAACTCAGCACACGCAACGGGAGCCTTCAAGAGGAATAAATATTCCCCACTTTTGCAACATTTTTTATTACTCATCTCATCAGCCTACAACTGTCCACTGCTGAACATAGGCCTCCCCTAGAGCGCGCCACGTTGCTCAGTCCTCCGCTCTCCTCATCCAGCGTCCACCGTGATCATGCGAATGTCGTCGGACCAGCGGGTCGGAGGTCGTCCTACGCTACGCTTACCGAGACGCGGTCTCCACTCTAGGACTCGTCTGCTCCAGCGGCCATCGGTCCTACGATAGATATGGCCAGCTCACTGCCATTTCAGCTGGCTTATTCTCCGAGCTATATCCGTTACTTTGGTTCTCTTATGGATAACCACATTTCTGATTTTAACCGCGAGAGAGACATCTAGCATAGCTCGTTCCATCGACGCTGCGCGACCTTAAATTTGTGGACTAGCCCCACCGTCAGTGTCCATGTCTCGGCACCATACGTCATCAGTGGTAGGACGCAATGCCCGAAGACTTTCGTCTTTAAGCCTTGTAGAATAGCCGACGTAAAGACCCGGCGAAGCTTGCCGAATGCTGCTCAGCCCAACCGAATCCTCCTATCAGCCTCCCTCTCAAAGTTGTGCCGGCCTAGTTGGATAGTCTGGCCAAGGTAAATGTAATCCTACACAACCTCGAGGGGGATGCAATCGACATATATTGACGTTGACGCCTCGTGCAGTCCAGCCCAGAGTCTTGAATACGTCCTCCATCGCGTTGGTGAACAGTTTTGGAGGTATTACATCTCCCTGTCTCACCCCGCGACAGAGTGGAATTGGTCTTGTTCTCTAGTCCTGAATTTGCACGGTCGCCGTCGCAACATTGTAGAGGCATCTCAACACCTCAATATATCGCCAGTCGATATGACATCGCTGCAGAGATTCCAGAACAGCCCAGGTTTCGATGGAGTCGAAGGCTTTCTCGTAGTCCACAAATGCCATACACAGCGGCTGCTTGTACTCATCGGTCTTCTGTATAATTTGCCGAACAGTACGGATGTGGTCTACGGTTCTGTAACCTTTACGAAACCCTGCTTGCTTCGGTGGCTGGAACTCGTCAAGTTTAATGGCAAGGCAATTCGTGATGACCTTGGAGAACAGCTTATGAACGTGGCTCTGAAGTGAGATTGGCCTGTAGTTCTTCAATGGAGTCCTATCACCCTTCTTGAAGAACAAGACCAACGCACTCCTGGACTACGCCTTCAGTGCGATACCTTGGTGGATGATAGCATTAAAAAGCCTCGCCAAAGCTATAAGCAAGGGTTTGCCTCCAGCCTTGAGAAGCTCCGTAGTAATGCCATCGTCACCAGGGGCTCTACAGTTTTTGAGCTGCCTGAGAGCCGCACTAACCTCGCCGATGTCGACGTCCGGGATGTCCTCGCTGAAATGGCGCGTGAGAGGAGCCCGTGGATCGTTCACACCTTGGGCCGCAAGCTTCTCCGCCCTCGGAGAGTACAGGTCCCCATAGAACCTCTCCACTTCTGCCAGAATCACAGGGCGAGAGGCAGTGATTCTGACATCCGCCGTCTTCAGCTTCGTCAGATGACTTCACCCCAGTGGTTTTGAAAACATCTTGGACCCCCTGTTCTGCTCAATAGCGGCTTTGATAGCTTCCGTATTTGAGTAGCGGAGGTTCTTCCGCGTAAGGTTTCTTATCCCTCTGGAGAGAGTCTTGGATTCCACTGATGAAACATGGTCAGGCGGAATTTCACGTCTCAGCGGCATGAGATTCAAGGTTTAAGCGGAGAGCTAAGACTTCTTGTACTTCCAAGCAAGCGGAAAATATAGCGGCATAGAGCCTCCACCACATTTTTATTACTGTTTCGCTCCTAATGGTCATAGCGTAATTATATATACCTTATAGCCTTCTCCGATAAATGAGCTTTCCATCACTAAAATACTTTTCTATTTAAATCAATTCAATCAATATAATAGTATAGATATAGATTATATTTTAATTTAATGACTATTTTATTTCTTCAAATACCGGAAATACCGAAAATACCGGAATTTATTTTAGGTCAATACCGAAAATACAGGTTTTGAAAAATGGTCCGGTATTGCGACCCCTATCATACACTAACAAAATTTAACATAAAAACAGCGCAGTTTTTACTATAGTCACAGCCCAAGCGGCTTGCATTGATACGCGCCGAGTGAGCCCGAGTCAGTGCTGCTAGAAGGTTACATTTCTTACATTTTTCGTTACTTTTGACCCCATCGCGTAACATGTAAGTATTTTTTTATATTTAAGGCAATTTTCGTAACTTTTGAGAACAACGAGATTTGTAATACATTTTTTTTATTGTAAACAGTTTATGAACGCATTTCTATTCAACGCATCCAAATTGAACGCACCTAAAACTGGCGGGTCTAAAAAGTATTTCACTCCATATCACACTTAGAGGTGGCTCGCCATGACAAAATGAAACGTATCTTGCATAAACTTGATTTTGCTTGAGTGTGCGCGCGCACATTTCCTACTTCGCGAGTCCCCGCGGTTTCGTAGCTACAGAAATGTTAGCCCAAAAACGCGTAAATTAAAAAAAAAACAATAATGGAACTTTTGCAGAAAACATGTAACATTTCAGGAAATGAAACGTGACTTACGACTCAAGGGTCCTGGCAACACTGATTATAACAGGTAATTAAATTATTATTTTGACATACATACAATGTTCACTTCTATTCTTAAGGTCTAAAAATATTTATTTATAGAAAAAATATTTTCTGTCTTAATTTTTTTTAAATAAATTACAAAAATATTTTTTAACAGAACATTGTTAAATAAAATATAAAATAAAAGCGAAATATTTTAATGATAAAGGTTCACAACTCGTAGAGGTCTAATTCAGTGATAACCCAATCACAGCATCATGCATAAACTAATATTTAATTCACCATGCGACAATAGTGTGATGTATGGCAAATGAAAGTTGAGTCTTACTAATTAAATTATAATACTTACAAGGTCCTCTACATTTTGTAAAGATCCTTCTTCACAGGTATAAACTTAATTCGGTAAATTATTATAAAATTCTATGAATCCATTTAAAAGTTTATCCTTCTTTTCAAGTCTTATTTCACCGCGCGTAAGCGATATTAATATTGGCAAAAACAAAAATATATTTTTGGTATACATGGTGTATAGTCAAACTTCCATTGCCGTACGATGTATACAGTGCTAATGATTATATTCGGCGATTCGCAACTTTATAATGTGTTTACAACGAATAAACATTAATTATCACAGTGCGCACTTCTATGACTTCACTTCTAACTAATCGTGTCTAACTTTTGTCCACTTCTGTCATAACTTTTTATTTGTTGACATCAATGACTAAATATAAAGACGACATGCCTCAAAAGTTAGCTATATATGAATAAGTTATATTTATGTTAGAGAAATCGACGTAGAATTGTAAATATATATGTTTATCTCTTTTACTCAAAGCTTATTTGGAACGCAACAAAAAAAGACAAAAATTTTGCTTTCTTCGAATATGGCATTATTTCGTTTACTTCAACACGCTGGGACCGCCTTGCGGCAGAATACGCCATTTATTACAGCCCAGTCAGCAAGTACATGTAGTGTTAAACGATGTAAACAAATCTTCATAAATATTGAATTTAAAGTAATATAATGACATTCTCAATAGTTCAGTGTGTTTATTAGTGTATTTATTAAGTTTCGAAAATGACTCAGTGTTGTGTGAAAGGATGCAAATCGAATTCATGCAAGAAAGACCCCGAAATATCTTTTCATAGGTCAGTAACTGTTTTTACCGAAAATTAGCAAATATCTTTGTATATTTACTTTTGGATGTGTTTTTATCAATTAAAATGATATGTGGATCTGGTTCGTTAAGCTTTGAACCCTTTTAGGCGTGATTTATATATATTAAAATCATTATGTTTGTTTACACACGAGTTTAGGGATGGGTGGATTTGTTTAGAAATTATTGATATAGATATTTTAACAGACGCCCGTTTATCAGTTACGGTTTTTATCTTTGAAAGAATGTTAGAGCACACATCAATATTGTATTATCCAGAACGACAAACTAAGTGAAATTAGTTTATTTTTTTTTTAAATTACCAAAAAATTTAAAAACCAGGGCAGAATGGATTGAGAATTTTGGGCGACGTGGTTGGAATCCTACACCAAATACGTATATTCGTTCTTTACATTTTGAGAAGAAATGCATAAACCACACGTTAAAAGTACCGCGAGTAAAAGATAACTGATTTCCAATAATATTCCCAGTGAGTAAAATAGTAACGATTATTATACTTAACCTAATAGTAATATTACTTTAATATATTTCTATGAATAAAATTAAAATTGTTTTTGCATAACCAATGAAACATAAAAGAAACAACATAAAGATGAAATGTAAGATATATTTTTACAATTGGCGGTCTTATGTTTCGAGCAACCTTTGCATGCACGGAAATAGATACATAATCATATTGTTGTTATTGCAAATAATTATTATAAGAAAAGCGCGGGAAACTTGATCGTGGCGGGAGCATATTTTTTCTTGATAATATTTTAATTTATAATTCTGTTAAAAGTGATCATTCTTGATTAAGTTTGTATATATTACTTATATTTAAAGCGGCGATAGCCTAGTTGGGTGTGGAACAGACTGCCAAGACGAATGTCCGCAGGTTCAAATCCCAAGGGCACACACCTCTGACTTTTCTAAAATCATGTGTGTATTCTTTGTGAATTTATCGTTCGCTTTCACGGTGAAGGAAAACATCGTGAGGAAACCTGCACATCTGAGAAGTTCTCTATAGGAATTTCGAAGATGTGTGAAGTCTAGCAATCCGCACTAGGCCAGCGTGGTGGACTAAGGCCAAATACCTCTTAGTAGTAGAGGAGGCCCGTGCTCAGCAGTGGGCAAGTATATAATACAGGGCTGATATTATTATCATTATACTTATATTTAGTTTCATAGAGTAGTTTGTAAATATATTCTTCGTTTTTAGGTAAGTTTTTTGTATATTATAATATAAGCTTCTCTTCAAGATGAATGAACCTCCGGATCCCGGGTGTGGTTCTTCCCCTCAAGTTGCTGCATACGTTACCGTGGAGCAATCAGAATCTGGTATGGATATTGATTGTTCCACTAGTAACAAAATTTCAAGGAAACGCAGCCTCGCAAGAGTTTCCAAAAAAATTTGTAAGGACTGTAACAAAAAAAAGCGCATGAATAAAATGGTTATTGACGCAAATAGAGAATCCTGCAAATGCTTACTATCAAATAACAATGATGATAATGTACCGACATCGTCTCCGACTGCTTCTGTTACTTTAAAAGAAAGTGATAACACTTCCCATAAAGTTCTAGAACCATCACAAATTAGTAGGAAAAATTACACTCCTACCGACCTGGCGCCATACGTAATGCATGTTAAAAAAAAAACAAAAAAGTCCCGATGATAATGTTCTGTCCTCTCACTTTTGGTATTTTTTTGAAAAAAAAAAACAATTTTAAAAATATAATTAATGGCAGTGTAAAGCGAATTGGTCGCAATAGAGTTACCTTATCATTTTCTAATTATATTGATGCAAAATCATTCCTCACATGCGATGGTTTACAGGCTAATAACTTAAAAGCATTTATTCCTTCATTTAGTATCACCAGAATAGGTATAGTTAGGGGTATTCCTTTAGAATGGTCTGAGGAGGATATCATTAACAATATTTCTGTTCTCACTGGGTGTGGACCAATTTTAAAAGCGAGGCGCCTTAACTTTAACGTTTTTATTGAGAGTACTGCTACCTGGAAACCATCTCAGACAGTGGTTGTCACATTTGAAGGTCAGATTTTACCAAAACGCATATTTGTTTGCTATAATGCCTTATCAGTTGAATTATATCACTTTCCGACTGTCCAATGTTACAACTATTGTCGATATGGTCATACAAAAATCCAGTGTCGGGGGAAACCCCGTTGTTTTAAATGTGGGCAGGCTTGTGCTATATGTTGTATGCAATGATAAAAGAGTATAGAGGATGAGTGATATGGTCACGGTACATGCGGCACATTTAATTCATAAAATGGCGCCGACTCCCCCCCTTACAATAGTGATATGCTAGTACTGAAAATTTTGTATCGACATCGAAGAATTAAAAGAGAGACAAACACGCCCAAAAAAGATCAAATACGAAAAGGGTTAGGTTCTACGATAATATAAATATAACAAACCATAATATAAACAAACAAACTGAAACTGACAAACATCCAGTTATGTTTGATCTATATTTGTATGTTGCACTATTCCTTGCTAAAAATTTAATTTACAGATTAAGATATTTACTTAATACATGATAAATGGAATAAGATAGCGTAGCCAGCAATTATTTGGTTGGTTTTATTTTATAATTAATAATTATTATGCTCTTTGATCGAGAAACATAACTATGTTTCAGCAAACAAAAATCAATGAGCGTAAAGATGGTGGTTAACATAATCAATTATAATAATTATTTACAATAACAACAATATGATTATGTATCTATTTCCGTGCATGCAAAGGTTGCTCGAAACATAAGACCGCCAATTGTAAAAATATATCTTACATTTCATCTTTGTGTTGTTTCTTTTATGTTTTATTGGTTATGCTATAACAATTCTAATTTTATTCATAGCAATATATAAAGTAATATTACTATTAGGTGAAGTATAATAATCATTACTATTTTACTTATCAGGAATATTGTTGGAAAACAGTTATCTTTTACTCGCGTTTATTAAACGTGTGGTTTATGCATTCCTTCTCATAATGTAACGAACGAATATATGTATTTGGTGTAGGATTCCAATCACGTCGCCCAATATACTCAATTCATTTTGCCTTGGTTTTTAAATTTTTTGGTAATCTAAAAAAATATTCTAATTTCACTTAGTTTGTCGTTCTGGATAATACAATATTGATATGTGCTCTAACATTCTTTCAAAGACAAAAACCGTAACTGATAAACGGGCGTCTGTTAAAATATCGATATCAATAATTTCTAAACAAATCCACCCATCCCTAAGCTCGTGTGTAAACAAACATAATGATTTTAATGGATATAAATCACGCCTAAAAGGGTTCAAAGCTTATCAAACAAGATCCACACATAATTTTAATTGATAAAAACACATCCAGAAAGTAAATATACAAAGATATTTACTATTTTTTGGTAAAAACAGTTACTAACCTATGAAAAGATATTTCGGGGTTTTTCTTGCGTGAATTCGATTTGCATCCTTTCACACAACACTGAGTTATTTTCGAAACCTAACAAATACACTAATAAACACACTGAACAATTGAGAATATGATTATATTACTTTAAATTCAATATTTATGAAGATTTGTTTACATCGTCTGACACTACATGTACTTGCTGACTGGGCTGCAATAAATGGCGTTTCTGCCGCAAGGCGGTCCCATTGTGTTGAAGTAAATGAAATAGTGCCATATTCGAAGAAAGCAATTATTTTTGTCTTTTTTTGTTGCGTTCCAAATAAGCTTTGAGTAAAAGAGATAGACATATATATTGACAATTCTGCGTCGATTTCCCTAACATAAATATAACTTATTCATATAGCTAACTTTTGATGCCTGTCCTCTTTATATTTAGTCATTGGTTGTATGTGCTTAGGGTGTCACTGAGGGGTGTCACTTTGCCACAAACAAGTCTTGTCCAGAGTTCTTGCGTCAAAAAAATATAAAAATATCTATGGCTGAAGATTGTATCTCTTACTTTGAAGCATCTTAGTTGCACAAACCGACTTCTAAACCCTATGCTGATGTTGTATCAAACCCTAAAATTTCAATTCCAAGTAGTCTAACAAATAAAAATGTATCTTATAAAAAACAATTTATTCTAAAGTTAAGCCCCTATCACATTTTATAGCTGGTTTTGACCAAGTGAAACACAATGCATCATTAAATGAATATAACAATATATCATTATCCGGAAACGGTTGCGCCTTTTCAACTGAATTTAATAATAAAAATAATGTTCCTCAATTGTCTATTACACAAATTATAACAGTGTTAAATGTTCTCTCACAAAATAATATATTTATACCGTCCAACGTTGCACCTATACTTGAAACCACAATAAATCATTTAAATAATGGATTACACAAATATAATCCAATGGAATTGTCGGAGTATAAATAATAAGAAGAGTGATTTAATATATCTTGGTAATAAATATAGTCTAATTATAGTTACTTTTTCAGAAACATGGTTGAACCCCCATTATAATTTTAAAATTCCTAAATATTCTTGTATAAGAGAAGATAGACAAGATGGCTATGGTGGTGTAGCTATTCTAGTTGCAAGAAATTTACCCTTTAAAAATATACCAATTCCTAATCATTATGGTGATTTTTCTATAATCTGTGTTAAACTTAGTAATGTTACATTTGTTTCGATTTATGTTCCACATCCCTCTTTAATAATTTTTAATGAAATTAACAATATTTTAAACCTTATTTCTAAACCCTTTATGTTGTTGGGAGACTTCAACTCTCATTACAGATTATGGGGAATGGTAATGGTGAAGATGTTCTCAACATTATAGATTTACATAATTTATGCATATTAAATACTGGTTCTCCTACTCGTCTCACACCTCTCAATGAAAGTGTAAGTGTAGTAGATTTATCCATTTGCACTCCTGATCTGGCTTCTATTGCTAATTTGCAAACTTTGTCATCTACATATGGCAGTGATCATTACCCCATTTTGATCTCATTACCTTATAACAAATTTCGTTTTAATGTCCCACAAACTAAATCTCCTCGATTAAAGTATAGATTAGATTCTAATAAATGGGTATTGTTTAAGTCTTTGGTTGAACAAAAGATAAATTCTTTGTCTCAGTCTCCAGAGTTTCTTGTAAATGTTGAAACTTTTACTAAAACTTTATTAGATGCTGCTAATGTGATATTTACCTCTAAAAATACCTTTAACAGACTCCCTTCCCCACCATGGTGGGATAAAGAATGTACTGAAGCTATTAAAAACAGAAAAGAAGCAGAGTTTAGGTATCAAAATGATATGTCTGAAAATAATTTTAATATTCTGGTTAAAACTTTAAATGACACACGTAATTTATTAAAGAATAAAAAATTTGAAGGTTGGAGAAAATTTTGTGCTTCTATTTCTCCTAACATTCATTTTTCTGAAGTTTGGAATAATATAAAAAAAAAAAGATCTTCTTTTGTCCCAAGCTCTTCATTAATGCCCTCGTCTTTGTCTGAACCGTTCTTAGATTATTTAGCACCTCCAACAGTTCTACAACAAGAAATTATGATTCCTTTTCCAAAGAATATCCCAACAACAAAATCAGAAAGTGGTTTAGATAGTATGTTTACAATTACCGAATTAAAGAATGTCTTATCGAATGTTAAAGATTCATCTCCGGGAGAAGACGGCATACCATATTCCTTTTTTGCTAATTTGGGAGAGGAAGCTTTAAATTATTATTTAAGAATAATAAACGAAGTAATTGAAACTGGCTACATTCCTTCTTGTTGGAAACGTCAATTAGTATTGCCAATTTTAAAACCTCATAAAGATCCCACAAATGTTTTGTCATATCGTCCCATAGCCCTAACTCTAATCATTATTAAAATTGTCGAGCACCTAGTTAAAAATAAATTAGAATGGTTTCTTGAACATAATAATATTTATCAAATAATCAATATGGTTTCCAAAAAGGCAGGAGTACAATAGACAGCCTGAGCATATTTACAACTGATATTCGTATAGCCTTATCTCGCAAACATTCCACAATAGCAGCATTTCTAGATATCTCGTCAGCTTATGACAATGTTGTTATTTCAATTCTTAAAGCTAAATTAGTTAAATTACATTTTCCAATTTTATTAACACGATTCATAATAAATATGTTATCAGAAAGAACTATAGTATTAGGTACTGCCCTCAAGCCTTCGAGATCTATTTGGAAGGGACTTCCTCAGGGATCTGTGTTAAGCCCTATATTATACAACGTATATACTTACGACTTGGATTCGAGTCTAAATAAGTCTATTTCTATTTTACTACGCAGATGATTTACTTCTATATTGTTCTGGTCGATTGACAGCTTAGTTCAATATCTAGAATATTCGCTCAATCTTCTGAAAACGTGGTTGAACAACCATGGTTTAAAACTATCCACATCTAAAAGTAATATTATGGTATTTACAAGACAGAAAATTACAACACCCATTTCTATAACATACGAAGACGAAATAATTCCTTTTAAAAATTCTTTTAAGTTCTTGGGCCTTATAAGGTCAGGTGGGGCAAGTGCGCCGACGGGGCAAGTGCACCTACCCTAAAAAAATCGAGAACTATTGATGTTATACAATTACCGCAATCTTATATCAATGCTATTAACTGAAATACGGTTCCACTAAAAACACAAATGGCTCTGTTCATTTTAATACGATTTATTCGCCATTTTATTTTAAGTGTCATTTAGACCTGTAAACAAAGATGACCACGTGAAAGATAACATCAAATATTTCAAGATATGTAACATATTTCTGTAAGCCAGTAAAGTGAGTAGATAGTTTAAACCTTTTATTTTAACTTCCTACCTGAATTTTATTTATATATACTAAAATAAAGGATTTTTTAGCAATGCGAAAAAATGTACCTCAAAATTGTCGAGTAGGGCAAGTGCGCCACAGTTACTAGTAGTATGGCGCACTTGCCCCTGAACCATATATCACCAACCTTTTTTGAGAATATGTTTTACTAATATGAATTATTATTATTAAAATGTTATACTTAGCATAATTTTAGTACTCAAGGTATTTTGTTTTAAGCCGACTTAAATAAAAGGGCGTATTAGTTAATTCGTCGTATATTTGTTTGTTTTAGATCGTTCGTTTTTACAAAAGAAAAACTGAAATATTTTGGTCTAGAGTAACTTTACGTGAAGAGGTTGCAACTGTTCGATCAGGCACGTTATGTGATTCTAATGCAGCTAAAACATATCAAATGTCATAAGGCCATAGTAATTGAGTTATAACGCATTAAAATTTTTAATTCCTACATTTTTATATGTTTATTTTTTTAGTTTTTAGAAATAAAATGAGATGAGATTCCGTGTGGAGAGGAACTTACAACCACGCCCTCTGGGATCTGATGCTCTGAGCGATTCCACTTACCTACATCCTTATTCTTTACCTACCTACATCCTTATTCCTTACTTACCTACATCCTTATCCCAACTTACCGGAATCGGTACTCCGATCGATTCCACTTACCGGGATCGGTACTCCGATCGGTCCCACCTTACCGGAATCGGTACTCCGATCGATTCCACTTACCGGAATCGGTACTCCGATCGATCCCACCTTACCGGAATCGGTACTCCGATCGATTCCACTTACCGGGATCGGTACTCCGATCGATCCCACCTTACCGGAATCGGTACTCCGATCGATTCCACTTACCGGGATCGGTACTCCGATCGATCCCACCTTACCGGAATCGGTACTCCGATCGATTCCACTTACCTAATGGAGTCTGATGCTCTGAGCGATCCCTTATGGTGGGGAATTTACAGCCACAAAGCGGTGATCCGTGAGTCATCCGGCGGGAGGCGACCAGCAATCGCCCGGTACTTCCCTCGTAAAGTGGGGGAGGATCTGATTTAATTGTGCTTTAACATTAGTAATCTAACTCTGAGATGATGCCGAAAAGGCGCTATAACAATTGCGGCTTAGTTTATGCACTTACTTAATGTACCAAATCAGAACCTGGAACGTCGCGTTACCTGTTTACTATTTTGGCACCCTTAGGACTAATATAAAGCTTTGGCTCTAACTTATATTTACGAGACTGAACTTGTACTAAATTATTGTTCTAATCTTGACAAGATAACCATCCCGTATCAGTTCTATAAGTCCTGGTAGCCTACTCACTGGCATTGCGACAGCAATGTCATAGACTCATTTATAATTAACAGGAGCGGTCTCTCTGATGTGACACGATAAGGAATTTGCCGCCATCTAGGAATGTTGTCTTGGAAAGCCACAGTCCGTATAACACAGAACATTACAAGGTATGTCATGATGCTGTTATCTATCGTTTCCTTCCGACATATGATAAACTTATTAAATACCCTTACTTATAAATGCGAAGCAGATTTAAACATAGTTGATTTTGTTCTCATATCAAGAGATAACCGATACTTACACACATTAAACATACCTATTTTTATATTTTTATTAGGTGCGACATCATCGCACGTGATATTTTACCTTTTCGCCACTAGCCCCCAAACGGGCGAAAACAACCCCGTTTGGTACACTTCTTCTTTAATTAAAGTTATTCGAGAAAAACTTAGGTGTCACAAAAAATGGAAGTGTTATAGGCGTCAAACTGACTACCGTAGCTTCTCTGTTCTTCGAGAAAGACAAAAAAATCTAGAGGTTGCTTGTTATAATGCTTTTATTGTAAATACTGAAGATAATATTCTTAAGTGTAGCAAACATTTCTGGAAGTTCGTGAAATCTAAGAAAAAAGTTGGAGATTTGCCTGATCACTTATTTCTGAACGATATTTGTTCTTCCGATGGAAATACAGTCTGTGATCTCTTTAATAAACATTTCAAATCTTCATTGCAGAGCAATAAAACTATAACGGTACCTTTTTCCGATTTTAGTACAAACACCAATTCTTGTGCTGACATATCGTCTCTTTTTATTAGCGAAGATACCGTGATGAAATATCTCAAATCTCTGAACGTTTGTAAGGGAGCTGGACCTGATGGTATTCCGCCGTTCTTTTTGCGTCACTGTTATGAAAGTTTAAGCCATCCACTGTTTCTACTTTTCAACTTGTCATTAAATTCTGGAATAATGCCTAAAACATGGAAAAAGTCCTTTGTTGTACCGGTTTTTAAAAGCGGTGATAAGCACATTGTGACGAACTACCGCCCTATATCCGAACTTAGCACCATACCTAAAATGTTTGAACGTATCATTTTCGATAGTATTTTTCCTTTGGTTAGACCTTTTATAATTCAAGAACAACACGGCTTTCTTAATAAGAGGTCTACGGACACTAATCTTTTAGAGTTTGTTGATTATATCACTACCGCTTTGGAGGAGGGTTACCAAGTGGACGCGGTTTACACCGATAATTCAAAAGCATTTGATAGGGTCAACCATGATATTTTAATTAAGAAACTTTTGAATTTTGGTATTCACGGTGATCTACTCAGATGGTTGGAATCGTATCTGAGAGATCGTAGTCAAGCTATCACTGTTAAGGGTTTTTGCTCCAATTTTGTTCCTATTCCATCTGGTGTACCGCAGTGATCTCATCTGGGGCCGATGCTTTTTAATATTTTTATCAATGATGTATCTAGCATTTTAAGTATTCCAAATTTCTATTATATGCTGATGCCAAAAAAAAATTAAAGTTATTAAATCTATGCAAGACTGTATTGAACTTCAGGAAGATATCAGTAGATTATTGTCATAATATATGATTATTGTCCTATTGTCATAATAATTTACTCTCTCTCAATATAAAAAAATGTAACGTTATTACTTTTTCGCGTAAAAAGACAAATATTTTATTTAACTATAATATACATAATCAAATCTTAGACAGGGTCACATTAGTTAGAGATTTAGGTATCTATCTAGATTCAAAACTTATGTTTAATAGTCATATAGAAAAAACTGCCGCTAAAGCTTCCCGTATGTTGGGCTTTGTATTTAGATTAGGTAAAGATTTTAAAAGAGTATCTACCTTAGTTGGGTGTGTAACGGACTGCCGAGGCGAATGTCCGCAGGTTCAAATCCCAAGGGCACACACCTCTGACTTTTCTAAAAAATCATGTGTGTATTCTTTGTGAATTTATCGTTCGCTTTAAAGGTGAAGGAAAACATCATGAGGAAACCTGCACATCTGAGAAGTTCTCTATAGGAATTTCGAAGGTGTGTGAAGTCTACCAATCCGCACTAGGCCAGCGTGGTGGACTAAGGCCTAATCCCTCTCAGTAGTAGAGGAGGCCCGTGCTCAGCAGTGGGCAAGTATACAACGTGTCCCAAAATTCAACGATAAGCGGGCAGTAGGGGGTACGCTTGCTTATAACAAATAGGGGAAAAATATATAAATCTAATTTTTTGTGATATTACAGAGACTATAAAAAAAAAATTATTTTTTTTTAAAATTTACATTTGTTAACGTAATTTTAACTACCACAACTACAATTTTCCAAATATTTATGTTTTTATTTTTGTATTCGCAACCCAAGTAGCACTGCTATCCATAATACCCATTGAAATTACCAAAATACCTGTAGTTTTTACACAAAAATCAATCAAAATTAATTTTTTCTCAATTTTTCTTAAAGTTTTTACTTTCAGTCCACTTTCACTCAAGGTGGTGTAAAAAAAAAGTATGGACACTACTATGGCAAGTTTTTTTAAAAATTGGCGCAACTGATCGGGATTCCAAAATGGTATAGTACACTAGGAAAAGTAACTACAAAAAAAAAATATGCGTACTATATCTAAACAAGAACCAAATTTCATAAATACTTGTTGATACAACACCACTTTTATTAAGCGCCCATAATAGGTTTTTTGTTGCAAATTCTTGGAATTGGAATAGGACATGAGGTAGTCGATAAAATTTAGAAGTTAGAGAGAGAAAGATAAAATAGATAAAGATAAAATAAAGACTACATAAAATACTCTTTCTATCTCTCTTTTTATATTCGTTGTAGTATAACAAAAGGGTAGTCAGTACGCTCTGCTCCTTTGATTACTGTGTACCGTTCTGTATTCAATTGACGTGGCTCTCGTATTAACGACCTTTGGCTTGCTTTTTGGACTGGATTAAATGATGTGCGAATTGAACTGACCTGGCAATATTTTGGACTGTGTTTGTGTATTTTGTGAACTGAATTATTTGCGTATTTCTAAAGGTTTAGCGTTTATCATGCCGCTACCATACACACCGTTGGAATACGCTAATATGCACCTCATTTATGGAGAATGCCGATGTAATGCTAACGCTGCTAGCAGATTGTATCGAGAAAGGTACCCAAATGTTGGAAGGTACCCGGATTATCGAGTATTTATTAATGTGCATCAAGCGTTTTCGGAGGGTCGTTTACCATCTGATAGGAGAAACGCTGGAAGACCTAGATCGGCAGGCGATGAAGTAGTTCTTAATGAAATAGAAAATGATTCAACTACCTCGGTACGTGCTATTGAAGCAGCTACAGGAATCCCAATAAGTTCTGCACATCGAATTCTCCAACGACACAGACTTCACCCATATCACTACAGGCGTGTGCAGACATTATTGCCGCGGGATTATCCACTACGGGTCGCATTTTGTCGCGTAATGCTACAAAAGCACAGGGAAATTCCCCAATTCTTAGACAGAAATTCTATGGTCGGATGAAACAACTTGCAAGAAAGATGGTTATTTAAATATTCACAACCTACATAGCTGGAGCAATGAAAATCCGCACCTAATGAGACAAGATAAATCTCAATATCAATTCAAGGTTAACCTATGGACGGGCATATTGAATGGAAAAGTGATTGGGCCCTTTGAGTTACAAGGAAACTTAGATGGCAATAGTTATTTGAACTTTTACAAAACGACTTGCCAGAATTATTAGAGGACGCACCCATAAGTGATTTACAAAACATGTGGTTTCAAAATGATGGTTGCCCAGCTCACTATGCCCGTCCTGTGCGGGAATACTTAAACCAAGAGTATCCAGAGCGTTGGATCGGACGGCTTGGTCCTATCTTATGGCCACCTCGTTCACTCCGATTTAAACCCCATAGACTTCTTCTACTGGGGTTGTCTTAAAGATAGGGTCTATTCAAAATCCATAGCAACGTTGGATGAGCTTCGCCAAAAAATCGCTCAGGCTGCGGATCATTTAAATGGTAGAAGATATGGACGACGAATAAAACGATCTTTTTTAAGGCGATGTCGTGCCTGTATTAATGCCGGCGACAAACAATTTGAACATTTATTGTAATATTCATATTGCAAACAATTATGGAAATAAATGTGAAATTATTTTTTGTACCATTTGTTTTGTTTCATTCAACATTTTTCAACAACAAAATACCATCTATCTGTTTCCATCGAACGTATAAAATACGTCTATCACTATCTGTTTTATTGGCTACCTCATGTCCTATTCCAATTCCAAGAATTTGCAACAAAAAACCTATTATGGGCGCGTAATAAAAGTGATGTTGTATCAACAAGTATTTATGAAATTTGGTTCTTGTTTAGATATAGTACGCATATTTTTTTTTTTGTAGTTACTTTTCCTAGTGTACTATACCATTTTGGAATCCCGATCAGTTGCGCCAATTTTTAAAAAAACTTGCCATAGTAGTGTCCATACTTTTTTTTTTACACCACCTTGAGTGAAAGTGGACTGAAAGTAAAAACTTTAAGAAAAATTGAGAAAAAATAATTTTGATTGATTTTTGTGTAAAAACTACAGGTATTTTGGTAATTTCAATGGGTATTATGGATAGCAGTGCTACTTGGGTTGCGAATACAAAAATAAAAACATAAATATTTGGAAAATTGTAGTTGTGGTAGTTAAAATTACGTTAACAAATGTAAATTAAAAAAAAAATAATTTTTTTTTTGTAGTCTCTGTAATATCACAAAAAATTAGATTTATATATTTTTCCCCTATTTGTTATAAGCAAGCGTACCCCCTACTGCCCGCTTATCGTTGAATTTTGGGACACGTTGTATAATACAGAGCTGATATTATTATTATTATTATATATCTACCTTACAGCTTTTGTATAATTATTTTGTGCTTTCAACCTTAGAATATGGCTCAGTAGTATGGAATCCACAATATTTAAGTCACATAAATCATCTTGAGAGAATTCAGAATAAATACCTCAAGCATTGAAAATTTTTTTTTCATAATTTAAATTCATCTCGCCCTTTTAAGTTAAATTCTCTTGTTGAGCGTAGACAATTTAAAGACCAAATTCTTTTTTATAAAATAATTAATTCTTATGTAGATTCGCCTTACCTTGTAAGTAATATATCTCTTAAATGTCCCCGTACTTCCTTGCGAAACAAGCACACATTCCAACCAACCACCGCTCGTACTAATTATGGTTCCAATAAATTTATTTATAGATCATCACATAATTATAATGGTTTTTTCTCCGAAATTGATATTTTCTCAGAATCACTTCCTCGATTTAGGAAGGCAATTATGTCTAAGGATGCAATGCAAGTTGATTTATAGTTTAATTAAATAGATTTTACTTTATATAAGGTCAGTCGGGGGAAGTGCGCCATAAAATTTTCATAGCTGGATTCAATGAAAAATAATTTCTTTTTGTGCTGACTTAAGAACGTAATTTTATTAATTTAAGAATATTTGGTATTTTGTGATAACAACCTATTGCCATTCAAGGAAATCGGTCCATAAATTAATAATATTTTGCTCAAAGTAAAAAATATGATAGTAGGCGCACTTGCCTCTGGAAATGGGGTAAGTGCGCCTGTGTAAAAAAAAAACGCCAATATGGAACATTATAAAGAAAACACTCATTTTAGTCCATAGAGAAATAAGTTTTACTCGCATTGCTCTTGAATAATTTTTAATCACACAATTTTATAACAAACTATGGCTGTCAAATCAAATTCGGGGTAAGTGCGCCATATATTTGTAAATCAGGGCTTCAAAACATTTTAGTTTTTTTTTTTATATATTAAGGTATTAATATTAGACTTTTGTGTGCAGATATATTGGAATAAAAAAATGGTAGCCCTAATACAAAATCCATTTTATTTCTAAAAACAAAAAAAATTATACAAAAATGTAGGAATTAACAATTTTGAATGCCTTATAACTCAATTACTTAGAATTTGGCCTTATGACATTTAATATGTTTTAGCTGCATTATACCCAGATAACGTGCCTGATCGAACAGTTGCAACCTCGTCACGTAAAGTTGCTCTAGACCAAAATATTTCATTTCTTTTGTAAAAACGAATTAACTAATACGCCCTTTTATTTAAGTCGGCTCAAAATAAAATACAATATAACATTTTAAAAATAATAATTCATATTAGTAAAACATATTTTCAAAAAGGGTTGGTAATATATGGTTCAGGGGCAAGTGCGCCATACGACTAGTAACTGTGGCGCACTAGCCATACTGGCATTTCGGGAAATGAAAAAGCCGACCAAATCGCTAAAGAAGCTATTTTATGTGGTGATATCTATCCATATAAAATTTTCCACCATGATCTATCATCAATGCCAAAAATTGACCATATGAAGTCTTGGGATAATATTTGGTCCTCCACTAGTCAGTTTAAGGGTAAATTTTATTATTATATTCAACCAAATATTCCCAATAAACCTTGGTTTTCTAAAACGGATTTCTGTAAAAGAACTACGACAACACTAATACGTATGCGTTTGGGTCACGTTTGTTCTCCTCAACATCTTGCTAGGCTCGGCATTGCCAAGTGTGAATTGTGTGAGTGTAGTGAAGATATCGGACATTTGAATCATGTATTTCTGTCATGTACTAAATATGATACATTTCCTTTATATCAGCGCCTCATTTTGCTTGACATCCCCCTTCCTACATCCATCCCCGTTCTTTTAAGCACTTGTAACCATGATGTATATAGATCTTTATGTCTATTTTTTATACAGAATAATATAAACATTTAATTATGTATTAATTTTCTTTTCATGTAATCATTACTGATCTTCCTTCCTTTCAAAATTTTCGATAATTCCTATTCTATGACAATCCTGTTTCCCTAACTTGACATTGGTATAATGTACAACAATTGCCATAAAAAAAATGTATATTATAATTTTATTGATATCTTAACTTTATCTTTACGCTCATTGATTTTAGTTTGCTGAGACATAGTTATGTTTCTCGATCAAAGAGCATAATAACTAATTATAAAATAATACCAACCAAATAATTGCTGGCTACGCTACCTTATTCCATTTATTATGTATCTTAAACTGTAACTTAAATTTTTAGCAAGGCATAGTGCAACATAAAAATATAGGTACTGTAACGACAATGAAACACGGGAGCTAGCGGATGACTGATTTATTAATTGCAAAAACTAACCTACCCTCCACCGTATGAATATTATGCATATAATATAAAGATCGGTACATCATCTCCCCTCTAAATTAAGTAATCACTTAATAATAATTAAATTAATTAATCACTAAACTATTTTATCAGGTCGAGCATGTGCTCGCTGAACCCGACGATATGCACGCAATGCTCGTGCCGACGCGCCGGGCGGCATGGCTGGTGACGGCGGCGTGGCTGGCGGCGATGGGTCGCCGGGCCGAAATCCCGCCGCTGACTTTTCCACATCCGTGTCGCCCGACGCATCCTTTAACACTTCTGTGGTCTCCTTACCGACCTCCAGTGCTTCTGTATTTTCATTGGTTTCGATTGGCGTTATACTCGTACGGGATAATGAATGACGATTTTTTTCTTGTACCACCGGCATTAGTTGGTCAACGTGTCTGCGCCACTCATCACCTCTCCCCATATCGACTTTATATGAAACTGGACCTGTTTGCTTTACGACGGTCCCCGGGGACCATTTACCCCCTCTAGTAGTATAATCACGTGCCAGAACAGCGGTGCCTGTTGTAATACTTCGCGCGGTTCCACCCATTGACTTTATTTGCCGTTGTTGTGCATCGCGCACGTTGACCGACACGTCCGGTCGAAGAGCGTCAAGTCGACAGCGTAGGCGCCGCCTTTGTAACGCCATGGCTGGGGACACACCCGTAGTGGCGTGTTCACAATTTCGATATTGTAATAAGAATTTGCTTAGAGCCGTGGCGACGTCTGCGCCCTCATGTAATGCTCTCTTTATCGCTTTTTTGACTGATTTAACTGCGTTTTCCGTCGCGCCGTTCCCTTGGGGTCGGTAAGGAGCCGTAGTTACATGTTGAATTCTATTGTTTTTACAAAAAGACTTAAATTCCTTTATCGGTTATCGGTAACCAATTGTGTCGGCAACCCGAACCTAGCAAAAATATCTCTAAAAACCGCAATCGTTGAACGGGCATTCGTACCTCGCATGCGTATTGCCTCGATCCACTTGGAATGTGCATCTACTAGGATAAGATATTTTTGACCCCCGCAATCGGCGAAATCCGCATGGATCCTATGCCACGGATGAAGTGGATACTCCCAGGGATGGAGCGGTGCATGTGGCGGCGCATCTCGCACCACGCGACACGCCTCGCAGCTGCGACATGTCTCCTCCATATCTTTATCCAAGTTAGGCCAATACACATAATTTCTTGATAAGTTTTTCATTTTATTTGTACCCAAATGGCCTTCATGAATTTCCTTCAAAACATTTTTTTGCAAAGTCAGCGGTATAACAATTCTATATTGGTATATAAGACAACCCAACTCTTCAAATAAATCTTGTTTCCTACAAAAATATGGCTTTTCGTCGTCACAACCCGGTACCGACGGCCAACCAAAATTAACATACCTTTTAATTTTATTAAACAATGAATCCTTTTCGGTTTCTTTTGCGATATCCTTAAAGTTAATCTGGATAGAATCTTCTATTATATTTAAATACTGACAATTAAACTTTCCGGAACCTTCTAAACGGCCCTCCTGAGGTAACGGTAATCGCGACAAGGCATCGGCTGGACCGTTGTCTATAGATCGTACAAATTCCACTTTGAAGTCGTATGCCGCCAGGCGCGCGGCCCACCGCTGCAACCGACTTAAAGATAGAAGATACTGATGATGTTTCGTAACACCAAACAGTATCGCGAGCGCTTCCTTATCGAGTTGACTATAATTGCGCTCGGGCGCGCTAAGCGTGCGCGACGCGCAGCTAAGCGGGCGCTCCGAGCTATTCGGATAGCAATGCGCGAGTACGGCGCCGAGCCCGTACTGCTATCTACAGACAGCACCAGCGGCAGTCCCTCCTCATAATGCGCTAACACACGATCACTCAGGAGAGCCGCCTTAGCTTGCTTAAATGATTTTTCGCAATCCGAATTCCATTTCCAGTCCACCGTTTTTTTTAATAAGTTATGTAACGGATATAATAATGTACTTAAGTTTCTAATAAATTTTCCATAGTAATTTAACATTCCCAAAAAACTTTTGAGTTGCGTAACATTCTCCGGTCGTGGCGCACTGGAAATGGCTTCCAGCTTTGCCGGATCCGGTCTTAACCCGTTTTTATCTATAACTAGCTTTTGCCCGCGGCTCCGCCCGCGTTAGAAAGTTTTTCGGGCTAAAGTATTCCGTTATAAAAGTCACGCTATATATTTTCAAACTGTCTCCATAACAAATTTCATCTTAATATGTTGGGTAGTTTTTGAGTTTAACACGTTCAGGCAGTCGGATGCAGCGGGGGACTTTGTTTTATAATATATTTTTGTAGAACTTTTTAAGAGGAACAATCCCGTCATGCATCATTGTTGCATAACTTTAACTGTTTACGCAGCGCACGCAACGGAAGCCCTCAAAACTAATAAATTTTCTCCGTTTTTGCAACATGTTTCATTACTGCTTCGCTCCCATTGGTCATAGCTTGATGATATATACCCTATAGCATTTCAAAAACAGAGTGCTATCCAACACAAAAATATTATTTCAGTTCGATCTGATAGTTCCTGAGATTAGCCATTACTGCTCCGCTCCTATTGGTCATAGCGTGATGATATATAGCCCATAGTACTCCACGAACAAAGAACTATCCAACACAAAAATATTTTTTCAGTTTGAACCGGTAGTTCCTGAGATTAGCCATTACTGCCCGCTCCTATTGGTCATAGCGTGATGATATATAGCCTATATATAGCACTACACGAATAAAGAGCTATCCAACACAAAAAGAATTTTTCAGTTTGAACCGGTAGTTCCTGAGATTAGCCATTACTGCTCCGCTCCTATTGGTCATAGCGTGATGATATATAGCCCATAGTACTCCACGAACAAAGAACTATCCAACACAAAAAGAATTTTTCAGTTCGAACCGGTAGTTCCTGAGATTAGTCATTACTGCTTCGCTCCTATTGGTCATAGCGTGATGATATATAGCCTATAGCACTACACGAATAAAGAGCTATCCAACGCAAAAATAATTTTTCAGTTTGGACCGGTAGTTCCTGAGATTAGCCATTACTGCTCCGCTCCTATTGGGTATAGCGTGATGATATATAGCCTATAGCACTCCACGAACAAAGGGCTATCCAACGCAAAAAGAATTTTTCAGTTTGGACCGGTAGTTCCTGAGATTAGCCATTACTGCTCCGCTCCTATTGGGTATAGCGTGATGATATATAGCCTATAGCACTCCAAGAACAAAGGGCTATCCAACGCAAAAAGATTTTTTCAGTTTGGACCGGTAGTTCCTGAGATTAGCCATTACTGCTCCGCTCCTATTGGGTATAGCGTGATGATATATAGCCTATAGCACTCCACGAACAAAGGGCTATCCAACGCAAAAAGAATTTTTCAGTTTGGACCGGTAGTTCCTGAGATTAGCCATTACTGCTCCGCTCCTATTGGGTATAGCGTGATGATATATAGCCTATAGCACTCCACGAACAAAGGGCTATCCAACGCAAAAATAATTTTTCAATTTGGACTGGTAGTTCCTGAGATTAGCGCGTTCAAACAAACAAACAAACAAACTCTTCAGCTTTATATAATAGTATAGATAAAACCTATATATTTGACACTCTCTTGTAAAAAACTGCATTTACTCAATTTTACTGTCAAACCCGTGTCGCGCAACCGCTCGAGTACAGCTTTCAGATTTCTAATATGGGAAGTTCTGTCTACGCCCGTGACGCAAATATCATTCAAGAATACTACACAATTTGGAATGCCGCGTAGTGTCTGTTCCATAATTTTCTGAAACTTTTCGGGTATACAAGAAAGACCGTATGGGGTACGCCGATACGCAAATGTCCCTATGTGTGTTGTGATGGCAGTATAAAGCTGCGAATCATCCGTTAATAAATATTATTCGTAAGCATGTCTAAGGTCGATTTTAGTAAATTCTTTCCCGCCACTGAGCTTTGCAAATAATTCCTCAATTCGCGGTAATGGGTAAAAATCGCGTTTCAGTTTCGGATTTATGGTTATCTTATAATCACCACAAATTCTGATTTCGCCATTCTTTTTCACTACCGGAACAATCGGCGTCCCGTAATCCGCGTAGTCGAGTTTGTAAATGGAGCCGTCCGCCTCAAGCCGGCGCAGCTCAGCCTCGACCCGTCCGCGCAGCGCGAGCGGCACGGGCCGCGCGCGCACATACACAGGTTCATTGTCTGTCAGCTGCAATCGAATGGTTTGCTTACATGTACCTAGCTTGTCCGTAAATACTTCTGGGAATTCTAGACATAGGCGGTTCACGAATCCATCGGCGGTCATAGTGTGGAGATTAATTTGGGTGACTTTTAGAGCCCGCAGCCAATCCCTACCCATTATAGGCCGTGCTCCCCTTTTAATCACATATAACCGTAAAGCATTCGCGGAAACGTTTCGTAGTCTCGCATTTACTTCGATATAACCCAGCGATTCGATTCGTGATCCGGAATAACTACGTAACATTATATTATCAACTAACAGAGACTTATAACTAAACATGCGTTTAAACATTTCTTCACTGATGATCGATATACGACTACCCGTATCGACTTCGCACTCCACGTCGTACCTGTCAATGACCACTTTAATAAAATAAGGTTTGTTACCTTTGGTCGCCACGTCTAAGTTGAACAAAACGTCATCAGATTCATTTTCACTTGCACTACTGCTAACATAATTTTGTCGACTGTCCCTATGGCCACCACTGCCACACACCATTTTGCACATCACTTTTAAATGCCCTCTTTTGTTACACTGATCACAATTATAATGCATGTACCGGCACCGATCCGGACGATGCGCCTTCCCACATCGCCAGCAGGCCTGCGCCGGCGCCAAGCTGGCGGCGCGCTGTTCGCCGCGGCTGCCCGGCCCGCGCCCGCCGCCTCCCCGTGCATAGTGTACGCCTTCGCCCGCTTCGCCGCTCGCACCCGGGCTCGCTGTCAGCCCCGTTGTGCCGCTTACCTCTGCATGTTTTTCTGCGGCTTCCAGAGCCAGCGCCAACTCCACCGCTTCTTTATATTCAATTTTCTTCTCTGCGAATATTCTAGAACGCATGGCTTCACTCATCAGGCCTGACACGAATTGATTACGGAGATTTTCCTCCAGGGACGAACAAGTTTTACACTTTCCAAAGTTACATGTGGTAGCCAAGTGTTTTAATGCTTGTAGATATTCCATAAGAGACTCGCCAGTGTGTTGACGTCGCAACCTGAATACGTGGCGCTCCGCAATTTCCGACCGTTGTGGTTCCAAATGATCCGATACAAGTTTTACTAGTGCATCGTATGTCTTATCCTCCGGGAACTCAGGAGAACACAAGTCGCACATAAGCGAATATGTCGCCTCGCCGACGATTGTGATTAACATGGGCACTTTACGGTCATCTTTGATGTCATTTAATAAAATGTACTGATTTACTCGACGTATGTAGGCTGGCCACTGTTTTGAGTTCAAATTAAATGGTTCCAACTTTCCAATAAGCATTTTAAAACACTGATATAATAGACACGATTAAATGCGTTAGAAAAAATATTCCGACCTCGTCGCCAATGTAACGACAATGAAACACGGGAGCTAGCGGCTGACTGATTTATTAATTGCAAAAACTAACCTACCCTCCACCGTATGAATATTATGCATATAATATAAAGATCGGTACAGGTACAAAATGAATCAAACACAACTGGATGTTTGTCACAACAAGTACTGCTTTCTTTAACAATTGTTACTTATAAATCAGTTTCAGTTTGTTTGTTTATATTATGGTTTGTTATATTATGGTAGAACCTAATCCCTTTTGTATATGATCTTCTTTTGAGCTTGTGTATCTCTCTTTTAATTCTTCAATGTCGATACAAAATTTTCGGTGCTAGCATATCACTATTGTAAGGGGCGGAGTCGGCGCCATTTTATGCATTCAACATGCCGCATGTCACGTGACCATATCGGTCATCCTCTATACTCTTTTATTATTGGTTGACATCATATTTTGTTCCGGTTTATTCATTCTAGTGAAGCGGAGCATAATATGCATTATGCTGTAGGACCATGCGATTATAAATCGGCTCGATTACTAATACTCGAATAGTTCAATTACCCAACTAATCAAGCTATTCGAATAATACTATAGTAAGATGTTCATGCATTCAAACAATATACAAGCTACTTAGATACTCATTATTATTATTTAAATTAATATTTACATAAATAATTAATAATATTTATTATAAGGAATAAAATGTCATATATTTATAAATAAAATACTATATAATAAGAAATAAGGTCAGTCGGGGTAAGTGCGCCATAAAATTATCATAGCTGGATTCAATGCAAAATAATTTCTTTTTGTGCTGACTTAAGAATGTAATTTTATTAATTTAAGAATATTTGGTATTTTGTGATAACGACCTATAGCCATTCAAGGAAATCAGACAATAATTTAATAATATTTTGCTCAAAGTAAAAAAGATGGTAGTAGGCGCACTTGCCTCCGGAAATGGGGTAAGTGCGCCTGTGTAAAAAAAAACGTCAATATTAAACATTATAAAGAAAACACTCATTTTAGTCCATAGAAAAATAAGTTTTACCCGCATTGCTCTTGGATAATTTTTTATAACTCAATATTATAACAAACTATGGCTGTCAAATCAAATTCGGGGCAAGTGCGCCATATATTTGTACATCAGGGCTTCAAAACATTTTACCCCTTTATTTTTGCTATATTTAGGTATTAATATTAGAGTTTTATGTGCGGATATGTTGTTATAAAGAAATGGTAGCTTTAATACGAAATCCATTTTATTTCTAAAAACTAAAAAAACATACAATTATGTAGGAATTAACATTTTTGAATGCGTTTTAACTCAAAAACTTAGAATTTGGCCTTATAACATTTCTCATTTCTTCTTTTGTAAAAACGAACCATTTAAAACAAACAAATATCTGACGAATTAATTAATACACCTTTTTATTTAAGTTGGCTCAAAACAAAATACCTTGAGTACAAAAAATGATGCTGTTACATTTTAATAATAATAAGTCATATTAGTAAAACTTATTCTTAAAAAAGGTTGGTAATATATGGTTTAGGGGTAAGTGCGCCATACGACTATTAACTGTGGCGCACTTGCCCTACTCGACAATTTTGAGGTGCATTTTTTCGCATTGCTAAAAAAACCTTTATTTTAGTATATATAGATAAAATTCGGGCAGGAAGTTAAAATAAAAGATTTAAACTATGTACTCACCTTACTGGTTTACAGAAATATGTTAAATATCTTGAAATATTTGATGTTATCTTTCACGGGGTCATCTCTGTTTACAGGTCTAAATGACACTTAAAATAAAATGGCGAATAAATCGTATTAAAATGAACAGAGCCCTTTGTCTTTTTTAGTGGAACTGCATTTCAGTTAGACGCATAGATATAAGATTGCGATAATTGTATAACATCAATAGTTTTCGATTTTTTTAGGGCAGGTGCACTTACCCCGTCGGCGCACTTGCCCCACCTGACCTTAATGATTTTATTGTAAAAGCAATCATTGAAAAAATCCTCCAAAATGTATTCTTACTACTGAAGCGATAACTCGAACATAAAATTTCGTTACCAAAAACAATGACATTTTATAAATAGACGCGTCGTACACTAACAAAATTGCACATAAAAACAGCGCAGTATTTACTATAGTCACAGCCCAAGCGGATTGCATTGATACGCGCCGAGTGAGCCCGAGTATGTCCGAATGGACCCGAGCGTCGACCGCCCCGTCGCCAAGCCATGTCGGTCGAATAAAATGCATTTATTAGTTAAAAAAATAAGTTAAATAGTGTATACTTATTGAAATGAAACGTTTTTTTTCATTCACAGTTGGAGTATAATTTGTATATCGTCTAAAAACACAGGAAGGCATTTTATTTATAAAAATACAAAAGTTAGTAAGCTGACTAGCGGCGACAGTGGTTGGAGGTTGACTAAGTGAATGTCGGGCAATCATCTTACTTTCGTCTTGCCAGTATTGAGCTCGGACAACGTATCTATATAATAAAAACATCTTAGACCAAAAAATATAACAAATAACAGAAAAATAAAAATTTATAAGTACACATAACCTCTAAGTTTTTTTTAACAAATAACAATTGTACTATCTTGAACAGTAAGACATTGCGGTTGAACTAACTATTGGATCTTTAGGGTCTTGAGCTTGTATGCCACCAACTGGTGTGTCTCGCTTAGCTCTGTATTTTTGGTTGTTAACTTTTGCAGTCAACGGAGATTTCCTTCTTGTTCAACCACGGTTGTTCCCAATTCTCCGAATAACAGCTGTAATGACGTCACCGGATTTTCCGTCTGAAGGCGAAGACACGAACTCGACTCGAGTCCTTAATGCGGATCCAGCATGGAATGACGCTTTTACAACACCAAATACTTTATGGGGTTCTACACTGCCAATAGCTTGCAAATACTTTTGCATGGACGCTTCTGCCAAGCTTTGAAATATTGGATCATTAGGGTCTCGATCCTGTATGCCATCAACTGGTATGTCTCGGTCAACGGTGATTTCCTCCTCATTCAACAACGGTTGTTCAAGCACAGGTTTCTGCTCCACATCGTGGCAATGGTATTCATCATTAGCGACCTTTACACTTTCGTCTTGGAGTTCCTGCATTCTGGCCGTACATTTTATGTACTTTCTAGAATCAAGGTTGCGCGTATCCGAAATAAGGAGGGTGACTTCGATCCTGTAGTATTTGTCGTCCTGTTAAAAATATTGGAGAAATTAATAATCTTTTTTGTCGTTATTTCGAGCAGGGAGGTTATTATGAGCTATGAGTTCAATTTCAATGTTATTATGAGTTCAATAATTTATTCAAATAATTGATAAAATTGTTTTGATGTGCGTTAACTACCGGATTATTACCTTACAACTCTGTTCTGAGGTCCTGGATTCAAATATTATCCTGGAGCCTAGAATGTAGGTTAATTTGTCTGTAAATACATTCCTTTCAGATCATAGGATGGAGCACACAAAGGAAAATTGGTAGCCCTGGTTGCGCCTCTGTTTACCCCATTGGGATAAAATATACCACATATTTTTGTTTCGAATTGCAAGTTCATTTGACCGTAATATTTAATTGTTATATTGGAATATTAATAAATAAATAAAACTTCTTTATAGTATGTTGCTTGACAGTCATGTGCATACCCTAGTTAAACTGATTCATTCCTAATATTTCCAAAAGACATGCTAATTTCATACACATTTCTTTTTTATTTGTGTCATATAAAACCTCCTAAGGTTCATAGCCAATAATGTAAATGAAATTAAATGCAAAAAAAAAAAAAATTGTATTTGTAAAATGCTATACATTATTTAGATTCCGTCAATATTAACTCTACCACCAGTTCGGAAACCAATTCTCACCAGAGAAGAACGGGCAAGAAACTCTAATGTTGCCTTTGCAAAATCAGTTTAAGGTATAAACTACTCTACATGATATAAAGAAAGAAAAAAAATACAATTACTTTTTCTGTGTTATGCAGCAGTTCATTTTTATGCTCGCAAAAAAGGGAATAAATTAATTTTAAATTTCTATATGAGTACATAACTCTCAGCAACTATAAAATTACTAGCTTTTGCCCGCGGCTCCGCCCGCATTATAAAGTTTTTCAGGCTAAAGTTTTCCGTTATAAAAGTAGTAGTTTCCCGGGACCCTATGTTCTTCCCAGGGTCTCAAACTGTCTCCATACCAAATTTCATCTTAATACGTTGGGTAGTTTTTGTGTTTAACACTTTGTTTTATAATATATTTTCGAGAACTTTTTAAGAGGAACAATCCCGTCATACATCATTGTTGGATAACTTTATCCGTTTTGCGCAGCGCACGCAACGGAAGCTCTCAAGACTAATAATTTTCCCCCGTTTTTGCAACATGTTTCATTATTGCTCCGCTCCTATTGGTCATAGCGTGATGATATATAGCCTATAGCACTCCAGGAACAAAGGGCTATCCAAACAAAAATATTTTTTTAGTTCGAACCGATAGTTCCTGAGATTAGCCATAACTGCTGCGCTCCTATTGGGTATAACGTGATGATATATAGCTTATAGCGCTCCACAAATAAAGGGCTATCCAACACAAAACGAATTTTTCAGTTGAAGCCGGTAGTTTCTCAGATAAGCCATTACTGCTCCGCTCCTATTGGGTATAGCGTGATGATATATAGCCTATAGCACTCCACGAACAAAGGGTTATCCAACGCAAAAATATTTTTTCAGTTTGGACCGGTAGTTACTGAGTAATCTCAGTAACTACCGGTCCAAAATAACATTGAAATCGACAAACAGACTCTTCAGCTTTATACAATAGTATAGATTTTGCTTATAATTTTTACGTACTAATTATACAGGGTGTCCCAGAAAATAGTGTCGAGCGAAGATCCAAAGATAGAGCATCCTTGGGATATTCGAATCACTCCCATATATTATGTTCCGTCATTTTTCATAGTATTCGAGTTATGAATATTTTTCAGAATTTTTGAGATTTTTCGATTTGAACTATTAAATGATTTTTTATTTAAAAAAGTAGAAGACTTAGTTGAGGTTTTTTTTGTAACAACTTATCATTAGTTGTACTTTTTGCTAAAATCAATCAGCTTCGTAACTTTAATGAAAATTATGAAAATATAGGTGTAAAGTGAAAAACTTACATTTTATAAATTATGACTTAAATTTTCAACTTTAAATTAAAAATCTAAACAGGTGAATTCGTGGTTCTAAGGCAGGTCAAAAACTTTTCCAGACTCTCAATACATATTCATTAAAAAAACATAATCCTTCATGGGGGCTATTTTGGCTAAATCAGCTTTAAAACACAGCGAGGTGAAAAATTCATAAAACTTGCCATCAGATTACAATTAATTTTTGTGCCGTCTCATCATTCCTATAGTTAATTAGTTTGTTAACTAACCAAAAATGACTGCAAGAAAACTATGAGTTAAGCATTTATTATACTCTTATGTTTAAGACAAATTAATTTTGCATGATTCGTTCTCGTGGTTTGGTGGCATATTTTAATAGTTTTCCACCTTGCTGTCTTTTAAGGTTGATTTTAGCCAAAATAGCCCCCATGAAGAACTATGTTTTTTTAATGAATATGTAAGTTTTTGACCTTCCTTAGAACCACAAACTCACCTGTTTAGACTTTAAATTGAAGTCATAATTCATAGAACGTAAGTTTTTCACTTTACTCCAACATTTTCATAATTTTCATTACAGTTTCGTAGCTGATTGTTTTTCACAAAATAGTACAACGAATGATAATTTAGTTGCAACAAAAAATCTCGAATAAGGCTTATTAGAAATGAAACTTTAGTACTTGCTTACTGCTATTACATTGTTACACTATTACATTGTGTGACGTGCCGGTCGCCGGAAGGGCTAACAGTGTTTTTTTTTAATTTAAAGATAAACATAGAGGTAAGTACCAAAAACAATATGCGTATAGATAAAAAAAAAATATTAATCGTTGAAATCGAAAATTCTCAAAAATTCAGAAAAATATTCATAACTCGAAAACTATGAAAAGTCGCGGAACATACATGGGGGTGATTCGGATACCCCAAGGTGTACTCTATCTGTAGATCTCCGCTTGACACTATTTTCTGGGACACCTGTATACTTAATAAATAATTGATAGCAAAAAAACAAATATTTGTTCTGTTTTTTATATTATGGCTTCCAAGATTTATCAAAAATTTTGCTAATTTCTAGTAGTAATAGCAAATATGAAAAAAAAATTATAAGTAAATAAACAGTGATATTAATGAAATCTTAGAAAAATTCATAACTTCAAGTGTTCTTTAAGACTGGACTGTATTCTTAATAGAATATCATATTAAGCCTTTTTAGAATGAACATTGTAACAGATAATTAAATTAAGATTTCAAATACTTAATTTATTGTTCACTTTTATTCTTAATTATTTAAAAATATTAATTTATAGAAAAAAATATTTTCTTTTTAAAGTTTTTAAAACTAAATTACAAAAAATTTTTTAATAGAACATTATTAAATAGAATAAGAGACATATTTTAATGATAATGAATGATATGAATATTTAATTTCATTATAATAGCATGCAACAATAGTGTGATGTATGGCAAATGAAAATTGAGTCTTACTAATTAAATTATGATACTTACAAGATCCTCTACATTTTGTAAAAATCCTTCTTCACAGGTATAAACTTGATTCGGTAAATTATCATAAATATCTATGAATCCATTTAAAAGTTTATCCTTTTTTTCAAGGCTTAATTCACCGCGTGTAAGCGATATTAATATTGGCAAAATCAAAAATATATTTTTGGTATACATGGTGTATAATCAAACGTCCATTGCCGTACGATGTACACAGCGCTAATGACTATATTCGGCGCTTCGCAGCTTTATATATGTTTTCAACGTGTAAAACATTGATTATCACAGTGCGGACATCTGTGACTTCACTTCTTATCGTTTACCTAACTTTTGTTCACTTGTCCCACAGGGTGTTTCTTAGAAAGCGTAAAATAAAATGTCCATTATCTTTAGATGCACTTGTATCAATATTTTTGTCATTAAACACTTTTTGTGATATAATATAATAACTAAATTAAAAGGCGCTTATAGCGGTGACTAGTAATAGACTCCCCGTCCGTATAGGTCGCGGTACGTTGCCTGCACGATACACCTCGTAACGGTGAGTATCCGAAACAAGGTGTATCCAGGCGTCGCAAGTGACGTCTTCCCGACCAATGGGGTGTGCCTGCGCGCTCACCGGGGCGAGTCACGTAGTCCATGGCGCGCGAGTGTACTTATGATAAGTTTGAAATTAAGTGCATTAAAGTTTACGCTGTAATAAATAGACTCTTATTGAAGCTGACCCACCCCGACTATACGCTTTAATGTATTTTGTCACATATCATTCCAAAAGAAGATATACTCAAAAAACATGTGTGCTTGTATTTTCTCCTACCCCATTTTTTCACATAATAGTATGAATCTAGATTAATCATAGATTTTTTTATAGTCTTTACATACTTATATTACATAAAAACATAAAAGCACGTCGTCGACATAACATGTTTATCATTATTATCCTGAGCCATATTATTCAGAAAGTGCAATGGTGAATATAAACTAGAGCCTTCATTTCAAAATCAACTTGTATTATTATAGTATCGTCTGCCTTGGAGGCGTCACATTGCGTGCACTTTACGTACTGCACTCTGGCTCGGGATTCAAATCTTAGTTTGAACAAAGCGATGTTGAATTTTTCTGTTCAATGTGAGCCCGGATTCAAAAATTACTTAGTACTCCATATGGCAATAGGCTCGCCTCCCAGGGCTCTATCGCATCATAGAACAAAACACAAATGGCAAAAACTTTATGCCCTGGTGGCACCCCTTGTTATCTTACCCCTTCGGGGATAAAGGCGTCATGGATGTGTGTGCATTACTGTAGTCTTTATACTGGAATACCTTTATCTTTTAATCTGACAACATCAATAGATATACGTCACTGGTCAGATTTATTTGTCAAGTGTCATTTGTCAGGGATAAAGTTTGGGAGATGTGACGATTATAATTCTCATTGGCAAAATCATCGTCTGCCACCGATGGAGCCACAATTTAAAAATTGAATTGAATTGATTATAATTCTCTTTGATGTGACGTTTCTACGAACAAAATAAGGTCAGTCGGGGGAAGTGCGCCATAAAATTTTCATAGCTGGATTCAATGTAAAATAATTTCTTTTTGTGCTGACTTAAGAATATAATTTTATTAATTTAAGAATATTTGGTATTTTGTGATAACAACCTACAGCCATTCAAGGAAATCGGACCATAAATTAATAATATTTTGCTCAAAGTAAAAAAAAATGGTAGTAGGCGCACTTGCCTCTGGAAATGGGGTAAGTGCGCCTATGTAAAAAAAAACGCCAATATGGAACATTATAAAGAAAACACTCATTTTAGTCCATAGAGAAATAAGTTTTACTCGCATTGCTCTTGGATAATTTTTAATCACTCAATATTATAACAAACTATGGCTGTCAAATCAAATTCGGGGTAAGTGCGCCATATATTTGTAAATCAGGGGTTCAAAACATTTTAGAATTTTGTTTTTGCTACATTTAGGTATTAATATTAGAGTTTTGTGTGTGGATATGTTGGAATAAACAAATGGTAGCCCTAATACAAAATCCATTTTATTTTTAAAAACTAAAAAAAAACATACAAAAATGTAGGAATTAACAATTTTGAATGCCTTATAACTCAATTGCTTAGAATTTGGCCTTATGACATTTAATATGTTTTAGCTGCATTTTACCCAGATAACGTGCCTGATCGAACAGTTGCAACCTCGTCACGTAAAGTTGCCCTAGACCAAGGTATTTCATTTTTTCTTTTGTAAAAACGAATTAACTGATACGCCCTTTTATTTAAGTCGGCTCAAAACAAAATACAATAGAACATTTTAATAATAATAATTCATATTAGTAAAACATATTTTCAAAAAAGGTTGGTAATATATGGTTCAGGGGCAAGTGCGCCATACGACTAGTAACTGTGGCGCACTTGCCCTACTCGACAATTTTGAGGTACATTTTTTCGCATTGCTAAAAAATCCTCTATTTTAGTATATATAAATAAAATTCAGGCAGGAAGTTAAAATAAAAGGTTTAAACTATGTACTCACCTTACTGGTTTACAGAAATATGTTAAATATCTAAAAATATTTGATGTTATCTTTCACGGGGTCATCTCTGTTTACAGGTCTAAATGACACTTAAAATAAAATGGCGAATAAATCGTATTTAAATGAACAGAGCCATTTATGGTTTTTAGTGGAATTGTATTTCAGTTAGCAGCATAGATATAAGATTGCGGTAATTGTATAACATCAATAGTTTTCGAGTTTTTTAGGGCAGGTGCACTTACCCCGTCGGCGCACTTGCCCCACCTGACCTTATACCGTTACATTATCTTTATAGCAATAAATTCTTACAATATTTATATATGAAAATAAATAAGTTTTGTACGTTAAATAAATCTTAATTTCATTATTAACATGATAGAAAAGAAGAAAGGAAATGGGACTTCGGCGCCGAGTAACAAAATGTAAAGGAACAAATTCCAACATTTCTACAATGTTTACATATTTTTTTGCAATTTTTATGCTAATTTCAAGTATAATTCCACAGTACTGCATGGCAGAGTTTATAGTGTATTTACATTGTAACATAATTATTCACATCAAGCGTTAATAAATAATATTTTTTCAAGGTGACAATTTTTAAAAAGATAACAACTTTCTCTTTTTTGTAAATTTGTCCAGACTTTTCGTATAATTATCGGTGTGATAGTTGAATTATATGTATATAAACTGTATGATGCGGTAAATTTTATTTATTGGATTAATATATTTTATTTTATTTTATAAGCGACGATAGTCTAGTTGGGTGTGGAACGGTCTGCCAAGACGAATGTCCGCAGGTTCAAATCCCAAGGGCACACACCTCTGACTTTTCTAACAAATCACGTGTGTATTCTTTGTGAATTTATCGTTCGCTTTAACGGTGAAGGAAAACATCGTGAGGAAACCTGCACATCCGAGAAGTTCTCTATAGGAATTTCGAAGGTGTGTGAAGTCTACCAATCCGCACTAGGCCAGCGTGGTGGACTAAGGCCTAATCCCTCTCAGTAGTAGAGGAGGCCCGTGCTCAGCAGTGGGCAAGTATATAATACAGGGCTGATATTATTATTATTATTATTTATTACACAAGCACAAGTAACAAAGAAAACTACTTAAATCTTAGTGTACAAAAAGAAAAGCATTGAATGAAAAACTTCTGACGCTTGTTTATGTATCGCTGTTACATTTGCTTAAGGCGATACCTCAAGGTCCATTTTCATACATTTTGTTTCGGCTTTAATCTGGGTAACTAAACAAGTATTGGCAAGTAAAGAATTTAAATTCACGTCTAGTTAGTGATTAGTTCTCGCAGTTGAAAGAAAAATGTAAAAATAATTAATAATCATGGATATTTCTGCCTTTAAAATTTCGTCATATTAAATTCTTTACTTGCCAATACTTGTTTAGTTACCCAGATTAAAGCCGAAACAAAATGTATGAAAATGGACCTTGAGGTATCGCCTTAACTTTACATTATTACGTGATTAATTACATATATATTCAGACTAAGAATTAGTGTGAAAAGTTTTCTTTCGCTTTGCCAATTTTTTTTTTTAATATTTATTAATAAGGCAGGCAGATGTGGCGGAGAACTTAGTTTCATAATATTATAATTTTAACATTTTGTTTAAGAGGAAAAATTCCATGATGAATATTTGTTTTGTAACTTTCACCATTTACGTAGCATATATGCAAGGAAAATTGTAGCAAATAATATTTTTTCCTGTTTTTCAACATTTTTCCATGATGCTTCGGTCTTATTTGACATCTATACTATTATATAAAGCTGAAGAGTTTGTTTGTTTAGTTGTTTGTTTGAACGCGCTAATCTCAGGAACTACCGGTCCAAACCGAATAATTCTTTTTACTTTGGATAGCCCTTTATTCATGGAGTGCTATAGGCTATATATCATCACGCTATACCCAATAGGCGCGGGGCAGTAATGGCTAATCTCAGGAACTACCGGTCCAAACTGAAAAAATCTTTTTGCGTTGGATAGCCCTTTGTTCGTGGAGTGCTATGGGCTATATATCATCACGCTATACCCAATAGGAGCGGAGCAGTAATGGCTAATCTCAGGAACTACCGGTCCAAACTGAAAAATTATTTTTGCGTTGGATAGCTCTTTGTTCGTAGAGTGCTAGAGGCTATATATCATCACGCTATACCCAATAGAAGCGGAGCAGTAATGGCTAATCTCAGGAACTACCGGTCCAAACTGAAAAAATATTTTTGCGTTGGATAGCCCTTTGTTCGTGGAGTGCTATAGGCTATATATCATTACGCTATATTCAATAGGAGCGGAGCAGTAATGGCTAATCTCAGGAACTACCGATTCGAACTGAAAAAATATTTTTGTGTTGAATAGTCCTTTGTTTGTGGAGTGCTCAAAGTTATATATCATCACGCTATGACCAATAGGAGCGGAGCAGTAATGGCTAATCTCAGGAACTACCGGTTTCAACTGAAAAATTCGTTTTGTGTTGGATAGCCCTTTATTTGTGGACCGCTATAAGCTATATATCATCACGCTATGACCAATAGGAGCGGAGCAGTAATGGCTAATTTCAGGAACTACCGGTTTGAACTGAAAAAATCTTTTTGTGTTGGATAGGCCTTTGTTCCTGGAGTGCTATAGGCTATATATCATCACGCTATGACCAATAGGAGCGCAGCAGTAATGGCTAATCTCAGGAACTACCGGTTTGAACTGAAAAAATCTTTTTGTGTTGGATAGGCCTTTGTTCCTGGAGTGCTATAGGCTATATATCATCACGCTATGACCAATAGGAGCGGAACAGTAATGAAACATGTTGCAAAAACGGGGAAAATTATGAGTTTTGAGAGCTTCCGTTGCCTGCGCTACGTAAACGGTTAAAGTTATGCAACAACGATGTATGACGGGATTGTTTCACTTAAAAAGTTCTAAAAAATATATTATAAAACAAAGTCCCCCGCTGCATCTGTCTGCCTGAACGTGTTAAACTCAAAAACTACCCAACGTATTAAGATGAAATTTGGTATGGAGACAGTTTGAGACCCTGGGAAGAACATAGGCTCCCGGGAAACTACTACTTTTATCACGGAAAACTTTAACCTGAAATACTTTATAACGCGGGCGGAGCCGCGGCCAAAAGCTAGTAGCGTATATGATGTTATATAGCCGATAGCCTTCCTTGGGAAATCGGCTATCCATAACATGGTTCCATGTTATATATTTCACACAAATTGAATTATATATAACTCATAAATATATGGTTTTACTCCAAAAGACAAATAGAAGGTGAACCATGTGTTATTGTCTTTCAAATTTTTTGTCTTTTTTATGTGAGCCTGGCAATGTGACAGCACTGCACCTGATGGTAAGCAGAGTAAGATGCAATAGAATGTTGGCTGATGATAGATGATTACCCTTCGGCACTTAATACAGTAATTATGCCGGCCTGTTGCAATTGGATATGGAGACTGATCCTAGAATGCGACACACTTGTGTGGGCCACTATGGTGGGTTTTAACACCTTATGTATGGTGGTAGCTAAACGGGCGGATATAAAATATATCCGGTAGGTTATATTTTATATCCGCCCGGTTTATTTTATTTCAACGAAAATAGTTATTAGTTTATAAACTCTATGAAAAATATTTAGAGAATAAAAATTTTGCTGAAAATATTGGTACTTACTGCAGCATTTGATCCCAACACCAAGTATCTAAGATTTTAAGAACTTATCAACGGTAGCGGTGGCGGTTCTTCCATAGAAGCCCAAAAGCCTGGCTTGCCCTAAAATTATTTGCACAAAACGGAATATGGAACTATAATCATAATTTTACGTTCGGTACAGTAAAGATAAAAATTCCCACGCTAAGTGTCGGTGCATCGAGTCGATTCGCCTCGAGCGCACCTACACACATACTAATACATCTTAACACATACTTACCACCAGAGATGTGAAAAATAGTTTAGTAAAAGTATTTAAATACAAAATGCAAATACATTGTTAGTTTAGTATTTAAAATAGAAATACAAAATAGTTTTAAGGCGATACCTCAAGGTCCATTTTCATACATTTTGTTTCGGCTTTAATCTGGGTAACTAAACAAGTATTGGCAAGTAAAGAATTTAAATTCACGTCTAGTTAGTGATTAGTTCTCGCAGTTGAAAAAAAAATATAAAAATAATTAATAATCATGGATATTTCTGCCTTTAAAATTTCGTCATATTAAATTTTAAAGGCCGAAATATCCATGATTATTCATTATTTTTACGTTTTTCTTTCAACTGCGAGAACTAATCACTAACTAGACGTGAATTTAAATTCTTTACTTGCCAATACTTGTTTAGTTACCCAGATTAAAACCGAAACAAAATGTATGAAAATGGACCTTGAGGTATCGCCTTAAGTAAAAGTATTTAAATATAAAATGCAAAATACGTAATTTCAAAATAGGTTTTCCAAATAAAATACCTGGTTCTTATTTAACTGATTTTAATACTAGTGTATGTTCAAAGAGTTCATCTTTCATGTTAATTCTATGGGGCCTCATAATAATTACACCGAATGAAAGTAGTCGTTCAAAAGGTTCAGAACTTGGTAAGCAGGTATTATATTTAAGGAAGAGTTTTTTTTTACATTTAGACATCTGTTCAAAACCTTCTAAAGCATTATCTTCATCTTTTAAATATTGTAGTGTTTCCAGATCTAATGTAGTCATCGCCATTGATTTCAAATTTGTTTGTCGCGCAATGTTGGCATAATATTGTTCTTGGTGACAAGGATTACGATCAGACCGTTTATAAATGACCTAATTTTGAATTTTAAAATAATGAAAAATAATAAAAATAAATTAAAAATGTAACAAAACTATTTTGTATCTTCGAAATAACAAATATTTATATAAAGTATTTCAAATAAAATGCTAAATACTTTTCGAAAAAAGTAGTATTTCAAATATAAAATAAAAATAGGTATTTTGCATTTTGTATTTGTAGTTAAAATACATATATTTCAAATAATACACATCTCTGCTTACCACATCTAAACCGTATCAGTTTGCACGCATTTCATTATTAATATAAAACACGCGCACAAAATATATTCTATCACTCTCTCTCGCGTAGGCTTCTATGAGGCTTTTTGACTCGGCATTTTTTCTCTTTCACACTTATAGATTGTATACGGATAATATCTTACCACACATATATAGCTATAGTAAGTTTCTATAGCAATCAGTACTAGAAATCTCAGAACAAGAACAAGCATAGAAGGAATCTAAATTACCCTCACATACTTATCCCATTTTTTCAAATAGGCCAAAACCGGTGAAAAGAACGAGACAAATATTATGCTTTAAAATAATCAAATGGTTACCTTTGGTCCTCTTTATGATGCCGAATTAAAAAGCAAATAAAATGTCAAATGTTCCAACTTGCCAATCTCAAAACAATGTCACAAACGCGCCCACACAATTTAGTTATGTTATACTTCAGCGCGTGCTTTTCAAAAGTAGCTACATGTTGTGTAATATTTTATTGTTGTTAATTTTAATAAATACCCAGTGCTGTTTAAGTATAATATAGCCCTAGGAACAAGTAATAGCCTGCGTTATTGTGGGGTGTAAATCTCATTCTTCTCGTAAAGAAAATGAAACTCAGAGTCTACTTCGAAAAACGAAATCCGTAGTTTCGGATGACGGATCGTACATTTTGGTACTACGAAGTGTTACGAATCCGATGACGGATTCGACGACGGATCCGTAATCGGATTTTGACACTTATGACATTTTTACTTTCGTCGACCGCACTATGAAAACACATTTGATATAAAATACATCGTTTCTTCTTTCGGATCTTAGCGTCAATTTTACGAAAGCTCTAAGCCTTTCGTTTGGTACTTAAGAGGTTTTAAAATTGCTCCAAAACTCCTGTGTGAAGAATTGATGCGAGAGGAAAGTGTTGAGCGAAGTTGGAAGCGTCTCTAACTGCGTAAAACCTTCGTAACATGGAATTTGTAAGAACTTATATGACTTTGCCACCCCTTTTTGAAACCATCTGCAAGGATATAGTTCTACTGATTCCTCCCAAGAACATATACAGGGAATTGATACTACCACTAAGGTAAGCTACAGAAGAAATATTACTTTCTACCTTTCTCAAGAACCTAGCTGGTATTAGTATGTAGTATTCTTAACGTTTAAATGGTCTTGATTTTGTTTTTAAATGCATTGTACTAAAATGTATATAAATAAATAAATAAATAAATATTTGTCTGATAATTTCATATTTTGACTGCACTACATATTTATGCCAAGAGTTGTTAGGGAGCTGTGGAACTAAGAATAGATGGGTCCATGGCCCAGCACACAGTCTTTGAGTGCCTCAGGCAAGTGTCTGAGTCAGCCTCATATATTGACTAAATTTATAAAATTTCCACAAAACCGACAAGAAAGGACTCTTATTAAAGAACAGTGAGTTAATAAATATTAATCATTCTTAGAAAGTACCTAAGTATCATCCACATAGCATTAGCCTTTAATTTAAAAATAAATTTAAACACTTTATTTACTTAGGTTAAACAAGCCATTAATAATTTCTCATTTTTCATAAATATGTAATTCCAGGCAGAATGTATGTGGGTGCATTGACTGCACCCATATAACCATTAGAAAACTTATGAATTTTATGCCATCCTTTGTACAAAGTGCCTATGACTTTGAATTTATTAGACTTTAAACATAATATGTTTTCTTGTTTCAGAATCAAATAATTAAACAACTACTAACTCGCTAGAGCTGCCATAACCAACACTGCATCACGCATGGAAGATTAACTACCAAATATATGTTATCGGAAAATAAAACATTATTACAATCATTTTTATATTTGTTTTTTATTTTTTTTATTCATTTCTTTTAACTCTCTCCAGTACTTCTTTTTTTTCAGTTCAGTCAATGCGAAGGACCCGATTAGAGGTCCGCCTGTGTCGCTGGGTGCACTCGTCATCGTACTCTCCTTGAAACTGTTAGGTGGAATCATAAGAAAAATGTTAATTATTTATTGTAAACATCCTAACACAGGGTACATAAATATATGGGTTCTTATTCCTACTGGGATGAAAAATAATAAAATTCATAGAAAGATTGAATAAATTTTACCATAAAAACCATTGTCTATATCGATGGGCAAAACTAATGATTTCTTTAATAGATCAAACCAAAAATTTACTTGTTATTACACAATAACTGCCTTTACAATGAAAAAGATCATTTGTTTAAAGCGAGTAAATAACATTTTAATAATAAACTTACCAATACAATCAATAATTTTACTTGTAAATTACAATTCCAATTTGTTGTGATTTTCGCCAATCAACTTGTCAATGTCCATCAATTGTCAAAAATTCTAATATTCCACAGATTAAAACATAATGCAATAAGAAATCTTTATTTAAGAAATCTTTATTTGGAATAAATAATACAGTTTTTTTAAAAATACAATGTTCGAAAATATCTGCATTAGTTGGGTAACTGTGTCGCAGATATTAACGCCCACCTCCGTAAAGTCGATAGTTGTATTCCACAATGTAAAGAAAACTTTCAAAAGGTACTTAAGGCGATACCTCAAGGTCCATTTTCATACATTTTGTTTCGGCTTTAATCTGGGTAACTAAACAAGTATTGGCAAGTAAAGAATTTAAATTCACGTCAATTAAATTTCGTCATATTAAATTTTAAAGGCCGAAATATCCATGATTATTAATTATTTTTACGTTTTTCTTTCAACTGCGAGAACTAATCACTAACTAGACGTGAATTTAAATTCTTTACTTGCCAATACTTGTTTAGTTACCCAGATTAAAGCCGAAACAAAATGTATGAAAATGGACCTTGAGGTATCGCCTTAAATCAAAACAAACAAAAAATGTGTGTGTGTGTGGTTGTGTGTGTGTTAGTGTGTGTGTGTGTGTGTGTGTGTGTGTGTGTGAGTTTGTCTGTGTGTGCGTGTGTGTGTGTGTATGTATGCATGTTTATGTGTCCTATTATTTTCCTATTTTTATGAATGATTCTGTATCCTCATATGAAAGGGTTAACAGCCATTTTGTTGTTACAGATTTACATTCACGTAAAGTAAGGGAATATAAGTTAAGAAACTTGTTTGCTTTGTTATATAATCGGGGTCCAATAAAATAAAAATGTTGACTGGATGCAGCAGTTCTACAGGTGTCTGATTGACATACTAAATCTCTTCTTCGTTTTTTTGATACTGGGAGTAAAATGAAGCTCCGAATGTTGACGAAGAATAATTTGAAGGATAAAAAGTTGTCTTACAGAAAGTACTTTTGCAAGAGTATATATTTCAGTAGTTGAGTATAAGATTGGTTTATAAAACATGACCTTCAACACTGCCCTTTGAGCTCTTTCAAGGGTTAGCATTTTGGATACACCACAACCTCCCCAAGCAGTGATGCAGTAGGTTATGACAGACTGCGCTAGCGAGCAGTAGATTATTTTTAAAGTTTTTTGGTCAACTACAGGTCTGAGATTTTTAAAAATGTATATAAGTTTACGAATCCTACTTTTGTTAAATTTATATGTTCATTCCAAATTAAGCGATTGTCAATTATTATTCCAAGATATTTTATTTTCGTTGTTGCAGTAATTGCTGGGCAAGTGCAGTTTTTCATTGTATTACATGAGGCATGTGCAATAAGTGTGAAAGATGAGGGAGGGAGAGAAGAGGATTTTAATGCAAAGCACATATATTTGGTTTTATTGACATTGAGGGTCAGCAGATTATACGCTAACCAGTTCATAACAACAGATAGTGATTGTTCAGCACGCAGCCTAGCTTGAGACCAATTTTTACCATGTATGAGTAGAACTGTGTCATCAGCATACATTATAATTTTGCAATTTGGTAACGATAATTGACAGAGTTCATTTATGTAGATAGTAAACAAGGTAGGTCCAAGGACGCTACCTTGGGGGACTCCAAAATTAATGGATTCATCTTGGCTAATTTTATCTCCAATTTTAACATATTGAGACCGATCACTAAGGTAACTTTTAAAAATATCTAGAGCAATACCCCTAACACCTATGCGTTCCAGCTTTGTTATAAGTATGTCGATAGAGACGGTATCGAATGCCTTTGATAGGTCCAGAAATATACCAATTGTTTTTTCTTTCATATCTAAGTCTTTTACAACGCTTTTAGTCAAATTTAATACTGCATCTTCAGTAGATTTACCCTGTTTAAAGCCAAATTGGTTATCAGAAATAATGTTATATTTATTTATGTAATCTAATAATCTATTATTGAGTAACTTTTCAAGAATTTTTGATAGTGTTGTCAATACCGAAATAGGCCTATAATTATCAACGTTGTTTTTTTGCCCGCTCTTATGAATAGGGTGTACGAGTGCTTTTTTAAATACTTTCGGGAAAACTCCAGAAGAAAGGCATAGATTAAAAATATGAACAAGTACAGGAGTAATTGTTTGACTGATTGCTTTTATTATGGAGGTAGGTATTCCGTCCCAGCCAGTTGCAGTTGTATTTTTAAGACTAAGAATTAGTTGTTCTACTTCATTAGCACTTGTACTCATCAAACACATTGAATTTTGGGGGGGTGTTTTCTGAAAATAGTTTGAATAAATATTTTGGACTGGCTCAGTAATTTTAGATGCTAGGTTTTTACCAATGTTGGCGAAATAATGATTTACATAATTTACAGAACATATAGGATCATTGGCGTTGGTGAGAAGATCATGTGCATTGGAAGAAGTTTTATTAAAATTTCCTACCTTTTTATTAGATCCCACATAGCTTTAGGGTTTCTGTTTGTTTTTTTCAAATTGTGTGCGTTCATATTCACGTTTAACTTTTTAATTGTATTGTTACAGAAGTTTCTATAGCGGATATATGTAACTTTAATAATCTCATTGTCAGGATTTTTCACAGTTTTACGATAGAGTTTGTCGCGGTTTCGCATACAGCGTAAAGGCCAGGCGTAATCCAGGGCTTACGTATTACGTTTTTACTAGGAATTATTTTAATTAAAGTATGTGATGTGATAATGTCTGAAATAATTTTTACAAGCAAGGTAGTTGCTTCATCAGGATTTTCACATCTTAAAACAGCGGAGTAGTCAAAGTTTCGAAGATTATTGATGCAGGCTGTTTCGTCTATACGTTTTGTTAAACGCTGCAAATTATGGTTTGTTTTTATATTAATATTTGCAATAAGCATTACTGGGGCGTGATCTGTAATAGATGAATCTAGAACTAAAGCAGTAGCTTCTTTTTTTTGTTTTTAATATTATATGGTCGAGACAATTTGTATTCCGAGTCGGTAAAGTATGTGCTGGAATTAGGGCATGAAAAGTAAGAGCATTCAGATAAGGGTCAGAATTTGGGTCGTTACTATTAAGTCCAATATTTATATTGATGTCTCCAATAACAGCAATATTTTGGTAGTTGTTTAAGGACTGTAATACCGAATCGAGCGAGATCACAAAATTGTCAATGTTTTTATAGGAAGGGGGGACGATAGAGTGCAATACAAGCAAAGTTATTATATCTGAGAACTAAGCAATTAGCTTCCAGAAAGTTTGGTATCTCAACAGCAAAATTTAGTGAATATCTTGTGTAAGCAACTACCCCATCATTTTGGTTTGTATAATTAGACATTAAAGAATTATAGCCAGGAAGTTCTGGTAGAAGAGGACATTTACTTAACCAACATTCTGATAAAATGATAACATCCACTTGCACCTGGATCCGCACCAATAAAGTTAATAGATCATCAAAATTATGACTTATGCTCTAATATTAATATGCAGTATTTTAAGTGGGTTTACAGCTTTATCTACGTAAACCTGACACATTTCTGGAGAACAGGAATAAGCTTTAGAAACTTCTATCTGTTCAATTTCATTAATAAAATTTATATGGTCCATAATTAATTAGTAACAATTTTAAAAAAGGAATAAAAATATAGAATGTAGAAAAAATATCGTTTGTAAATCTGTACTTAAGGAGAACGAAAAATATATTATAAAATGAGGAAATAAGTAGGACAAAAAGTGTGAAAAGTGAATCCGTGAGACTCAATTGTATATATGGCGTATGAGTGTGTGTATGTGTGTGTAAAATATAACTTATATTATAGTCTAAGGTTAAGTAAGACCGTAGATTGCATAATCAGTAAAAATATTTATTATTTTGTCATTAATAAACATTTAGAGTTATGAAATAAAAGATAGATTGCAGAAAACCTAATTAGACATCCAATTTATATGTTTTTTTACAAGAATGCCATGATAGGTAAAAAATTACGGTTTTTGAAGATACACATCTCTAATCCGACACAATATTTTCATTCGAACGATTGTTTATGGTTCCTAGGCTGTATGGCTAAGAGCCTTTGCCTTCTCCTTAAGGAGTAAATCAAACCAAAAAAAAAAAATGTTTATGGTTCCGAAAGTAACGATGACGGATCCGAAGTAATTTGGTAGTAGGGTTAAATCCGAAGTTCGTCGTTTCTTCGTTTCGGAACGACGTTTCGATGTTCGTTTTTCGAAGTAGGGCCTCTGATGATTTCAGTTTCATTTTCTTTACGAGAAAAATGAGATTTACACCCCACAATAATAACGCAGGCCATTGCTTGTTCGTAGGGCTATATTTTACTTAAACAGCACTGTGTATTTATTAAAATTAACAACAAAAAATATTACACAACATGTAGCCACTTTTGAAAAACACGCGCTGAAGTATAACGTAACTAAATTGTGTGGGCGCGTTTGTGTCATTGTTTTGAAATTGGCAAGTTGAAACATTTGACATTTTATTTGCTTTTTAATTCGGCATCATAAAGATGACCAAAGGTAACCATTTGATTATTTTAAAGTGTAAGCAAGCCGACCTTAGCAACATAATATTTGTCTCGTTCTTTTCAACGGTTTTGGCCTGATTGAAAAAATAGGATAAGTATATGAGGGTAATTTAGATTCAGATTCATAGATGAGCTAGAAAAAAAGCCATGCTTTATAAACAGTGTTGCCAAGTCTTTGCACTTCTACTAATATTAATCATTTATTCTAAATAATATTCCTTATTTGGATGAATAATATTTTATTTTTCATGTATATTTAATAATTTTAGAATAAACATAATGCTATTTACATAACATAAATTATTTTTATGTATTATATGTATTATATAACCTTTTGTATAATTTTAGTAAAAAAATTGAGTATGATTTGCGATTAGTAACTGGCAACACTAGTTGTTTGTTTTGAGCTGGCGATACATTTTTTAAAGTTTTTGTGTTTATTACATGTCTAGTTTATTGGTCTCTGATTACATGTTTTTGAATTATTTAAAATATTTAAATATAAAGAAGATGAGTGAAATGATACCTTATAATAGTTTCAAGTGTGTGAAAGTTTGATAGCCGAGAAGAAAGTAAATTTGTTAGGTTATAATGAAAAACAACAACATTCAACAAGCTGGCGAGAGGCGCGAAATGTACTCCTGAGTTGAAGAACCTTATAAGGTATTTAGTCTAGTATCCAAAACTAATTGGCGTGATGGATACTTCCATACGAATAAACATTACCTAAGTTGTATCATTGACTTTGCACATTTTTCTCGAACGAGACAAGTGTTTGGGATACTTCTGGTTAAGGATAATGATTTAATCGGCGCTGTATGTAAGAGATATTCCAATTTACAAAAACATATAAACGTAATAATTTCGGTAAACAGCGAAATGTAACCTTATTATTTCAGCCATTAAGTAGGTACACTAGGTAGATATGTGACGAAATTTCAAAACAAAACGTTGCGCGTCGACACTCGACAGTAGCTGTACTGTTATTTTTTCTGAGATTAGTTGATAATTGATATAGGTAATTTAACTTCTTTTAGAGGTCATGAGGGCCAAATTTTTTTAACACTAATTTGTGAGACGGAGACGAATTTTTTTTTGTACTGCTTTGGCTTGCCCATACCCGACATAGTAGGCACGCCACTGAACGGTAGTATTATGTACAGCTAACGTTATAAACTTGTGAGTTCATAGAAACTCCTTTAAATGCGATTAATCTTCAACTTCCAGATGGTGGGTGACATTTGGAATACTGTGTGGTGCTACATTTGTGACTAGATTTTACAAAGTTTTGGAACCGGACCATGTTTGGTAATTATTTTTATATTTTTGATATAAAGTCATCAGCAGTAGAATGGCCACTGCGGAACATAGGCCTCCCCCAAAGACTTCCTGATAAATTTATTAGAAGTGGGCCGCATCCAGCAACCTCTTGCGACTCTTATTAGGATGACCTAATAAGAGTCGCAAGAGTCACAAAAACAAATTTTTACGAACTGTGAAATCAAAGTCTGGCTCTGGAGCTTCTGAAACTGACGATAAACTACTGGAGCTGCTGCTGCGACGACGAACATTATCGGTTCGATTGTCCACGTAATAACAAAAACACGCAATATGTACAGTAACTTCCGAAACAGTTCGCAAAAATTTGTTTTTGTGAACAATTGCTTCATCTGTGCCAAAGCGATTCAGGATCCAAGTAATTCGCGTACAAGCCGACAACCGCGGGTTTGTGTTGTACGTAATGAGAGTACAAAAAAAGGTATTATGAACCTTATAAACACACATTCTGATGATGTTGCAATGGACATTGCTTAACATTGAATTTCTTAACACTTTCGCTTATAACTTTTTTATTTATAGTTCTACGACAAAAAGTTACTGGACCAAAGTTGTAGAGAATTTAATTTGCAACAAAAAATGTTTATAATTTTTTTTGTCAGATAAATAGTTTAAGAGATACATCGTAAAAACCATTTCAACCCCTATTTTCAAGATGGCGGCCGTGGGACAAGGGTGGCGACCCCACAAACTTGGTTTTAGCTTTACACTGACCCCCCCTACACTTCAAAAAAATAAAATTGCGTCCTCTAAAAAACGCAACCCCAAATGTAACTTTTCAATGGACTAACGGGACAACGTCTGTCGGGTCAACTAGTTCAAGGATAAAATGTGGGTTTAAAAATGTATTTCCTTAATACTTTTCTTCCAGATGCTGATAGCTTTGTCTGGAGAGTTAACAGGCTATGATGGGTCATTCCCATTTGAGAAACCGGGTGATAAATATGGAGGTGACAAGTACCAGGGAATGAGATTTGTAAGCATGCTATTTGAGTATTTTAATTTATTCTTTACAGTAATATATCGGAAATGATAAGCAGATATGCAACTATACCACATTTAGTCAATGAAATAATAAAATGTACAATAAATTGTACTACTTTTATAATTTATTCTTGAAACCATTTAAATTATATCTGCCATACACAATAATACTTGTTATGAACTCATATAAGGTCCATAATTATTCTGGTGCACATCCAAACTCTGACTGACTTTTTTAAACTATCCCCATATTATGCATAACAATACTATATTCTAAGATGTTTTTATTACATAGATACGTTGTTCGCGCTCAATACTGGCAAGACGAAAGTAAGGTGATTGCCCGACATTCACTTAGTCAACCTCCAACCACTGTCGCGGCTAGACGGCTTACTAACATTTTGTATTTTTATAAATAAAATGCCTTCCTGTGTTTTTACAAATTATACTCAAACTGTGAATGAAAAAAACGCTTCATTTTATACGTTAGTAATAAGTATATAAGGGCGGTCGACGCTTGAGCCCATTCGGGGGCACTCGGGTCCAGGGATTTTATGGATATGAAATTTCGGATATGGATACGGATATGAATATAGGAATAAGATTATATCGGTTTCGGATACGGTTACGGATATGTAATTATTTCGGATTATCCGGTAGTTTCGGATAGTTCCGCTTACGGATATTAAATTAAAGTAAAATAAAAATATTATGTAATATAGTAGGGCGACGATTACTAACTATCGTTCGTCGTCATCGTCGCTTATTAATTATCGACGAAACACAGAGGTTTTCGGAACACTAAGTGTTGTGTTGTGTAAACCTCTGTGTTTTAATTTGAGATGAAGTTTCAGTGAAGTAGTGCCACCTACTCTCCGTGAAAAGATTTGATCATACTGTTTACATTTTGCAAAATTACCTTTAACTTGATCAAAAAATGTCCAAATTAAATTACTTTGGACGCATTTTGTCCTTATAAATCAATTTAGTACGTAACACAACACTTCCTTCATTTTATTAAATTAAGTACCTACCTACTCCTAAATAAAAAATACTATATATACTCTAAAAAATACTATTTATGAATGAGTTTATGTTATGATTAAAAATAACAAACAAACTATACAAAATTCACGTAGTACGTGAGCGGTGAAACAAAAACTTGTCGGAACATGTTATCCGTAACGTATCCGAAACTTTTATAACGGATACGGTTACGGATATATTTTTATTTCGGATATCCGATAGTTTCGGTTACGAAGCTCCATAACATCCCTGCTCGGGTCGTATTAATGCGAGCCGCTAGGGCTGTGACTATAGGAGCATTCCACGTGAAGCGGGCACGCAAACAAATTCGATGTCTCAGATTTTCGTAATATTTGATTATGTTATACCTGTATATGTCCTCGATCCAGATACGAAATATTTTTAAAGTATAAAGTTTGGTTAGCGAGTTAAAGGACTTTTAAGTTTTGACTGGCCGGCTGGTATACGCCACTTCGAATCCAATTATTAAGTTGTTAAATGCTACAATAAAATAGATAAAGCAATGAAATAAATACTTCATGTAATAAGCTTTATATTGTATTTTTGGAAATTGAAAAAGGATATTTTTTTTGAAAAAAGTATGTTTGAAACTTTAAAACTTGAATTTCACAAAGTTGGCATATTTTTATATATTTTTTTTTCTAAAAATAGCTACTATTGTATAGATAATCCCTGCAAAGTTTCATAATGGGCTAAGAAGTCGTTTAGGAGCTAGACCTAGACCTAGATATTGTAACTTTGACTTTGCGGATGAATAACACCTCAGTCCCCCCCGTGACCATGAAGGCTGCAAAGTCTTCGAAACGTCGGGAGAAAACTAAAACATAAAAAACCGCGATAGAATCCGAAAAGTAGTTTAATTTCTATGTCTAACTTTCGTTTCTTTCTTTTCGTAAGAAAACATGATTTCTATGGCAATAAATTTCTTTTCATATCTTTTAATAAAGATTCTAAAATGGAATAGTTTTGTTTTAAAGAATATATAGCTTGTTCTGTTAATCTAGTTTGTAACGTTACCATTTTTATAACATCTTCTACTTAGTATTTCGAATGTTATAGTATGGTACAAATGATCTGTTTGTTATTTTAGGAAAGTCTTTGAATATTATAAAGTACTTTCTAGTCAACAGGGTCTCGATCATATATTTGGTGCTAAACAGTTTGTTAGAGAGATGAATGTTAAGGGATGTAATGAAAGGATGAAATAACAAGAATGCTAGGTGGGTAGACGGATTTTACTTATATTTAGTTATAAGTAAAACTCTGGTTTTTTCGGCGGGGTACTGTAACGTTACCAATTATACTTTAATTACTCTGTTAACGTTACTAACTTACTAATGTTTTTCTAATTAGTCTGTGGCTATAAAGTGAATGATTTACGCCCTCGCAATTATAACTGCCAATCAGCATCATCATTGCTTTGAAATGTCCATTCTCAGAACAATGATAAGCATAGAAGTAACCTCAGAACAATGACAAGCATAGAAGTAACACTATGAAATTTCAGTGTACTTTGTCTTAGACAGCAAGAAATTTAATTGTGTTGCGATCCCTTCTGACATCTTATCGATATCGATAGATGCTTTCTCTATCGGCTATAGTAAAGTCACAGACCTGCTAAAATAAATAATTTTCGGTCAGTCAACTACAAACCGTTGCAAATTGCTATTTTAGATAAAGGCTAAAAAAAGATATCAGAACCCTGCTTTGGTATTCAAGTACCAAAAGAAGTCTGGGTATATAAAAGCACTCGTTAGTAAGCTGTTAAATTACAATAAACTATAGAACTACCGGCTTTCTCCGAGCTAAATTTTGTCCAATTTTCATTTGCTATTTACAGCAGTTTCCATGCCTTCCGAAACGTCATTCACACAAAAATGGTTTAGCATTTAGATTATTGAATTAAGAAAATTTTAGAAATTTCGGAAGGAATGGAAACCGCTGTAAGTAAAAAACAAAAATCGACCGGAATTTCGTCTAGGAGAAAGCCAGTATTTTTCTGACTTTCTTAAGGATTAAAAGATACCCAAGCAGTGTGATTTGACAGAAGCTATTAAAATGGGACAGTAAAATTAAAACAGCGGTATCATTCATGTCACATACGTTTGGTAACTTATTTCAATGTTAATAAAACTTTGTCGAAATGCTTAGAGCAAACACGGTGCTGTTTTTTCCAGTGCCAATTGGGACGAGCTATGGCAACGATCCATTTTTGCCTCATAGCATCATCTGTGCAGAATCTGCAATGAAACACATTGTATGAAACACACTATGAAAATCAGATAGTTTTCTCGAGCTCAGCCTTCGCGCACGATTTCCAAGTGGCTTTTACCATTACACCACCGTATATTGAAAGTAAAAGGCAATTTATGCAAAATAGTAAACTACAATATACTAACATCTATGTTATCGACAGAATATGTAGCACAACACTATTGAACACGACTACGTAAATTGGTAAAAATGAAAAATACTTAATAATGACTGGATCGAATGGCCAACAGCAGATTATAATATGACTACAGCATAATAAAGTATAATTAATAACACTTTTTGCACTTATGTACAGGGTTTAAGCAAATATATTAGGTTTTTTGTTTACTCACCGATGGAAACTGATGATTTCAGTTTCATTTTCTTTACGAAAAGAATGAGATTTACACCCCACAATAACGCAGGCCATTGCTTGTTCCTAGGGCTATATTTTACTTAAACAGCACTGTGTGTTTATTAAAATTAACAACAAAAATATTACACAACATGTAGCCACTTTTGAAAAGCACGCGCTAAAGTATAACGTAACTAAATTGTGTGGGCGCGTTTGTAACATTGTTTTGAGATTGGCAATTGGTATTGGAACATTTGACATTTTATTTGCTTTTTAATTCGGCATCATAAAGAGGACCAAAGGTAACCATTTGATTATTTTAAAGTGTACGCAAGCCGACCTTAGCAACATAATATTTGTCTCGTTATTTTCAACGGTTTTGGTCTATTTGAAAAAATAGGATAAGTATATAAGGGTAATTTAGATTCCTTCTATGCTTGTTCTTGTTCTGAGCGTGCAACGTCAGTCGCCGCCTCTTTTTAGCAATTGTCTTTGGCCATGGCACTACACCTTCCAACTACGTTTTGTCACACATATCGTTGTTCCTGCTAAGGTGCGTGTGCCAATTTACTAACCGCTAACTGTGTGTTCTGGGCATCCGCGCTTGTGAGCTGTCACAAGTCGCTGGCGCGGAATGTAAGCCTTGCTTGCATTCCGACATGGTGGATTCTGATTTCAGGTTCCACGGTGCGCTTTCACGGTGCGGATCACGGTGCCTTAGCAGACGGACGGGAGAGCCTGCCTACCAATAAAAGAGTATAGAGGATGAGCGATATGGTCACGTGACATGCGGCACTTTGAATGCATAAAATGGCGCCGACTCCGCCCCTTACAATAGTGATATGCTAGTACCGAAAATTTTGTATCGACATCGAAGAATTAAAAGAGAGGGTTAGGTTCTACCATAATATAACAAACCATAATATAAACAAACAAACTGAAACTGATTTATAAGTAACAATTGTTAAAGAAAGCAGTACTTGTTGTGACAAACATCCAGTTGTGTTTGATTCATTTTGTATATTTGTATGTTCCACTATTCCTTGTTGAAAATGTAAGTTACAGATTAAGATATTTACTTTAACACATAATAAATGGAATAAGGTAGCGTAGCCAGCAATTATTTGGTTGCTATTATTTTATAATTAGTTACTATGCTCTTTGATCGAGAAACATAGCTATGTCTCAGCAAACTGAAATCAATGAGCGCAAAGATGGTGGTTAAGATAATCATTTATAATAATTATTTGCAATAACAACAATATGATTATGTATCTATTTCCGTGCACGCAAAGGTTGCTCGAAACATAAGACCGCCAATTGTAAAAATATATCTTACATTTCATCTTTATGTTGTTTCTTTTATGCTTCATGGGTTATGCAATAACAATTCTAATTTTATTTATAGAAATATATCAAAGTAATATTACTATTAGTTGAAGTATAATAATCATTACTATTTTACTTAACGGGAATATTATTGGAAAACAGTTATCTTTTACTCGCGGTACTTTTAACGTGTGGTTTATGCATTTCTTCTCAATATGTAAAGAACGAATATATGTATTTGGTGTAGGATTCCAATCACGTCGCCCAATATTCTCAATCCATTTTGCACTGGTTTTTAAATTTTTTGGTAATCTAAAAAATATTCTAATTTCACTTAGTTTGTCGTTCTGGATAATACAATATTGATGTGTGCTCTAACATTCTTTCAAGATAAAAACCGTAACTGATAAACGGGCGTCTGTTAAAATATCGATATCAATAATTTCTAAACAAATCCACCCATGCCTAAGCTCGTGTGTAAACAAACATAATGATTTTAATGGATATAAATTACTCCTAAAAGGGTCCAAAGCTTAACAAACCAGATCCAAATATAATTTTAATTGACAAAAACAAATCCAAAAAGTAAATATACAAAGATATTTACTAATTTTCGGTAAAAACAGTTACTAACCTATGAAAAGATATTTCGGGGTCTTTCTTGCGTGAATTCGATTTGCATCCTTTCACACAACACTGAGTCATTTTCGAAACTTAACAAATACAGTAATAAACAAACTAAAAAATTGAGAATATTATTATATTACTTTAAATTCAATATTTATGAAGATTTGTTTACATCGTTTGACACTAAGGTAATTGCATCTAATAAGGGCCGGGTTTTTGGAAATCCTTATAAATCAATTTTGGGAAGTGAATTGCTATGTAAGATATTATGATCAAATAAACCGTTTTTATGTGAAGAGTAAACATTGTTCAAAAACAAGGCAGCAGTGGCCAGTTGCTTACAAAAAAAGTTCTTTGAAAGTTTGTCTATAGTCCTTATTGGGCACTGGCGCTCTAAATAAGGTCCATAATTGAACTGCAGGAACTTAGGCATTATATTCCAGAAAAATCACATCTTAAGAAAGCATTGGTTTTAAACTGCTATTAAGTTCGTGAATTTCGTATAATGAAAAGGAAATTATTATAAATTAGTGTCGTGGGCCTTATAAAGTATTAGGAAATGTATATATGTAACAACTATTTTATTTTCGAGTTACAGATGAAACAAATTGTAGTTTTATGCTATTTTTTATTGATTCTAGCTAAGAAAATCATAATATGTACTAATCAATCAGTTTTTTCTGTTTTTGTCTTTGGACCTTATTGGGTATTACACTTTTTTAATCACAGTCTGGACCTTATTAAGTGCTTGAAAATAACAAATATGACAACCACCGCACCTACCCACCGCACCGCACCTAGGAGATTAAAAATAAATATGCATATATATTTTTATTGTACTTATATATTTTCTGCTTGGTTATCAACATAGATGTAATTAAAACAAACTTAAATAACTTAAACAATGGCAACGTTTCACTTATAATTTGTTCATCAAATAACTAAAAACTAAATTAAAGTTGTTAGAGAACATAATATATAACAATAATTATTATCATTTATTACTTTTTTGTATTTTTTGGCTTGGCCCGTATGTTTCAGTTTAATTTTTTTGCTTGGATTTGATTCTATCTGGTTTAATCTTAAGAACTTTAGGTGACTTTTCTCTTGCCTTTAATTTTTGACCATTAGTATTGTTGTTATAATTTTTAGTCTAGCAGGGCTTTTTGTATTATTGCTTGACTTTTTTTAAATAAATCTTTGGTTATTTTCAGTCTGACGTAATTTAATGCTTTTCGTCTCGGCTCTGCCTTAGTTAGAAACTCTTTAAAAGTTGACTCTTGAATATCAGATCGTTTTTTATTATTCTGATAGTGGCATGACATTACCACGCTTCCAGTTTTTTTATGATTCTTCAATGTTCGCCGTGGTATGTTGTAGTTTATAGCTGTTGACGCTCAGATATTTCGTTGTTTTTTTTATATCATCCTGAAAATCAGTTTGAGACCATCCTGCGCCCCATTTTTCTTTTTTTGCAAAGGTTCTGTTCTTGCCTTTACTAAAAACAATATACTTATAGTAATGGATGAACAATCATTAAAATAAAATAAAAAATACGTTTGACAAAAGGTAGGTATTGTTAATTTGCGTAAATAAAATTTTATAAAATTTGAAAGCGAAAAAATCCAACGCAGAAAAAGTGTTTAGACAAGTGGTATTTTTGTGCATAGTGTACTGAACTGTCGTTATCGTAGCAAAAAAATGCCATGTGCATGTTTGAACTTATATAAATAACTGATCATGCTTATTTTAAAAATAAGTACCCCTAATAAAGTCCGGCCCTTATTGGGCCGAAAAAAGTGGACCTACATAGGCACTTAGATATGTCCTGAAAAAACCAAACAAAATCGAGATAAAAAAGCAATAACTTTGGTAACTTACCTTGCCAATCCATGTTCTGAAAGTATGTTAACATTACTATTTCAGAATTATGACAAAACGACAGGGTTTTATTACTAAAACACAGAAAATTGAATCAGAACTTTTATAAATTGAGACACTGACCGCCTCTGAGGTTACACACAGTGCCCCTGACAAAATGGTCGGCACGAAAGCAATGAACGTCAGTGCACTTTTGTGATTGGTTACTGGGGAGGTGACGCGCGGTATCCGTTTTAATTTAAGTATTAACTGAGTAAAGTTTGAAAAGATGGACCTTATTTGGAACCGGCCGTGCCATATTCGAAGAAACCTATTATTTTTGTCTTTTTTTGTTGCGTTCCAAATAAGCTTTGTGTAAAAGAGATAGACATATATATTTACAATTCTGCGTCGATTTCTCTGACATAAATATAACTTATTCATGTAGCTAACTTTTGAGGCCTGTCCTCTTTATATTTAGTCATTGCTCCCGACTCTCAAACTGCGCACAATCATCGTCGGGTGTGCTGAACAGCAAGCTGCCGCCGAAGCCGTTTTCTCCCGCCCAAGACCAAGACTCTGTTGGTGCAAACCCTAATCCTTCCTATAATCTACTATGGTGATGTGTGCTGTTTTAATCTGAATGCAGACTTACTCAACAAACTAGACCGACTTCTAAATAACTCATTCGATTTGTGTTTAAACTCCGTAAATATGATTACATTTCTTCCTATCGTCTACAACTTAAATAGCTGCCTATACGTCAGCGGCGTTCGTTGCGAGCACTAACTACTTTATTCTCTTTTCTTTCCCTACTCCTCCTACTTCCTTATCTTCAAATTTCCAATACCTCTGTAATAGTCACTATAGGAACCTTCGCTCAGCTAGCAATCTTCTCCTTAAATGCCCACCTCATAGCTCTGACTTTACTTACTGTTCTTTGGCTGTCCAATCCATTCTTCTATGAAATTGACTTCCAACCGAAATCAGACCGTCGACCACTCGGTTTGCCTTCAAAAATAGAGTTTGACAGTTACTGCTGAATGAAGCGGAATAGTCACCACCTTAACTTATAATATTACATTATATTCTTATGTATATGTTTGTGTTTATGGAATTATAATATGTATTTTATGTATTTTGTTAGTTACAATGTTACTTATATTGTATTTATAGTTATTATAGGTATTTTATATATTTATCTTCTTTCTCAGTGTCATATTACCGTGAGATACCTACCATGATTATCTCTGAACCACCCTAAGGTTGGCTGGTAGAGAATGCCTATGGCATTAAGTCCGCCGGTATACATTTGTATATTAAGTGCAATTAATAAATAAAAGTAGATGACGAATTGATTAATATGTTAAAAGCTACACATACTTGGAAAATTAATGTCATTCAGCGATCAGACAAACTTAGAAATAGAAAGAAGAGTTACTTGTGCCTGGAATAGATACTGGTTCCTTAAAGAGATATTTAAAAGCAAGCTTTTTCCTGTAACAGCCAAGAAAAAACTGTGTAACTCGTGTATCTTGCCATGCCTTACTTATGGATGCCAAACTTGGGCGTTGACTCGGAAGCATCTCCTGACACTGCGAACGTGTCAAAGGGCAATGGGGAGAAGCATGATGGGCATATTGCTAAAGGACCGCAAGAGAGCAGAAGATATCAGGACTACAACAAAGGTAGAAGACATAATAAAGAAAAAGAGACTGTTGAAATGGCGATGGACAGGGCACATAACAAGGGAAAGTAGTACAAAATGGACAAAAATTATAACGGAATGGCAACCAAGGGACGGCAAAAGAAGAAGAGACAGACAAGCTAAAAGACGGAACGATGACATTAAGTTAATTAGCGGTACAATCTGGTCAAGGAAGGCCAAAATTAGAAAAGAGTGGTAAGAGCTGGAAGAGGCCTACGTGTTACAGAACACGCTGATCACTTCACCGAAAATCCGATGTTAGAATTTTAAGTTAAAATAAAATGTTATTTTCAGTATGTTTGTTTAGTATCAGCAATAAAGGCTTAAATAAATAAATAAATAAACACAGGCCTCCTCTACTACTGAGAGGGAGTACGCCTTAGTCCACCACCCTGGCCTAGTGGCGATTGGTAGACCTCACACACCCACAAAATTTCTATAAAGAACTTCTTAGGTATGCAGGTTTCTTCACGATGTTTTCCTTCACCGTTAAAGCAAGTGATAATTCACAAAAAATGCACACATAATTTTAGATAAGTCGAACATGTGTGCCCATTGGGTCTTAAACCTGCAGACATTTGTCTGCAGGTTTAGCGTCAATTTTACGAAAGCTCTAAGCCTTTCGTTTGATTTTCGTTTGGTACTTAAGAGGTTTTAAAATTGCTCCAAAACTCCGGTAAAAAAAAATTGTATGACGGGATTGCTTCTCTTAAAAAAATCTATAAAATTCTATCTATATATGAAAAAATTAATCCCTATTTCCCTTAGTCACGTCATCATACGTGAACGGTTGGATCGATTTCACTATTATTTTTTTTGTTGTGTTTGTTATTGTTAAGAGAAGGTTCCTATGAAAAAAAAAAGAAATAAGTAATACTTACGATGAAAATCAGAAAATTTAAGAAAACTTACCGAAAATATAAATTTTATATAACTGTCAATTGTTTGAAATAACCGACAGTGATTGACAAAATGCGCGCTGCAAATTCATAGTTAAGACGGGACAACATCTGTCGGGTCAGCTAGTAAGGAATAAAATGTCATATATTTATAAATAAAATACCATATAATAAGAAATAATTATTTTATTGTAAAAGCAATCATTAAAAATTCCCTCCAAAATGTATTCTTACTACAAAAGCGATGACTCGAACGTAAAATTTGGTTAGCAAAAAATACAAAAAAAATGTAACAAAAAACAGAAAAATAAAAATTAATAAGTACACATAACCTCTAAGTTTTTTAACAAATAACAATTGTATTATTTTAGATAGTAAGACTTATTTTTCATTGTGGTTGACTAACTATTGGATCATTAGGGTCTTGATCGTGTATGCCACCAACTGGTGTGTCTCGCTTGGCTCTGTATTTGTGGTTGTTAATTTTACAGTGAACGGTGATTTCCTTCTTGTTCATCCACGGTTGTTCCCAAATTTCTGAATAACAGCTAATGACGTCACCGGAATTACCGTCTGAAGGCGAAATCACGAACTCGATTCGAGTCATTAATCCGGCTACGACCTGCGTCGAGGCTTTTTCAACACGCACTACTTTATGAGCTTCTATACTGCCAATAGATTGCAAATACTTTTGCATGGATACTTCAGCCAAGCTTTTAAATATTGGATCATTAGGATCTTGATCTTGTATGCCACCAGTTGGTATGTCTTCGTCAACGGTGATTTCCTCCTCGTTCAACAACGGTTCAAGTACAGGTTTTTGCTCCATATCTTGGCAATGGTGCTCATCATTAGCCCCCTGTACACCTTCGTCTTGGAGTTCCTGCATTCTGGCCGTACATTTTATGTACTTTCTAGAATCAAGGTTCCGCGTAGCCGAAACATGGAGGAAGACTTCGGTCCTGTAGCATTTGCCGCCCTGTTGAAGATATTGGAGCAATAATCTTTTTTGTTGTTATTTTGAATAGATAGGTTTGTTGTTTTAGGAGTTCAATAATTTATTCAAATAATTGATACAATTGTTTTAATGTGCGTTGACTACTGGATTACTTTACAACTCTGTTCTGAGGTCCTGGATTCAAATCCCAGATCAGACAAAGATATCGGGTGTAGCCGCTCAATATTACCCTGGAGTCTAGAATTTATGTTGATTTGGCGGTAATCTCATTCCTTTCAGATTATAGGATGGAGCACACAAGGGAGAATTGGTAGCCCTGGTTGCGCCACTGTCTACCCCTTTGGGATAAAATATATCACATATTTTTGTTCCGACTTGCAAGTTCATTTGACCGTAATATTTAATTGTAATCTTGAAATAATAATTAATAAAGAAAACTTCTTTATAGTATGTTGCTTGACAGTCATACGCATATCCTAGTTAAACTGATTCATTCCTAATATTTCCAAAAAAAAATAAGTCATACTAATGACATACACATTTTTTTTTATTTGTTTCATATAAAACCTCCTAAGGTTCATAGCCAATAATGTAAATGAAATTAAATGAAATAATTTATTTTGAATTCGTAAAATGCTATACATTATTTAGATTTCGTCAATATTAACTCTAGCACCCGTTCGGAAAGCAGTTCTCACCAGAGAAGAACAGACCAGAAACTCTAGTGTTGCCTTTTTCAAAATCAGTTTAAGGTATAAAGTACTCTACATGATATACTTAGGGAAAGAAAAAATATACAATTTCTATATGAGTGCACAATCCTCAGCAACTATGAAATTATATTATGCTTATAATTTTTACGTACTAATTGAAAAGACTGTCCCAGAAAATAGTGTCGAGCGGTGGTCGAGAGATAGAGCACCCCTTGAGGTATCCGAATCACCCCCATGTATGATCCGTGATTTTTCATAGTTTTCGAGTTATGAATATTTTTCTGAATTTTTGAGAATTTTCGATTTGAACGATTAAATGTTTTTTTATTTAAAAAAGTAGAACACTTATTTGAGATATTTTTTGTTGTAATAAAATGATCATTCGTTGTACTGTTTTGTGAAAAACAATCAGCTATGAAACTTTAATGAAAATTGTGAAAATGTTGGTGTAAAGTGAAAAATTTACATTCTATGAATTATGAATTAAATTTAAAGTCTAAACAGGTGACTTTGTGGTTCCAAGGTAGGTCAAAAACTTCTCCAGACACTCAACTTACATATTCATTAAAAACACATAGTCCTTCATGGGGGCTATTTTGGCTAAATCAGCGTTAAAACACAGCGAGGTGGGAAATGCTTAAAACTTGCCATCAGATTACAATTATTTGTTGTGCCATCATTCCTATGGTTAATTAGTTTATGAACAACCAAAAATGACTGCAAGAAAACTATTAGTTAAGTATTTGGCATTCAATTAATTTTGCATGATTCGCTCTCGTGGTTTGGTGACAAATTTTAATTATTTTCCACCTTGCTGTCTTTAAGGTTAATTTTAGCCAAAATATGGACTATGTTCCATGAAGGACTATGTTTTTTTTTAATGAATATATACGTTGAGCGTCTGGAGAAGTTTTTGCCCTCCCTTAGACCCACGAAGACACCTGTTTAGATTTTAAATTTATTACTATAAATTAAAATCATAATTCATAGAACGTAAGTTTTTCACTTAACACCAACATTTTCATAATATTCATTAAAGTTTCGTAGCTGATTGTTTTTAACAAGAAAGTACAACTAATGATAAGTTAGTTGCAAAAAAAAAATCTCGAATAAGTCTTCTAATTTAAAAAAAAAACATGTAATCGTTGAAATTGAAAATTCTTAAAATTCAGAAAATGTTCATAACTCGAAAACTATGAAAAATCGCGGAACATACATGGGGGTGATTGGAATACCCCAAGGGATGCTCTAACTCTGGACCTCCGCTTGACTCTATTTTCTGGGATACCCTGTATACCTAATAAATAATTGATGACAACAAAAAAAACTTATATTAAATATTTGTTCTGATTTTTAAATTATGACTGCCAAGATTTTTTAAAAATTTTGCCAATTTCCAGTAGTAATAAAAAATATGAAAAAAGAATATACTTATAAGAAAATAAACAGCGATATTAATGAAATCTTAGAAAAAATCTAGAAAACTCATATCTTAAAGTGTTCTTTAAGACTGGACAGTATTCTTAATAGAATATCATATTAAGCCTTTTTAGAATGAACATTGTAACAGATAATTATTAAGTTTTTAAATACTTAATTGAATGTTCACTTCTATTCTTAATTATTTAAAAATATTAAATTTTTCTAAAAAATGTTTTCTTCCTAAAGTTTTTAATAAATTTTTCATTATTAAATAAAATAAGAACCATATTTTAATGATAATGACTTATGAATGATATGAATATTTAATTTCATTATAATAGTATGCGACAATAGTGTGATGTATCGCAAATGAAAGTTGAGTCTTACTAATTAAATTATAATACTTACAAGATCCTCTACATTCTGTAAAGATCCTTCTTCACACGTATAAACTTGATTCGGTAAATTATAAAATTCTATGAATCCATTTAAAAGTTTATCTTTTTTTTTTCAAGGCTTAATTCACCGCGCGTAAGCGATATTAATATTGGCAAAATCAAAAATATATTTTTGGTATATAAGGTGTATATTCAAACGTCATTTGCCGTACGATGCACACAGCGCTAATGATTATATTCGGCGCTTTGCAGCTTTATATATGCGTACAACGTGTAAAACATTGGTTATCACAGTGCGGACCTCTGTGACTTCACTTCTTATCGTACCTAAATTTTGTTCACTTCTGTCACAGGTGTGTCTTAGAAGGCGTAAAATAAAATGTCCATTGACATTAGATGCACTTGTATCAATATTTTTAATTATTACCCGCCACACACCCGCATCATACCCGCCACACACCTGCAACATACCCGCCACACACCCGCCGAACGCTGCACCGGACCATACCGGGACCGGGAACCTAACAACGCGTCCTAGCGATGCACTTAGCTTCGCTTAGCGATAGCACTTGGCAAGGATTGTAGCTCGCCACGGCTTAAGGTTTGCCAGTACAAATACTATTGACACCTAAAATGTTGCTGAGAAAAGCAGCGCAGTTTCGTATATGTATTTCAAGCCAGATCTGGGATACAATAGATTCATACTACACCCATAGCGACCACTGTACATAAAGTATACAACTACACTCGAATTCTGGGATCACCCGTGTATATCCCGTGTCGTACAGACCCGCATAATTATATCAACTAGCAAATGATAATTATATCTCGGCAGTCAACACTCTATATATGTGTGTACCCCATTGCACTTATTGCCGGATGCAATGGGATATATTTCCAATGCCGATATATAAAAAATATTGATGTAACATACGATAAAAATTAATATCAATAAAATGTATGACCAAATACAACGTACGTGACTGCTTTATCACAAAAATCGGCTTATCAACAAGTATTATGAAATGATAATATAAAATACTCTATATACATATATCTTCGGATGTATGGGTACTACCCATTTTTATTTCCTTCACTTTTTGTGACTGGGATGGCAGGTTACGATACGTTGCAACTCAGGCGCAAATTAGCATGCATTTCACATTGTTATTTACTTTTACGGCATAAAATAGACAATCCAACGGTACGTGGAAATATACACCTATACGTTCCATACCAGTACATTCGGGCCGTTGGGCGGAGAAGACACCATCTCCTCACTGGTCCATCTGCTTGACATCTTACGCAAACAAGCAATACCCCCACCGCCAAGGCTATAGCTTTTTTATATGCGAATCTTGGGAGTAGGCCGGATGCCGACTAGGGGTCGCAAACCGGTATCCCGGATTTCGAAAATACCGGAATACCGGACCAAATTAGGAACTTCAAAATTGTATTGATTTTACAAAAACCGGGATATTCGGTATTTTATAAAAATCAAATTCAGTACAAAATGTGTGTATAATTATTAATTACTCGAGTTTTAAATCGCAAAAATTTAAGCTGCTTGCAATTTCATTCATTCGTATAGGCGTATATTCTATAAAGAGCAAGCAAGCAAATACATGGCTTATGGCTATATTGCTACTTTTGTTTTGTTCTAAGCATAGCGGTCTTAACTGTTAATTGTTATTGTTATTAGAACTTATTATTTATTTTTTGTTCTATAAAGTCTTTCCTCATTATTCATAGATGTTATTTATCTAAGGACGGAGCATTGCTGGGATAAGAAGTCTGTTTCTCAGTACTGACGGCATGGCAGCCTTCGCAGTGCGAAGATGTAGGGTCGTTGTGATTGGTTAATATTGTGATACAACTTGAATCTAGTTGGCTGTCAGATTAACAGATCTGAACAAACAGCAAGCTGTCAGATAAACAAAGCTGAGAAACAAAACAGGGGGAATAGATGTAAAATACAACTTGTTTAAAAGCCTCGAGCTGTCTACAATAATTTCATGGCAATTTCGCGGGGTTTACCGAAAGGCCGAAATTGTCCTTATTTATCCTATCTACAGCTGCGGACACAAAATCGACTTGCTTCTGAGAATAAATTTGCAAGCCATCAGAATACAGATGCTACGCACATTGAAGATTATGTGTTAAGAGGTTCATGAAGATAGAGAACAATAATGGAGAGAGTATGCCGCCTTGAGGGACGCCACAATCTATATCACGCCAGCTAAACTAAGAGTCGTCTAGGCGCACCAACTGTTACCGTCCCTGAAGATATGACGAGAACCAATTCAGTGCAATGGGCGAGATCATATGGTGGGAGAGGTTTGCAAGAAGAATGTCGTGACTGACTATATTGAAGGCGTTGGAGAAATCAACCAAAGCCAAAACAATGACTTTGGAATTCTCCATGCCCGCCCTAATATCGCCAGTCACTTTGAGGAGTACAGTAATAGTGCTATGGCTAGGCCTGAAGCCAGACTGGAGTGGGCACAGTAGGTTTTTTCGGTGCACATGCTCAGACAGTTGCTTGTGAGCACAGGCCTCGAGCACTTTCGAGAGAAAAGGAAGAATGGATATGGGACGGAAGTGCTTAGCAAGTGATGGGTTAGGAATTTTAGGAAGAGGGATAGCTTTCCACCACAAAGACGGAAAGATATCAGTGCTGAGGGAGGCGTTAATGATATGGAACATGATTGGTAGAAGTTGGTCCAGGATAGGGATTATCATGCGACGACTGATGTTATCACAGCCAGTGGCATTGGATTTAATGGACAGGATGACTTTTCTAATTTCACCCAACGGCACAGAAGAAAAATGAAAAGTATTAATGTTAGGCCTAGATAGACCCGCTAAGAAATCCATGGTACGACGTCTAGTTTGGTGATCAATCATGGTAACAGATGTGAAATGTTTATTAATGTCATCCAAACCAATAGTCGCACCGTGGAGTACTATGTTTTTAACTTTGTCAATACCCAGAGTTCCGAGAAATCTCCAGATACTGGCTGGCGAGGAAGAAGAAATATTACTGAGAATGTGTCGGCGTTTAGCATTACGTACCATCTGGATACACCGATTCCTTGTAGCCTTAAAAAGGCACCAGTACTCCTCCGAACGATCCCTTCTGTACTGGTGAAAAGCCCGATCCCTTCGTCTCATCGCCATCCTAACCCCATGTGTAATCCATAGTGTAGGAGGACGTTTTAATTTTTTTTAAAGGGGCATGGGTATCAAAGAGTGAAGTAACAGCGCGGTTAAAAATTGCTACTTCATCGTCAACAGAGGTGGCTGCCAATAGGTGATCCTAGTTAAAGTTAGCAGCGTCTCCTTTCAGCTTATCCGCATCAATGCGACCAAAACTACGCAAGTGCAATATCTGTGAGGGGAACTTGGGAAGTTTTAGGGCGTAAGACATGTAAATGAGATCCCGGTAAGAGAAGCCAGGAGCGGGAAACTGACCGTGGGAGAAAACAAGGGACGGAGCAGAGGTGAGGATAATGTCAAGCCATGTGTCGTGACCATCCATTTTATGGTGGGTGCCTTGCAGTGGTAGGACATGCAGTTTATCAGAATCAAGGACAGTAAGGAGTTTAAGAGATCGGGAAGAGTGGCTGGCGGAGATAAGTATTTAAATCACCCATGATGATATGATGGGCATATGCTGATCTTATAGATTCCAGAACTGTTTCCAGACTGGAGAAGTAATCAAGAGATGGGGAACAGTAAATAACACCTAGTAAGGTTTTCACTCTCTTGACCCAAACTTCAAGAAACAGAAATTTCGCATAAGCAGAATAAGAAGCAGAGGAAGATATTACAGTTTTATATTTCAGGTCGCTACGTAAATATATAGTGACTCCGCCCCCTCTCCTATGAACTCGATCATTTCTAATCAAAATGAAGCCAGGGAGGGGGCAAAGAGTAGAAGGAAGGTGAGGTTTGAGCCAGCTCTCAGAAATCAGAACGGCATGAACGTTGGCTTATGAAAATCTCTTTTCATTTAGCCTTTAACTTATCAGTAAGCTGTCATTAAAATTTGACATTTAATTACTAACTTAAATGTAAGTATATTTCCTATTTTTCTAATATTTCTTTAAATACCGAAAATACCGGAATACCGCAATTTATTTTAGGTCAAAACCGAAAATACCGGTTTTGAAAAATGTTCCGGTATTGCGACCCCTAATGCCGACATATTTGTCGATAATAGTCACACCATTTACAAAAATGTGTATTTATTTTTAAGTAATTTTGTTACTTATCTTAAGCATTTTTCTTAAGTTGAATAAGCTGTTCCCATAATGTAGAATGTAAGTAGTTGTGTTTTCTTGATAATTTTTATTGTTTTGTTTTGTTTTATTATTGTCTATTTGTTTTTTTTCACTCAAGCGTCTTGGTGAATTTCCACTGTAAGCTTTTGTGATACTTAATTCATAAATAAATAAATAATCGTAATATAAATACGGCTTAGATCGCATTAGTTTAAGTCGATACAGCATTTAATATCTATAATACCATAGATATAAATCTTAACTGATAAGCTCACCCCCATCTGCATGAACACCGGGCGAGCCAACTGTTTCAGACTGCTTTGACAAGAGTATTGTATTTCCGTCCGCATGTGACTTATCGATCGATCATTCGAGATAATCGATTGACTATAATTGTTAAGTTAGTTGATTATGTTATTGTAACCGTGATTACAGTAATTTTAAATCACAAAAAAAATTATAAAATAATTTGTTCGTAATTATAACTTTTTTTATATGCGATTATTTTTCAAAACAAATACACGTAACGAAATAGTTTTTTTTTTAACGAAATATTACCATTTTTCTGTTCCACCTCTTCTTTTTGTTTGTCTTAGTACATTTATTCTAAATATTATTTAATAGAACTAATTAAGACCAATAAACAAAGACAGATGAGATGGAAAAAAAATGAACAATATTTCGTAAACCCTATTTCAATACGTAATTATTTTTTTTTTATTTATACTCATTTAAGTTATTTCTAATAAGAAAAAGAAATGAAAGGATATTGCCCCTAATCGTTGATGTCTCATCCTCTCCCAATTCTGTATGATAGTGTAAACGCGTAACGCGGCCGTGTCACATATTATCTTCGAGAAATGTGCGTGGAATGGTATGCTGTAGTTAGTGTGTTCCCCTCACGTCGCTTAATGTTCAAGGGTTGTTTTTTTTTCTTTTCCCCCTATCCAGGACAAGGGACATTTTCTACTTTTTTGGATTTTTTGTCTTATTTTCTTATATTTTTTTTTGTTACACGTTATAACTTATCCTAAATATATTTATGCTAATTACATTTACCATGTGTTAATCTAATGTTCTAGGGTTGTTTTGTTTTTTATTTTTTTCTTTTCCCCCTATCCAGGACAAGGGACATTTTCTACTTTTTTGGATTTTTTGTCTTATTTTCTTATATTTTTTTTTGTTACACGTTATAACTTATCCTAAATATATTTATGCTAATTACATTTACCATGTGTTAATCTAATGTTCTAGGGTTGTTTTGTTTTTTATTTTTTTCTTCTTTCCCTATCCAGGGCAAGGGACATTACTCCTGTTTTTGGATTTTTTGTCTTATTTTCTTTTTTTTTTGTTACACGATTACAACTTATCGTTAATATATTTATGCTTATTACATTTGCCATGTTTTAATCTAATGTTCAAGGGTTGCGCGCGCCTAAAGCGATCACCCAAAAGTTCGATATGTTTGTATAAGCCGACCCTTGTCAGGCTAACAAACGTAAATCAGGTTAAAATATAAATATATTTCGTCATTAAAAAGAAACGCTAGCAATGTTTTACTACTTATGAACTCTTGATCCCCCACGCCGCGTGTTCTGTGATACGGGGCGGTGTGTCAGGTAGAGTAACAGGCTGGGGCCTTATTCTCTATCCCGCACGTTATTTTGACAGTGTGTAACAAGCGCGTAACACAACGCATCATGTTTAGGACTATAGAAATTTGGCTTACAGAATACCATTCCACGCACATTTCTCGAAGATACCATGACACGGCCGCGTTACGCGTTTACACTATCATACAGAATAAGGGCCCTGGACATTGTGTTACTATTTATTTATACGCGCTGGGCAAAGTGAACCAACTGCACCTGATGGTTAGTGGAGTCGGGTCCAGGGTAGGATTATGCTGTCCTGTTGGTCCCAAACATACACCGGCTGATGCCGTAACGCGACACTTACGTGAGTCCGTGTTGCGGGTTTTAACACCTTGTGTACGGTGGTCGTTATCCGGGCGGATATAAAATATATCCTACCAGCAAAATGCTAAATGCAACTACATACCTGACCAGGAAAAAAAGAAACTTGCCTTTGACTCACTCTTTTCGCTTTTGTGTTTTAAAGTTAACAATATCAGCACAAGTAATTAAATTTCTAGATTAGTAAAACACGAGGTTTTTTTTTTGTCAGACATAGCCCAAAGTCCTATTTTTAAAAGGTACTTAAAGAATAAAGAGAACTTATTTAATAATGTGTCGGGTATAGTTAAGTAGTGTTTATCTTTAGGATGGGATTGGAGAAGCGAACAACGTGTGGAAGATCGTGATATCGGGCGGCAGGGACGGCTACGAGGTGCAGACTGTTAAGAGCAAACTCATACTGGTGCACTATTTACAGGTAAAATGAACAAATTCAGTTGAATAATATTTATTATATATACATACATAGTACATAGTATCACGCGTCTATCCCATAGGGGCAGGCAGACTATGGATTGCTACTTCGCACGATTCTGGCATGCTTCTCTCGCTTCCTCCACCTTTATCAATCGTTCTATACATTCCCGCCGGTATATTTGCACTTAATATAACCTCTAATAACTATAACATAACAAACAGTTTCTCTTGTCGCGGAAACTTACAATTCAATGACCCATTCAGGTCTTTCGCATGCGAAATCCTACAACATACCAAGATTATAATTGTTTACTGTTTTTAGTGCCAAAAGTAAGTTTTGAGGCGTACGCGTCGGGTTTTGTAGAACGATTCTTCGAATCCCACGCGGTAATGTTTCAAGGCAACACTGGACTCAAACCCAAGGAGGGGGAGGTCACCTCGCAGCCTTGGCAATGGCCTATCAACTATAGGGTGAGTTTTATCCACTAAGATGTACTCTTCTTTTACCTGGTCTTTTCTACTGTGGGGCAGCTACCAGTAGCCAAGGGTCCATACAATCTGATTCATGCCCCCCCCCGGGCGCTTGGTCTCCACAACGAATGCGCGCCCATGCACAGGCGGACATTTGTTGCGGTCCTACGCACACAGTTATATGTGTATACCTCATGGTTGCCAATACGAACTGAGGCCTATACGATTCAGGCCTATACTGTCGTGCTAAGCTCAAAAGCGGTATCTCATAAAAAATCCAAAATCTTGATTTTTATGTCGTCAGATAGCTTAAAGAAATACACACCCAATGAACTTACCTAAATAACGGTATCTTGTAAAGAACTTGTTAAAAAAACCTTAATAGAGTTTCTCTATCTCAGTTCTATATACAAAAATATTAACTCTATTTACAAAACTTCGATTATCTCGCTTTTGCGCTTAGCACGCCAATAAGAAGGGCTCGCGAACATTTCCTGACCTTCTCCTCTTCTCTTATCCTAAGATAGTTCCTTGTCCTTCTCCCACACTCCCCTCCAACCTTCCTCCAGGGCCCTACAGTCGCTAAGCCGCGGGAAACCAGTGTACCGTTCGCAGGTTACCCTCGGTGTTGACTGCGGGGTCCGATACTCAAAAAAGACCTGGTTCCTGTCGGCTTCCCTTGATGTAAAATAGATAACATTAGAATGATTTGCAGAGAACATTCGAGCATATCAGTACCTATATGTTGTGTCGGGTTCGCTATACGGCAGCTATATACTTAAGCAAAAACGATTTTGTTTTAAGTTTAACAAGTTGTCTTGGTGGTGTAGTTGTATTGAGTGCGGTACACCACTCTGCGGTCCCGGGTTTGAATCCCGAGTTGAGTAAAGTACAGTTAGTACAGTGATTTAGGGATATTGTAGCGGGAAAAGCTTTTCGCTCAGGCGAAGCCGCGAGCAACATCTAGTTATATCACGAAGTTGAAAATATGTTGATTAGTTTCATTTTTTTCAACGCTTAGAGAAGCACGACTTGACCATGTTTTTGTATGGCGATAGTATTTGAGCGACAATCATAATTTATTTTGATTATGTTCAGGTACAACTTTCATTTTCCTTGATGCCAGATTAGGGTACCGCGAATCAAGTCGTGTGCAAACTAAGTTGATTATTTAGTTTAATTCCAAGGCATTGCCGTTATCGCCTTCTGGCTTGGCCCGACCATCTGTAATTCGTTTGACGTCTGTAATGCGACGCGATTTCGATAATCTCCCATTTCCTTCTCAAGATTGTAATCAATCAAATTATATTGCTCATTAAATGGCGGGCAAGGTTTAATAGGTATTTCCTTAGATAACAATTTTTTTTTCAGCGTCAATTCTTTTCGGACAGTGGACATCGTATATACTTACTGGACAATCCCATTGTGTGGTGGAGTAACCTTGTATTTCTGGGTATATTTTTCGTGGTATATGTCATTAACAGCATCAGAGAGAAGCGAGCTGAAGCCTTTGGCAGACCTTTATCAAGTAAACTACTTTGTTTTTGTGCATGTTTTTTGTTTATTTATTTTTATTACTTTGAATGACGAAACAAGCTACCCGTTCGCCTGATGGTAAATAATACGACCGCCCATAAACAGTAGAAACACCATCCAACACCTTGAATTACAAAGTACTGTTTGGTATTCCACTGGACTCGCCATCCAGAGACATGAGGTGTTAAGTCTCATTATGTCCAGTAGTAACAATGGCTACAATGTCCTTTAAACCGGAACACAACAGTGACTATACACTGCTGCTTGGAAGCAGAAATAGACATTGCGGTGGGACCCACCCAGGTGGACTCTCACATATAAGCGACCTACTACCAGTAAATGGTTAAATAGGGTAGATGACTAGTTGATATTTTGCATTATTTTATACTTAACAGTTAATAACAGTAAAAGGAAACATGTCTGCGAAAACAGCCTAAAAATGTTCTGGTAAATGAGTAGAAATTTCTAAAAATATAACTAGTTTTCGAATTTTATCGCGGTTTATTATATTTTAATTTTCTCTCGACGCGAAGTTCCAAAGTCTGCTAACGTCGTGGTCACCAGAAAAGTTTCTGTTTAAAATATCGCAATGCAAAAAAGTGGGCGCGTAGTAGGACCCCTCTATGTCCGTCTTATGCACCCCCCATTATGACTCTATGTATAACAAATACAAGAGTCGTAATTTAATATTCATTTTAATTTTCCATTCTATTTTAAGACAGTAAAAGCATAAAAATGTATTATAAAAACGCACTTAGTGCTAGAACAAAACAAAACAAGTCAATGTAAATAAAAAAAAATATAAGTAAGAAAAAATTAAAAAGTATATTCCTAACAACTTTTAATGGCGGCTGTACACTCTCGTCGAGGGACGACGAGCCTAGGCGAGCGCGAGAGTGTACTGTCTCGCGATGCCTCGCAGTCACTCGTGGGCTCTCCATTCGGTGTCGGTTTTTTGAGCGCGAGTCAAAGGGTCTCGCTTCCCCCCGCGAGGCAGCGCACGTGCATCATTGTATACTCTCGCATCATTCAGTTAATTCAGGCTTTCCTATTGATGAATTAAAAAAAAAGAAGCTTTCGCTTATGGCAACGTTCAGAGGGCACATACAGGACATCAATACGTCTTTGAAATCTGGTGCAGGGTGTGATGAAGTTCACAAACCAACTTGGTTTGCTTTCGAATTAATGAATTCGTTTTTGGGGCATTTATACAAATGTAAAGGAACAGTAAACACTGTAAACCAAGTAACAGCTGCCGTAACCTGCAACGCGTCCATTTCCTCGGTGGTCGCAAAGCGTACTGAATAAACGAGAGTGTACAAGGTCACGTTCGTCCCTCCACCTTTCGCGCGAGAGCTCTCGACGAGACATTGCGAAAGCACTCGCATGAGAGTGTACAGCCGCCATAATATGTTGGACGGCTCTACATCGGCGCAGCATACACAAAATGAGGTTATCAATGTCGCCTGTGGAATAAGGCTCCATATTCTGGAAAAGTGTAAAAAAAGTTCCTTCCGTGTTCAAATTTTGGGAAACTTACTGACGCATGCTCGATGAGGTTGAAATCGGCGGACTGAGCAGACTTTAAACCGTTCGTGTGTTGTGTCAATTTTTTTTATTTATTTCACCTACTCAACATAAATCATATATACAAGGAAAAAAAAGCAAAAGTAATTAACTACCAAACGGTATAACAAAAATTTTATTGTTATTACAGACAACAAAATATTGTGTAATCGAACTTTTGCAGTCAATTTCCCACTAATCTATTACGGTTATTTTTAACTAGCTTTAATTGCTTTTGCTCAACACTATGATACTATCAGTCTTGTATTATATACTGTAACACTGCTAGACACGGGCCTCCTCGACTATTGAGAGGGATTAGGTCTTACTGACCACGCTAGCCTAGTGCGAATTGGTAGACTTCACACATCCTTATAATTCCTATAGAGAACTTCACAGTTGTATGGGTTTGCATAATGATTTCTTCTGTTTACGCGAATTTTAGACTCAGAGCTCACAGTGTCTTGAAGTTTGCCAGACTTTAAGACACTGAGCTCATTCTGAATAGATCGGACCACCAAAAGCTAAAATTTAAAATGTTAGTATCTACCTACATTTTAAATTTTAATATGTTGGACGGCGGAATAATATCTATTGTAACTTTGACTTTGCGGGTAAACAACACGTAAGTCCTCCCCGTGACCACGAAGGCTGCAAAGTCTTCGAAACTTCGGAAGAAAACTAAAACATTAAAACAAGTGAATGCAGAAAAAAAGTGGATGCATCAACGCGCCTCTACTTACCCCTTTTACGATAAAAGACATGAGTGTCTGTGATTTCATTGTAAGATGTAATTTTTCCAGGCATCCTCACAGAATACCTTCTGAGCAGTATCAGGAGTTACCTCAGCGCGGAGATCGGCAAGACAGCTTACCACTGCATCTTAGGACTGATAATGTCTACGACGGTGTACAGTTTCTATTTATTTTCCCCGTTGGCGTACGGCATGAACGGGCCGCTAGCCAACGAGCCGAACTCCACCATGGCTGGGTTGAAATGGCTCGACTCTTGGGAGTTTTGAGCATGGGCGCCGCCAAAATTACTTTTAGGGAGGTGCTTCTGCATAAGGAGGGTACCACATTAGTATTTTTTTTTCAAATAAATATCGCGCCGGTATTTGCATATGCTAAACCATTCCCATTGTCATTCAGTTATGTTTATTGGGACTTGCTCCAGACAGGTGCACCTCCTTGCACCCACTCCTCGCGCCGCCCATGGTTTTGAGTCTCGTTGACTAAAAATATGTTTCTATATTTCTTTATAAGTTAAAGGGCGATTTTAATCTCTGTCACTGTGATGCTAATATCAAAATTTTATTGTGTCCGATTGATTGTACTTCGAGTCTTTATTATGGTACTGGAATAAATATTATAAGAATTTTATGAATACTATGATGCTAGTTTATGATATCATCAATTGACGATATTGTTTATGATATAGAAAATATTTTACATTGCTTTATAATTATATTTTTTACGCTGTTTTTCCTGCTTTTCTTTTATATTGCAAATACTCATTTACAACTTCTAGCTAATAATTCATTCAAGATTATATTCATTCATAAATTATATGAATTTCTAGGTAATTTATACTTAGTTTTATCAATTTGCTGATAATGCGTAATCGATTACAGACAAAATCTATATGATAAGTTTGGATTAAATAAAAATGTGTACAAAACAAAATTATCAATGAAAAGATAAAATATACTCAATGAATTCCGTCCTTAATTATTATATTTATCTAAATTGTAAGGGAAATAAAATATTTATAATTTGGTGTAGGTGTAGAATAAAATGTAGTATTATAACTAATTTAACGTCAACAATGCCGTCCAATTGTAATTTATTTTGATTTTAATTTATATTATAAACGGCACGACTCATGCGCACAAATGAACAATGGTAGAGCGAGATAGCGTATGTACAAATTGAATGAAAATGTTTATTAATAGTTGCATGACTAGCCAATAGACAGCTTCGGTCGAGAAGCCAGTCGCGCGAAACATTACCGCGTCGGGCGCTGAACCAACCAATCACAACTGTGCTTTCTACTCGTGCCTCTATAGAACACAAACTTTTGTGTCATAGTTATGCTCACATATTTTTGTATATTGAAGATTTTAATAAAAGTTTTGTAATAAGTATATCGTTTGATTACCTATCTGTGAAGAGTAAAATGAACAAGTTTCAGACTTCGACGAGCGACTGCACCGTGAGATGAGGTATTTCTAATAGGATTTGGCCGAGGGGTAAGAATGTATTAATGAATAATAAATAAATGCTATAATTACTTCGATAAATGGCCCCTAACAAGTTACATTTAACTGACTGCCTCGGTGGCGTAGGTGTACTACATGCGCGGTACGACAGCGCTTTGAGGTCCTGGGTTCGAATCCCGAGCAGGGCAGTGATATTTGGGTTTTTCTACTCAGTATCAGCCCGGAGTCGATAGGCTCGCCCCCTATCGACACTGGTTGCGCCTCTGCATACCCCTTCGAGGATAAATGCGAGTTATAAATGATGACTCCAAGTAATTTTAAAATGAATGTTTAATAAAAATATATTACATAGATGTCTGTAGTCTAACTTAAACAAAGGTCCGCTAGATAGTAATTGAGACAACTGTACTGAGCGTTAGCTGTCAACGTTTGCACTTTCACATACACACACACACACTTAGGGTTGCTAAAGCTATATTGTTCGGGGAACGCGTCGTAAATATTATTATCCGTCTGGTACATTTCATCTACAGTATGATAATTAAAATTAGACGCATGGGGACGTGGTGGCATTTGAGCCGATCGATATGAAATTCCGCTCATTGGTTCAGGAGCAGGTTTTGAAAATGACTCGTAACGGGGTAATACCTGTGAACGCGGGAAATTTTGTGGTTGAGCCCTCGGTTGATATTGGAACCTATTGAAATTTGGTTTACCAACATAATTACTATGTTGCATTGGAGATGGGAACTGTTTATTACCATAGCCAAAATTTTGTGGGTTTCTAAAAGAATTAAGCGTTGGTCTAGGGAATTGACTCGGCTTATTTTGTTGAGGTGTATTTTTATTTTGGACGTACCGTATATTTTGTTCTTCTTTTTATGTACTGTAAGGCAGTAGGTAAGTCTACCGGTTTCATTGACCTGATGGTAGTCCCCAATGGTTCTTTAAGTCCACCTAAGAAAGTTTTAAGGGTTTGAGCAGTAAAAAAATCTCTTTTACATTCAATGACGTTAGTAACAGTTTCATGAAGATTCACATAATTAATTATTATGCTAAGAAGGTGCACACACCGGTTGTAAAAATCAAAAGCGGATTCGTTCTCCTGACGCATTGACACTAAGTCTCGACACAAACAATTTTTATCACGTTGATCGCCAAAATTTCTTAAGAGAACGTTCTTTATATTATCCCAAGAACTGACCCCATGTATGTTCACTACTTCTTCGGCTTTGTCTTTTAGTTTGTTAAGAACACTATGCAGGAGAAATTCATTAGTAAAACTACTAGGCACTGTCGGATTATAAAACTTAGTAAGTACCGTTTCTGCCGTTGATATAAATCTATAAAGCTGATTATGATTCCCATCATAAGAGGGTATAATCTCTACAGCCGCTTTAATCATACGCAAATTATTGTCATTTTCGTTGTTAGTAGGTTCCATTATTTAATGAAATTAATAATCAATATATACTTAGCAAAATTATATTAAAGAGAAAATAATACTTAATTGAATTTGAAATAATATTTCTTCTTTATTAATAAAAATCGGACCCAACGTTATCAAAAACTGTATACGAAATCAAAAATATGACTTAATATCAGTTAATGTCAAGTAGTAATGATGGTAAGAGTAAAATTCAAATCGATGTTAGATCATAGAATAAGTCTCTCTTACGTTATTACCTACGCAACTGAAGTTCACAATAATGCACAAAACACAATGGATGAGATAAGGAAATGGAACTCACAGGAGCAGCATCCACAGCATCAGCATCTTCAAGCGAGGTCGAGTGCAGGAAACTTTTGATTTTCGAAAAGTTTCAACTTCTTGATCCTTCTAGACTGCGCCAGTTATAAATGATGACTCCAAGTAATTTTAAAATGAATGTTTAATAAAAAAATATTACATAGATGTCTGTAGTCTAACTTAAACAAAGGTCCGCTAGATAGTAATTGAGACAACTGTACTGAGCGTTAGCTGTCAACGTTTGCACTTTCACATACACACACACACACTTAGGGTTGCTAAAGCTATATTGTAACATGCGTGATGTGTATGTGTGTAAGTTACAATTAGTAATTTTAATAATACAGAGTACTGCCCTAATACGAGTCACGGGCGTCCACCACTACCTGCTGGTGCAAGGTTGATATGAATTCTTACTCACGTCATATGTGTTGCCGCCATCATCGCGGATTGCACCGGCGCAGGCAGTTCGCCGAGGGGCGGGGTTCTCAACCGCTCGACCGGCACCCGCGCGCCTCCTGCCACTCAGCTCTCGAACGCAGTCACAGTCGGGCACTTTACTTGTTTTACTTCCTATATTATAACAGCATTAAACCTATGTACTACAGTCCACATAATATGTTTTATTTGCAAGTCCAATCAATGGCTTAAACATATGTATCGCCCATTTTCCATTTGATCATGTAATTTATGTAATTTTGTTTAGGTATTAAATAGAAATCCTAACTGAAACCATACCTAACTGCTTAAATGTTCGTGAAATAATATTAATATTTTCACGAAAATTGTTTTGGGGTTTGATTGCTAGTATGTTAATAGGAGAGCCAACATAAAATTACTTAGTTGTATTTATTTTTTGTATTTTATTTATAAAGAAGGTTTTCTTTATGGTTATACCCATGTTAATTATTTTATTTATTTTAAGAAAATCTTAGAAATACTCCCATAAATACATAATGCATACACGTGCGGGTCATTATACAATATCATTTATGACAATAATTTTGTAAATCTTTTAACACTACATAGTATAAAACAAAGTCGCTTTCACTGCTCCTATCTATGTATGCTTAAATCTTTAAAACTACGCAACGGATTTTAATGCGGTTTTTTTTTTTAATAGATAGAGTGATGCAAGAGGAAGGTTTATATGTATAATAATAACATCCATTAAATAGTCAGCATTGCACCCGTGCGAAGCCGGGGCGGGTCGCTAGTACAAAATAAAGCCATTTACCGTGTAAAAGATGAAGCATTTTCTAGTTTATTTTACATTGGTGTTTACGGTAGATTGAGTAACCATCGTATGTGCGTAAAGTATTAGTGTCAATCTCTCCAATGTCCGCTCTATAAATAATCTTAGAACTCTGGTCGATTCGAATTTGAAAAATAGTAGATAGAAGTCTACAAGGTTGCAATGTAGTCCAATAAATTAGATCTAAGTAGGGGCACTCTGTGTCAGCGCAACGTTTGCCGGTACCATACTACACCATACTATTTATTCAAAGATTTAGAATGGATATGGAAAAGGTTTTATATAAATAATAGCTTTTGCTCGCATCTTCACTTGCGTGAGAATTTTTCCGATATATATTTTCCTGGGATGCGGTCGCAGCCTGATATTTTCGATGGGGTAGATATTATGTATTTTTTTAGATTTACCATTATCAAGTACAGATCGCTTTTAGTCCTCGCATTTTTTTGTAAGAATTTATGAAGCGTTGTTATAAAATAGACCAAAGCTAAGCAACCCACTAGTTATTTCGAGTAATATCACGTCAATTGAAATTAAACTAATTTTTCGGATTCTATCGCGGTTTTTTGTTTTTTAATTTTCTCCCGACGTTTCGAAGACTTTGCAGCCTTCATGGTCACGGGGGGGACTGAGGTGTTGTTCATCCGCAAAGTCAAAGTTACAATATCTACCTACATTTTACAATTATACAACTTTTTAAAATTTTTAGCTGTTGGTGGTCCGATCTACGCAGAATGAGCTCACAGTGTCTTGAAGTCTGGCAGCCGGTCTTTTGGGTTCCGATTTAATTAAATGTAGAACTGGATCCCAGGCTTGTGTAAGCTTCCAACCATCTTCCCTATTGAAATTAGGATGTTTTTTAATTTCAATAGCCTCGCGAATCATCCTGGGCAGGAATCGGTGTTCTTTGGCGAGGATTTGTGGCTTGTCTAGTCGCAGATAATGATTGGCGCCTCCTTCAGAGTGTTCAGCGACTGCAGACTTCGTCGAGCGTCGGTAAATTAAAAAACAAAAAACCGCGATAGAATCCGAAAAATTAGTTTAATTTCAATGTCTAACATTCGCGTAAATATAAGAAATCATAATATCACGTCAAATGAATAAGGAAATTATTATTTATCACTACTTAGGTACATACTAGCAATCAAACCATAAAACAATTTTCGTGAAACATTTTAAAATTATTTTATGAAAATTTAAGCAGTTACGGTTTCAGTTAGGATTTATATTTTATACTTAAAAACAGATTACATGAATTACATGATCAAACGCGAAATGGGCGATACATATAACGTGATCTCACTCATATCAACCTTTCACCAGTAGGTACTTAGTGGTGGGGGCCCGTAGCTCGTATTGGGGCAGAACCCTGTATCTCATAATATGCAGGGTTGGTATTATTATAATTAGTAATTGGAACACGCACGCACGTACGCACGCACGCACACACATCACGCATTTATCCCCGAAGGGGTATCCAGAGGTGCAACCAGGGCAACCATTTTTCCCCAAGTGTGTTCCGTCCCATGATGTGATAGGAGGCGAACCTATCGCCATATTGGGCACAAATTCAACTTCGAGCTGATACTGAGCACAAAAACCGAAATATCACTGCCCGACCCGGGATTCAAACCCAGGTCCTCAAAGCGCTGTCGTACCGCGCATGTAGTACAACTACGCCACCGAGGCAGTCAGTTAATTGTAACTTGTTAGGGGTCATTTATCAATGTAATTATAGCATTTATTTTCTATCGACCCTTCGGCCAAATCCTGTTAAAAATACCTACACCTCATCTCACGGTGCAGTCGCTCCTCGAAGTCTTCACTTATTTGTTTTAGTCTTCACAGATGGGTAATCAAACGATATACTTATTACAAAACTTTTATTAAAATCTTCAATATACAAAAATATGTGAGCATAACTATGACACAAAAGTTTGTGTTCTATAGAGGCACGAGTAGAAAGCACAGTTGTGATTGGTTGGTTCAGCGCCCGACGCGGTAATGTTTCGCGCGACTGGCTTCTCGACCGAAGCTGTCTATTGGCTAGTCATGCAACTATTAATAAACATTTTCATTCAATTTGTACATACGCTATCTCGCTCTACCATTGTTCATTTGTGCGCATGAGTCGTGCCGTTTATAATATAAATTAAAATCAAAATAAATTACAATTGGACGGCATTGTTGACGTTAAATTAGTTATAATACTACATTTTATTCTACACCTACACCAAATTATAAATATTTTATTTCCCTTACAATTTAGATAAATATAATAATTAAGGACGTATTTCATTGAGTATATTTTATCTTTTCATTGATAATTTTGTTTTGTACACATTTTTATTTAATCCACACTTATCATATAGATTTTATCTGTAATCGACAAAATACGCATTATCAGCAAATTGATAAAACTAAGTATAAATTACCTACAATTAATATAATTTATGAATGAATATAATCTTCAATGAGTTATTAGCTAGAAGTTGGAAACGAGTATTTGCAATATTAAGGAAAAGCAGGAAAAACAGCGTAAAAATATAATAATTTATAAAGCAATGTAAAATATTTTCTATATCGTAAACAATATGCTCAATTGATAACATCATAAACTAGCATCATAGCATTCATAAAATTCTCATAATATTTACTCCAGTACCATAATAAAGATTCGAAGTACAATTAATCGGACACAATAAAATTTTTATATTAGCATCACAGTGACAGAGATTAAAATCGCCCCTTAACTTATAAAGAAATATAGAAATATATTTTTAGTCAACTAGACTCAAAACCATGGGCGCCGCGAGGAGTGGGTGCAAGGGGGTGCACCTGTCTGGAACAAGTCCAAATAAACATAACTGAATGACAATGGGAATGGTTTAGCATATGCAAATACCGGCGCGATATTTATTTGAAAAAAAATTACTAATGTGGTACCTCCCTATGCAGATGTACCTCTAAAAGTAATTTTGGCGACGCCCATGCTCAAAACTCCCAAGAGTCGAGCCATTTCAACCCAGCCATGGTGGAGTTCGGCTCGTTGGCTAGCGGCCCGTTCATGCCGTACGCCAACGGGGAAAATAAATAGAAACTGTACACCGTCGTAGACATTATCAGTCCTAAGATGCAGTGGTAAGCTGTCTTGCCGATCTCCGCGCTGAGGTAACTCCTGATACTGCTCAGAAGGTATTCTGTGAGGATGCCTGGAAGAATTACATTTTATAATAAAAATCACACTCATGACTTTTATCCTCAATGGGGTGTGTAGAGGCGCGTTGATGCATCCACTCTCCGCCGTGTGTATTCCGTCCCATGATATGATAGTGGGCGAGTCTATCGCCATATTAGGCACAAATTTCAGACTCTATACCACTTTACCCGACCTGAGACACGAACCCGAGGCCTCAGCACTGCAGTCGCACCGTAATATAACTACGCCACCGGTGCATTCAGTCACTCATCAAATTTAAAATGTTATTTAAAACGATGCAACTAATTCTGTAACTAATGAAGGAAAGAAAAAATAATTCTTGAGATTGTATCATTGTGCGATAATGGGGTTATAATTTAACATCATGGAGCATTTTCATTTTCTTATCATCAATCATCCCTGAATCATCGTCGTCATGACCTGATGATCTACTTAATCAATCAGTCTCAACCATGAACAATCAGTAGCATTTGTAACGTAACCTGTAAGCATGGAGCTGAACACGAGCGCCGGGAAGTAGTGGTGGAAGTACAGCACTCTGCCCATGGCCCAGAACGGCACGTAGTGCAGCGCCCAGCCCACGAACGTCCAGCCGGCTGCGTTCAACAACTCTTGGCTCTTACCACCTGCGACAATCAAATTTTATTGATAACATTTATTTATTATAGTTAAGATTGTTTAATAAATCAATTTACTAATCAATACTGTCGGGCCGCGATAGCCTGGTTGGTTGTGGAACGGACTGCCGAGACGAATGTCAGCAGGTTCAAACCCAAGGGCACATACGTCTAACTTTTAAAAAATTATGTGTATACCTATTCTTTGTGAATTATCGCTTGCTTTAGTAGTGAAGGAAAACATCGTGAGGAAACATACACAATTAAAATTAAACTAGTTTTTTGGATTTTTTCGCGGTTTTGATGTTTTAGTTTTCTTCCAACGTTTCGATGACTTTGCAGCCTTCATGGTCACGGGAGGGGGGTAGGGGGACTGAGTTGCTGTTCATCCGCAAAGTCAAAGTTACGATATCTATTTACATTTAATATTTATACTACTTTTAAAATTTTTGCTGTTGATGGTCCGGTCTACACAGAATGAGCTTCAAGACAGAGTAACTGTGAGCTCAGCTCTGAGTCTAAAATTCGCGTAAACATAAGAAATCATTATGCGAACCTACACAACTGAGAAGTTCTCTATAGGAGTTGTAAGGGTGTGTGAAGTCTACCAATTCGCACAAGGCCAGCGTGGTGAGTAAGACCTAATCCCTCTCAATAGTCGAGGAGGCCTATGCCTAGCAGAGTTACAGTACCTATATAATACAGGGCTGATAGTATTATAGTGTTGAGTAAAAGCAATTAAAGCTAATTAAAGATAGCCATTACAGATTAGTGGGAAATTAACCGCAAAAGTTCGATTACACAATATTTTGTTGTCTGTAATCGGATTAACAATCAAATTTTTGTTATACCATTTGGTAGATAATTAATCTTGCTTTGGTTTTCCTTGTATATATGTATTTATGTTGTGTAGGTGAAATAAATAATAAATTGTACACAACATACGAACGGTTTAAAGTTTTATTCGAAGTTATAATTTCAGTAATATACTTTTAATTTAAATTAGAATTGGGAAAACTAAAAATCAGATTTTGAGCAATTCTTTTTTCAAATAGGAATAAATGTGGAATGCACTGACAAAAGTATGTATAATGCCAATTACTAATCTAAATACAAAATTTATTAATAACACACTTCCTACAATGATTATAAGTAATTGAAATTAATTATTAAAAGTTAGGTTAGGTTAGGTTGGGAATATTTTTTTTAAATAATTTTTTACTTATGCTTAAGTTTTTTAATTTACATGAACTTGTTTTCTTTTTGTTCTAGCACTATGTGGGTTTTTGTTATACATAGTTTATCTTTCACTGCCTTTAAATAGATTGCAAAATTAAAATGAATATTAAATTACGATTGATGTATAACATCTAAGACAAAAAATATCAACTTAAAATAAACACTATCTTTCCTTTTTTCCCCTGACTTTGTTGAGTAGCATAGTTATAATGGGGGTCGCATAAGACAGAAATAGAGGGGTCCTACTACGCGCCCACTTTTTTGCATCGTGATATTTTTAACAGGAACTTTTCGCTTCGTGACCATAAAGTTTTCATTCCCCGAAAGGTCGCGTCGGTAGAAAATTTAAAAAACCGCGATCCGAAAACTATAATTTCGAGGAATTTCTACACATTTTCCAGAAAATCTTTATGCTGTTTTTGCAGACATTATTCCTGTTAGTGTTATTAACTGTCACGAATAAAATAATGTAAAATATTAAGTATAGTCCTATATACTAAGTATAGTATAGTATATATCTATTGTACCGTTTACTGGTAGTAGGTATCACATATGTGAGAGTCCACCTGGGTAGGTCCCACCGCAATGTCTATTTCTGCCGCCAAGCAGCAGTGTGAAGTCACTGTTGTGTTCCGGTTTGAAAGACATTGTAGCCAGTGTAACTACTGGACATAATGAATTTTAACACCTCATGTCTCAGGATGGCGAGCGCAGTGGAATGCCAAACGATACTTTGTAATTCAAGGTGTTGGATGGTATTTCTAATGTTTATGGGCGGTCATATCGCTAACCATCAGTCGAACGGCAAGCTCGTCTCGTCATACAAAGCAATAAAAAAAAACATGAAAAAACGTAGTCTTTTACTTGGTAAAGGTCTGCCGAAGGCTTCAGCTCGCTTCTCTCTGATGCTGTTAATGACGTATACCACAAAAAATATACCCAGGAATACCAGGTTACCCCACCACACGATGGGATTGCCCAGTAAGTATATACGATGTCCACTGCCCGAAAAGAATTGGCCCTGAAAAAAGAAATTAGGTATCTAAGGAAATAGCTATTAAGCCTTGCCGCAATTTAACGAACAATATAATTTGATTGATTACAATCTCAAGAAGGAAATGGGAGATTATCGTAATCGCGTCGCATTACAGACGTCAAATGAATTAGATACAGATGTTGGGGCCAAGCCGGAAGGCGATAACGACAATGCATACGAATTAAACTAAATGATCAACTTAGTTTTGCACGCGACTTGATTCGCGGTACCCTTATCTGGCATCAAGGAAAAAGAAGTTGTACTTGAATATTATCAAGATAAAATATTATCGCTCAAAAACTACCACCATACAAAGACATAGTCGAGTTGGTGCTTCGTTGATGCGTTGAAAAAAATCAAACTAATCAACATATTTTCAACTATGTAATATAACTAAATGTAGCTCGCGGCCTCGCCTGAGCGAAAAGCTTTTCCCGCTACAAAATCCCTAAATCACTGTACTAACTGGACTTTGCCCGACTCGGGATTCAAACCCAGGACCGCAGATACAGCTACACCACCAAGGCAACTTGTTAAACTTAAACCAAATCGTTTTTACTTATATAGTATGTAGCTACCAGTGGCTAAAAGTGATTTTTTCGGATAGGAAACCCAACTCAACATATAGGTACTAATATGCATGAATGATGTCTGCAAATCGTTGTAATTATAATTAGATTTTACACAAAGGGAAACTGGCAGGAATGAGGTTTTTTTTTCAGTATCGGACCCAGCAGGCAACACAGAGGGTAACCTGCCAACGGAATACTGGTTTCCCGCGGCATAGCCAGGAGGAAAATTGGGAGGAAGAAACTGGGAAGGAAGAGTGGGGGAAGGACAAGGTACTATCTTAGGAAAGGAGGAGAGGAGAAGGACAGGAAATGTTCGCGAGCCCTTCTCATTCCCGTGCTAAGCGCAAAAGCGAGATAATCGAATTTTTGTAAATAGAGTTAATAGTTTTGTATGTAGAACTGAGATAGAGAAACTCTTTTAAGGTTTTTTTTAACAAGTTCTAAACAAGATACCGTTATTTAGGTAAGTTCGTTGGATGGGTATTTCTTTAAGCTATCTGACGACATAAAAATCAAGATTTTGGATTTTTTATGAGATATCGCTTTGGAGCTTAGCACGACAGTATAGGCCTCAATGTGAATTGGGAACCATGAGGTATACACATATAACTGTGTGCGTAGGACCGCAACAAATGCTAAGCCGGGGGATCGCCTGTACACCATTAGCAGAGTACCCCCGGTGATAACCACGGCAGTTCCCAAAAAAAAAGGGCGCGCCTTCGTTATGGAGACCAAGCGCACAAGAATTGCTCGGGGGGGCAGGAATCAGATTGTATGGACCCTTGGCTACTGGTAGCCCCACAGTAGTAAAGACCAGGTAAAAGAAGAGTACATCTTAGTGGATAAAACTCACCCTATAGTTGATAGGCCATTGCCAAGGCTGGGAGGTGACCTCCCCCTCTTTGGGTTTGAGTCCAGCGTTGCCTTGAAACATTACCGCGTGGGATTCGAAGAATCGTTCTACAAAACCCGACGCGTACGCCTCAAAACTTACTTTTGGCACTAAAACAGTAAACAATTATAATCTTGTAATTGTAGGATTTTGCATGCGAAAGAATGAATGGGTCTTTGAATTGTCAAGTTTTGGCGCCAAGAGAAACTGTGCAAGCATTGTTATGTTGTAGTTATTAGAGATTATATTAAGTGCAAATACTGGATACTGTTATTTTTTTTATTCGTGCACGATAAAATGATCTCACTGCACCCGATGTTGAGTGGAGTGAGGTCCAATAGAATCTCGACTGACGAGAGATTTTAAAATAAAAATATTTTACGGATTTTATCGCGGTTTTAATTATTTTAGTTTTGACCCGACGTTTCGAAGACTGCAGCCTTCATGGTCACGGACTGAGGTGTTGGTCGTCCGAGAAGTCAAAGCTACAATATCTACCTACATTTTACAATTATACAAAATATTAAATTGTCTTACCTGTTGACCGTGACAGAATTATAATATAGAATATAAATAGCCGCGATAAGATCCGTGAAATAGTTTTACTGAAGTGTCTAACATTTGCGTAATATATAATAATAATATCAGCCCTGTATTATATACTTGCCCACTGCTGAGCACGGGCCTCCTCTACTACTGAGAGGGATTAGGCCTTAGTCCACCACGCTGGCCTAGTGCGGATTGGTAGACTTCACACACCTTCGAAATTCCTATAGAGAACTTCTCAGGTATGCAGGTTTCCTCACGATGTTTTCCTTCACCGTTAAAGCAAGCGATAATTCACAAAGAATACACACATAATTTTTAGAAAAGTCAGAGGTGTGTGCCCTTGGGATTTGAACCTGCGGACATTCGTCTCGGCAGTCCGTTCCACAACTAACTAGGCTATCGCCGCTTATTTGCGTAAACATAAGATATAATTATCTGAATTTATGTACTTACAGTCTTCAAAAATGTTATCTTCTACATTCCATAAGGCATTTTTGTCTCTTAAGTTAGGGTTGCATGCAACTTCTTGCTGCTCGTAGCCCCATTTCGGCAATTGCTTGCCAGTTGTAGTCAACGCGCAGGCCTAAAACAACCATTGCTTATTTCGATAATCGTGATGTAGGTCGCCATAGCCGTTAAAAGGACATTACGGATTTTTAATAAATACAAGATTAATATTTGTATACCGTAAAGCCGAAACATCCAAATTAGATTTTGGTATAAGAGATCACATAAAAATACAAAAATAATAACAATGAACAGTCACTTGGTATTGATAGGTGAAGCACACCGCCCGCGCCGCAAGGAGCGAGCGGGACGTGTGCGGGGCCGCGGGGGGGCGTGCTTGTGACGGCGCCTGCTGTAGTACGTACCAGGGAGCGACCGATGGTCGTGACACGGCATTTGCAGGTCTGGTGCAGGGTCGACGGCACTGAACCTTCAAATGCCAGATATCTGACATTCTTGGGAATGACCAGGTCAAGAGTACCCGGAACCGGCGGGAATGCATAGAACGATTGGTAAAGGTGGAGGAAGCGAGAGAAGCGTGCCAGAATCGTGCGAAATAGCAATCCATAGTCTGCTTACTCATATAAGATAGAGGCGTGATACTATGTATGTATGTATAAAAAATAAAAATAATTTCAACTGAATTTGTTCATTTTACCTGTAAATAGTGCACCAGTATGAGTTTGCTCTTAACAGTCTGCACCTCGTCGCCGTCCCTGCCGCCCGATATCACGATTTTCCACACGTCGTTCGCGTCTCCAATCCCATCCTAATGAAAAAAAAAAATGAAGTACTCCTAGCCGAATTTTTGGCAGCGGCGACCAATCTCAACAGAGATCAGCCACGTACGCAGGATATATTATAGTGCACAGGTGTGTGCGCAATACACAGGTGCACTCTCATAGTTCGGTGAGACGGCAATTTGACATGACCGGAGAGAGATCAGGCGCAGGACCAACGGCTTTACATGCTTTCCGAGACACGGGGGTACACCGCCAATTTCCTGACTCCGAGCTGCGACTGAGTAAAGTTTTTAAGGTGGAAAAACCCAGTCACAATTATTTTGGCCCGACCCGGGCTTCGAACCCCGGACCTCAGCGCGGCAGTCGTACTCGTACCGTGTACAATTACAACTATGCCACTGAGGCAGCCAAAACCCATCCCAAAGATGAGTGAGAATTTTAAAATTTTTGTGAGTTTCTTATGTAGACGCGTTGGATTGTTATTGTACAAGGAAAAAAAATCCTTCGTGATTTTATTTACGAGTTAAGACTAGTAATCAATAACAATAACTAGCTTATTAAAACCTAAATCTAGTTTTAAATTGTCTTATATTTAGAATATACTGCACTTATGGTGCAGCCAATTGTTTACTGGTATGTAATATGTTCATGCTGTGACAGGCTGTAATTAAAACTGCACTGCAGCAATTACTTACTGTAATGTTACAAATAGTTATGCATGGTGTATGTTTTGTTGGCTCTCCAAATAAATAATTAAACATTGCTGAGAGTTGTAAGTGTAATAACATTTTACAATAAAATACTTGAATCGTAACTACTGCGATTAAAAAAAGAATATCTACTCTATTTAAGTCCATGGAGAATCATGCGCGGTCTCTTTTGCGGATTTTTGTTTCAATCAGAAAAAAAATGGCGTTATGTTTGCCGAGACCCCCTCGACCGTTAAACATCTCACGTATTTTACGGACGCTCCCTTATTTAACTATACCCAACACATGGCTCAATTGTCTTGAAGTGCCTTTAAAAAAACGGACTTCAGGGATGTCTGATAAAGATTATAAAAAACCTAATCGTGTTGTGGTAAAATATAAAACAATTGTGCTGACATCGTTAGCTTTAAAATAAAAGCGAAAGGGACGAGTCCAAGACCAGTTTCTTATTTTCTTGGTCAAGTATGTGGTTTCATAATGATTCCTTATGTTTATGCGAATGTTAGACAATAAAATTAAAAATAAAATCGGATTTTATCATAGTTTTTATATTATAATTTTCCCCGACGTTTCGAAGATTTTGTAGCCTCCGCGGTCACGGGACGGACTGCATAACAATATGAGTGATAAAAAATTACTGTAATTACAGTCACAGAAATAAAATCATCTAACTTATCATTTATAGTGTATCGATTGAATCGGTCACATGCGGACGGAAACACTTATCATTAAAATACTCTTGTCAAAGCAGTCTGAAACAGTTGGCTCGCCCGGTGTTCATTCAGTTGGGGGGCGAGCTTATCAGTTAAGATTTATATCTATGGTATTATAGATATTAAATGCTGTATCGACTTAACTAATGCGATCTAAGCCGTATTTATATTACGATTATTTTGTATTACCATTTCATAATACTTGTTGATAAGCCGATTTTTGTGATAAAGCAGTCACGTACGTGGTATTTGGTCATAAATTTAATTGATATTAATTTTTATCGTATGTCACATTAATATTTTTTTTTATTCCGGCATTAGAAATTTATCCCATTGCATCGGGACTGATGAGATATGTTCACTTCGCTAGTTGACACAATTATGCAGGCCTGTACGACACGAGATATACACGAGTGATCCCAGAATTCAAGTGTAGTCGTATACTTTATATACAGTGGTCGCTATGGGTGTAGTATGAATCTATTGTACCCCAGAGCTGGCTTGAATTGGTATGGTCCGGTATAGCGTGCGGCGGGTGTGTGGCGAGTGTGTGGCGGGTGTGTGGCGAGTGGCCCGAACGAGGTGGAGGCCAAAAGGGCCTCCTTACGGCGAGCCGCCGTGGAGGAGTGGCGTTTCAGGCTGGAGGCCCCGTTAGCGAGGCTTCGGGCCGTCGCGGCAGTGCGTCCTGTCTTTGCACAGTAGCTGGACAGGCGCCACGGCGTGGCGACATTTCGCCTGACGCAGGTGCTCACCGGGCATGGTTGCTTCGGTGAGTACCTGTGTGAAATAATACGAAAGGAAGTAAGCGCCGTGTGTCACCATTGTGACAACTGCCCGCAGGATACGGCCCAACACACGCTGGAGTCCTGCCCAGCCTGGGACGAGGAGCGCAGCGCTCTCGTTTCAGTCGTCGGAGGAGATCTCTCGCTGCCGGCCGGGGTCGCTTCCATGGGCGGCAGTCGGGAGGCCTGGCGTGCGGTGGCCCATTTCAGTGAGGTGGTCCTCTCGCAGAAGGAGAGTGCCGAGAGGTATCGGGAACGGACCGATCCCTCCCGCCGTCAGAGAAGACGAAGGAGGCGCCGGGTGGACGACTGACCGACGTCTCCCGCCCTGTGGAATGGGGGCGTTTGGAGAATTCCACTACGGTATCCCCTGCCTGTCGTAAGAGGCGACTAATAGGGGCCACGAAGGGGGTCGTCGGCGGGCAGCAGGGGGCTGTCCGCCCTAGTGCATTTCTGTGCATCTTTGTACATTTGTCGGTTAACCCCGGGTTGGACGGCAGTGTGTGTAGTTGGCCTCACGCTGCCATAGACGCCGAGGGCGTCCTTCGGTGCGCGGGGGCTTCTGAGCCCCCCTCCCATAGGAGACGGGCCGCAAGGCGGCACCGCGCAGGGGCGGCTGCGGTCGCAGACTAGACACTTCAACGTCAGAGGAAGCCCGCAGCCGTGCCTAATGCGCCGAAAAGGGCCACCGCGGAGTTATAGCTGGTAGGCCGTGCATAGGTTAAGTTGTATACAGGGTTATTTTGTAACCCTAGACTTAAATTTAACTGCGAGAAAGTCATCTTGAAAGAAGCAGTTTACTATAAGTTATTCTAACCTAAGGTCAAAAACAAAAAAGTAAAATTTTCAAACAAAATAAATATTCAAATAGTCATTTTATTTTTACACACCCTTTTGCCACTACTACTATACTAGAATTCGTCGGAGCGGCAACATCGCACACAGTCATTGATAATATTATGCTCACGCACACGAGTGATGCACACTCGGAGCGCAAGGGTAGTTCGTCGCACCGCGCGCGCCGCGCCGCAACCGAACAGCTGATGTCGGCGCTTTAACTACCTAGGGTTTTGTGTCGTACCACATCACTCAATCAACAATTAGACCAGCAGCGACGACGCTACGCCGACGTTACAAAAAGACACATACCTAAACATCATTATCATCATCAGCCACATAAAGTCCACTGTTGAACATAGGCCTCTCCTAAAGATATCCAGACGGACCTGTCGAAAGCTGCCTGCATCCAATGTGTTCCCGCGACGTCTATCAAGTCGTCTGTCCACCTTGCAGGTGGACATCCAACGCCAACATAAACATCACGCACTAATCATCACATTTCATTAGAACCATATTTTCTATGCTCAAACTATCATCATAAGCAAATGACACTAATCAAACAACCACAACTGCATAAGTTAGGTACACATAACACATGATTTCCGTAATTTTAAAGTGGTTTCATTCTTTTAAATCAAAACACACATTCTAATGTAGGTAATTCATCCATTTTAGTATATAAATAGGTATAATAAATACGTTCAACGGTTAGATTTATAACACTCATAACAATAAAATATCATTCTGCAAGTCTGGCAATTCACACGAACAATTAATAATGAAGTTACAATGTTGATAATAATTAGGTAATGTGATAGTTTGAGGTAAAAATGTCGAGCGACGGGATGCGTCACGGCGCGCCGCGGCGTCCCAATAGGTATCTAAACATGTTTTCAAAAAAGTAAATGCGTTTACCAATACCTAATGATGTTTAGTAGATTGCTTGTTCCTTTAAAAGTTGTTTCATACTTCAAAGTATTTTTAATACAGTTAATTTGTGACTACCTCGGTGCCGCAGTTGTATTATAGTACGGATGCTAAGGTCACGGGATCGAATCCCGGATCGGACAAAATGATATTGGATTTTTCCATTACCTATCGCAAATTCATAAATCCACATTAAAATCGTAATGACAGCCTCCGAAAGAAACATAATCAATAGATTGTGATTAGTTCAGTTTCGCGTACGCGTCAACGATGCAACTTCGCGATCGTAAAATATTCAAAATGACAAAAAATATTTTTAAAAATAGACTCTATTTTATACACGTTAAGGTCGCATTTAGGGGACTATTTTAAATTTCTTTGTGCCTGACCGACCAACACGCGACACACGAGTTTAGCGAATTCCACAAAGTAGCGGCAAGGATCTGGAGTTGCCTGATGTCCCGATTTGCGCGGGATGTCCCGATTTTCAGAATTCTGGAGACGTGACCCGTTTTGCACCAATAAAATTATTAAAACTATTAAGTATTATAAAAAAAGAAACTACGCATTCATCACTGTGTTGAGTGCGACAATGCAATCAAAATAGCACGTATCATCTCACTAGCGCTGAAGGTACAGTTTTGTTTTATTCTCTTGCTTAGAGATGCGACTACCCGGCGATCTGTGCTTTGATGTTAAAACAGACATCCAAATTAAAACACAACTTTAGCATGACTTGGCAGTGATATTTTTTGTAAAACGCAATACATAAAACTTAAATTAAAAAAAATACTTGCTTTTTTATGTCCCGATCTACAACACTAAATCTCGATTTGTTTTACCTTCTTGATTTTAAACAAATTGACCCTGGCAACACTAGTCTGGAGGTACACGATATTTGACGAGCCAGAGTTTTACAACTAACACGTGCCCTCGCAGTGTTACCAAAGTTTTTTTTATTATTACCTTATTGTGCAATATCTTGTTTATTTTATACCCTGTATGCCTATTGAAAATGAATGATTGAATCCAAAATCTCTATTATACTTTATTACTTAAAATAATGTTTCAAAAATACTAAAATATTGCTGTGTATTATTTTAATTAGGTAGACTTTTCATTAATCATTTCATCATAAATCATTACTTATTTTATTTTGTAATACAATTGTGTGTTAAATCTGTTAGAAATTCATGTAATAAAAAAAAATCTAATAGAATTTTTGAAATGCTGTGTCGTTTTAGCAAGCTTTTTGGTAAAAATGTTTATACTGACAACACTGCGAGTTTAGGCGAGAAAGAGTACGACTATTGTATTGAATAATCGCGCGCTCTTCGGACTCGGTCAAAGACTCGGACGCGTTGCCATAGTGTCTATCTAGCAAAGAAATGGTACAGAAAGCATAATATGACGTTCGGTAATGTCTACGTAGTCTTCTTTTAGATATTATGACAAACCGAAATATTAATGTTGGAATTAAAATAAATGTCGGAATATCATGTAGAATCTACAAAAGATACGATACCAATAGATTTAAGGTATACATGTAGGTAATTTTTTTGGTAAGAAAACTATTTTATTAACGAAAATAACGTTTATAATTGACGAAATATTTTTTGTAGTAATTAATTATTGACTCAATGAACTGCTGCAACCAAGTCAGTGAACGTATTGGGAGTTCATTTGTGAGCTGACCTACTGAACCCTATAGGTTCGGTAATAATATCATCAGCTGTGACGTAGTTCATTCGCTTCAGTTAAGCGCGCTAAGAGACAGCGTGATCAAAAAACCATAAATCTAAAATCGGGATTATTGACGTAAATATTCGTTACTTATGAATAATCTTTTGCACGGTGTTAGCAGAGGTCACCACGAACCTGTGGTTTCATTTAGTAACGCAATGTCGAAATGACCCTGTATAAGTTTATGGACTCCGCCCGGCGGTCGCCCGAAGGTCACCATCAAATCCGGGCGGCTCATTGCCGGACCTTACCTCGGTTACCCCAGCATAACCGCTCAGTCGCCCCCCACGAAGGCTGGGCGGTAGTAATAAGATACTTTCTCCGCGAAAAAAAAAAAAAAAGCGTGTATGGCGCGTGTGGCGGGTGTAGTCTCACCTCGCCGTAGCCGGTGACCTGCAGGTACTTGGCGGTGAGCGGCGCGCGCTCGCGGTGCGAGTGCAGGTTGCGGCGGGTGTGTGGCGGGTGTGTGGCGCGTGTGGCGGGTGTAGTCTCACCTCGCCGTAGCCGGTGACCTGCAGGTACTTGGCGGTGAGCGGCGCGCGCTCGCGGTGCGAGTGCAGGTTGCGGCGGGTGTGTGGCGGGTGTGTGGCGCGTGTGGCGGGTGTAGTCTCACCTCGCCGTAGCCGGTGACCTGCAGGTACTTGGCGGTGAGCGGCGCGCGCTCGCGGTGCGAGTGCAGGTTGCGGCGGGTGTGTGGCGGGTGTGTGGCGCGTGTGGCGGGTGTAGTCTCACCTCGCCGTAGCCGGTGACCTGCAGGTACTTGGCGGTGAGCGGCGCGCGCTCGCGGTGCGAGTGCAGGTTGCGGCGGGTGTGTGGCGGGTGTGTGGCGCGTGTGGCGGGTGTAGTCTCACCTCGCCGTAGCCGGTGACCTGCAGGTACTTGGCGGTGAGCGGCGCGCGCTCGCGGTGCGAGTGCAGGTTGCGGCGGGTGTGTGGCGGGTGTGTGGCGGGTGTGTGGCGCGTGTGGCGGGTGTAGTCTCACCTCGCCGTAGCCGGTGACCTGCAGGTACTTGGCGGTGAGCGGCGCGCGCTCGCGGTGCGAGTGCAGGTTGCGGCGGGTGTGTGGCGCGTGTGGCGGGTGTAGTCTCACCTCGCCGTAGCCGGTGACCTGCAGGTACTTGGCGGTGAGCGGCGCGCGCTCGCGGTGCGAGTGCAGGTTGCGGCGGGTGTGTGGCGGGTGTGTGGCGCGTGTGGCGGGTGTAGTCTCACCTCGCCGTAGCCGGTGACCTGCAGGTACTTGGCGGTGAGCGGCGCGCGCTCGCGATGCGAGTGCAGGTTGCGGCGGGTGTGTGGCGGGTGTGTGGCGCGTGTGGCGGGTGTAGTCTCACCTCGCCGTAGCCGGTGACCTGCAGGTACTTGGCGGTGAGCGGCGCGCGCTCGCGATGCGAGTGCAGGTTGCGGCGGGTGTGTGGCGGGTGTGTGGCGCGTGTGGCGGGTGTAGTCTCACCTCGCCGTAGCCGGTGACCTGCAGGTACTTGGCGGTGAGCGGCGCGCGCTCGCGATGCGAGTGCAGGTTGCGGCGGGTGTGTGGCGGGTGTGTGGCGCGTGTGGCGGGTGTAGTCTCACCTCGCCGTAGCCGGTGACCTGCAGGTACTTGGCGGTGAGCGGCGCGCGCTCGCGATGCGAGTGCAGGTTGCGGCGGGTGTGTGGCGGGTGTGTGGCGCGTGTGGCGGGTGTAGTCTCACCTCGCCGTAGCCGGTGACCTGCAGGTACTTGGCGGTGAGCGGCGCGCGCTCGCGATGCGAGTGCAGGTTGCGGCGGGTGTGTGGCGGGTGTGTGGCGCGTGTGGCGGGTGTAGTCTCACCTCGCCGTAGCCGGTGACCTGCAGGTACTTGGCGGTGAGCGGCGCGCGCTCGCGATGCGAGTGCAGGTTGCGGCGGGTGTGTGGCGGGTGTGTGGCGCGTGTGGCGGGTGTAGTCTCACCTCGCCGTAGCCGGTGACCTGCAGGTACTTGGCGGTGAGCGGCGCGCGCTCGCGATGCGAGTGCAGGTTGCGGCGGGTGTGTGGCGGGTGTGTGGCGCGTGTGGCGGGTGTAGTCTCACCTCGCCGTAGCCGGTGACCTGCAGGTACTTGGCGGTGAGCGGCGCGCGCTCGCGATGCGAGTGCAGGTTGCGGCGGGTGTGTGGCGGGTGTGTGGCGCGTGTGGCGGGTGTAGTCTCACCTCGCCGTAGCCGGTGACCTGCAGGTACTTGGCGGTGAGCGGCGCGCGCTCGCGATGCGAGTGCAGGTTGCGGCCGGTGTGGCCGGTACAGTCGCCGTAGCCGGTGACCTGCAGGTACTTGGCGGTGAGCGGCGCGCGCTCGCGATGCGAGTGCATGTCGAGCTCGGCTGATGTCGCGGAAGCGTCGTAGATGCGGAAGTCGTTTCAGATTAGCGGAAATATTGTTTGTCATATATCAGACATCGTAAAAAGTCATAATTTATGAATTGATTAGCTTCGTTGTTAAATGAGTCATTTAACAGTTGTAATAATACATGGTGTTCGTAAACGTGATTTTGCCGTATATAATTTAAAAATGTTATATAATGAACGAAAAAGCAACAATAACATAAATAAATGACTGCCTCGGTGGCGTAGTTGTATTGCATGTTCGGTACAATAGCGCTCTGAGGTCCTGGGTTCGAATCCCGGGTCGGGCAAAGTGATATTTGGGTTTTTCTGCTCAGTATCAGCCCGGAGTCTGGAATTTGTGCCCGATATGGCGATAGGCTCGCCCCCTATCACATCATGGGACGGAACATACTTGGCGAAAAATGGGTGCCCTAGTTGCGCCTCTGCATACTCCTTCGGGGATAAAATGCGTGATGTTATGTATATATGTATGTACATAAATAAATAGGGGACCGGACAATTTTTCAGAAGGTTTCATTGTGGGTATAAATAGCCAAGAAAAATAGTATTTTGCACAAATAAAGCTTAAAAAGTACATAAAACCATGCCTAAATGTTAAATAGCTATAATTCCCGCGCAAACTCTACATTATGTCATTTCGTCTCGTGTGACGTCATACGTGGATAAAGCAACTTGACAAGTCTTGTCATTTGAACAGTGATTCAATAATGCCAGATAAGGGTTATTTACCCTAGATTTAGGGTAAAACTGGATCAGCAGGGTATTTTTTTTTATGGTAATTTTTGGGGTAATTCTACGAGTTAAGGTATTAAAAGCTATTGTTTCACGGTATTGTAATAAATATTGAGCTTAGAGAAAGATGTTTCCTACAAAAATTGTAGGCCATGAAACAATTATAATTTTTTATTCAATACAATTTTCGTGTACAGCTAGTTGTTCCTAATAAAATGAGATAATTAAATTAATAATTATTGAAGTGGAAGTGAAGAAAGAAGTGGCGTCTGCATAGATAAGGATATAGAAAAAAAAGTACCGAATTATTTATGATTGGTTTAAGGGTAAAATTTTAAATTCCAAATAAACCTGGGTTAAAGAGAAATTATGATCTGGCAACACTGCATAGACCGTTTAATCTCAGGCAATTTCAGGTTACTGTGTAACAACCAGAATTCTATATAAATAAATATTCTATTCCATATCATGTGGCAGCTAAAACATAAATAAATACATCTCATAACCATAACCTCCCTGGGTGTACAAATGATTTAATTAATTGAAATATTCATCTATTTATTTTAAACCGAAACACTATTTTTTATTAACTTACATCAAAGTGATCCTCACAGAACTTATTCGGTGAGTCTGCAGACATTCCGTCGTAGGTTCGTCTTGCTAACTGCAACCACTTTATTCGTATATCTGTTTTTCGTGGTACATCAATAAATAATTTGTTTGGTAAAGATATAGAAGTATTATTACATTCAGGTACGACGCACCAACGATATTTTTTGCGGTCCATTACGATTAACGATTAAACAATCTGTAAACGTTAAGCTGGAAGATAGTAACAACGTCCCGTATAAATTAATATTAATTATTAGAGCAGTTCTGTGTCAAAAAACACATTTAAAGCATTAAAATAACACAACGCGGTATGACATCCAGATGACGTCTGTTTGTTTACATTTTACCCACGTGTGACGTCATGCGCCGTGATTGGTGTTTCATTTGCCGTAAAGAATAGACTAAAAATATTATAACTATTGTATTTTATTTATTGATTTAAAAATACAAATCACAACTCTTTTACAAAAACAAATATGAGATAATATTTTTAATATTACAAACTTTACTTTAAACTGAATTTCAGATTTTTTGGTAATACCTGTCCGGTCCCCTATTGTAAAATCATAACTTATATACAGTGTTGCAGAAATAGATGATTAACAATAACTCATAAAAAAAGAATCCCGTTATACCCCTAATATCTTATTAGTACATATTATAACTGAAACAAAGTTATTCCAAAAAATGTATTACAATAAAAGCGAAATCTATACTTCTATACTATTATATAAAGCTGAAGAGTTTGTTTGTTTGTTTGAACGCGCTAATCTCAGGAACTACCGGTCCAAACTGAAAAATTCTTTTTGCGTTGGATAGCCCTTTGTTCGTGGAGTGCTATAGGCTATATATCATCACGCTATACCCAATAGGAGCGGAGCAGTAATGGCTAATCTCAGGAACTACCAGTTTGAACTGCAAAATTCGTTTTGTGTTGGATAGCCCTTTATTTGTGGGGTGCTATAGGCTGTATATCATCACGCTATGACCAATAGGAGCGGAGCAGTAATGAAACATGTTGCAAATACGGGGACAATTTATTAGTTTTGAGAGCTTCCGTTGCGTCCGCTGCGTAAACGGTTTAAAGTTATGCAACAATGATGTATGACGGGATTGTTCCTCTTAAAAAGATCTAAAAAATATATTATAAAAACAAAAGTCCCCCGCTGCATCCGTCTGCCTGAACGTCTTAAACTCAAAAACTACCCAACGTATTAAGATGAAATTTGGTATGGAGACAGTTTGAAACCCTGGGAAGAACATAGGCTCCCGGGAAACTACTACTTTTATAATGGAAAACTTTAGCCTGAAAAACTTTACAACGCGGGCGGAGCCGCGAGCAAAAGCTATTCTTTTAATAATACAGCAGCGTCACCTGTTGCTGCCTGGCCCCCACCCCAGCCGGGTACAGGTGATGGTGGGAGTGCAGGTACCCCCCACCGGTCCGGTGGTTCTTCAGCGTGATGAGCGCTCCGTACGCCAACACTCGCGGCGCGCTGGCGTTGTGCAGGCTGTTACCTTGCAGACGCGCTTGGAACCCTGACGAGTAGAAACCGTCGCCGTTCCCACTACGAATAGACAATATTGTCACTGGTTTTAATTTGTTACTGATATATTAAATTGGACTGTCTAATTTCGATCATTGGACGACCTACACAATAATATCGTGGAAGCAGGGTTCCGTAACATAGCGTGTTCAGCATATTTTTCAAATAATGCATGGTGGTAGGATATATTTTATATCCGCCCGGATAGCGACCACCGTACACAAGGTGTTAAAACCCGCCATAATGGCTCACGTAAGTGTGTCGCGTTCCGAGATCAGCCTGATATCAATCAGATCTGACTGTCGAGGGATAATCATCTCTCGACAGTCGACATTATTGGACCCCACTGCACTTACCGTCTGGTGCGGGGTCACTTTGCTGCGCCAATATAAAAAGAAAAGATATCACTAATTGAACGGGGTTCAATTTGATGTTCTTGATTATTAGGACCAAAAAATTTCCCAGAAAATAACACAGGACCAAATCGTTCACAACTAAGAGAAGGTCAACAAAACATTCACAACGTGGAAAATAATTACCTTTTACTTAAAACAGTAAGATGAATCCAAAAGAAGAATACATATAATATAATAGGCCACACGATTAGTGTCAAAGCTCGCCCGATAAGATGTTTCATCGTCAAAGTCTGCAAAATAAATAATATACTTAGCATTCATAACAATTATATAGAGAGAAAATCAAAGGAAAATTTTATTGCTCCTTATTAATCCATTGTTATATTAAAAAATGCTTTATTCATCACGTAGGCAAATATAGTTGCGCTTATGATAAGTCAAGATACACGAAAATATTTAATTATTACTTAAATAAAGTCACTGATATAACTAACGACATTTTATCATTGCTATTTATATTGAACATAAAACATTTTGTATTGAGTAAAGTTTGCTGGTGGTAGGATATATTTTATATCCGCCCGGATAGCGACCACCGTACACAAGGTGTTAAAGCCCGCCATATTTGCTAACGTGTGTCGCGTTCCGGGATCAGCCTGTGAATATAATAATAAATAATAATATCAGCCCTGTATTATATGCTTGCCCACTGCTGAGCACGGGCCTCCTCTACTACTGAGAGGGATTAGGCCTTAGTCTACCACGCTGGCCTAGTGCGGATTGGTAGACTTCACACACCTTCGAAATTCCTATAGAGAACTTCTCAGGTATGCAGGTATCCTCACGATGTTTTCCTTCACCGTTAAAGCAAGCGATAATTCACAAAGAATACACACATATTTTTTTAGAAAAATCAGAGGTGTGTGCCCTTGGGATTTGAACCTGCGGACATTCGTCTCGGCAGTCCGTTCCACAACCAACTAGGCTATCGCCGCTTATATCAGCCTGTGAATATCCGGCATAATTATGTCAACTATCGAGGGGTGATCATCTCTCGTCAGTCGAACTTCTATTGGACCCCACTCAACCTAGCATGAGATGCAGGGCGGCGCACTATGCCGCGCCCGTATGAGAAAAAAAATAAAATTTGTATATTTAAATTAAACTATTTTACGGATTTTATCGCGGTTTTAATATTTTTAGTTTTCTCCCGACGTTTCGAAGGCTTTGCAGCCTTCATGGTCACGGGGGGGACTGAGGTGTTGGTCATCCTCAAAGTCAAAGTTACAATATCTACCTATATTTTACAATTATATATTTACTGTGAGCTCATTTTGCGTAGATCGGACTACCAACAGCTAAAAATTTTAAAAAGTTGTTGATTTTATTTTCGATTACCCCCCCCCCCCCCTCCACACACTTTCGAGCCTCACGTGATAAATGGACGACCCCTTTTTCGTATAACACAAAACACAAGTTTTTCGGACGTGGTAAAAATGCATTTTTATTTGAAGGTTGGCTTTTGTTAATATCTGGAAACCAGATGTTTCTTTGTGTTCAAATTATAAAACTTAGTTATAATTCCGGCACGTAACTTTAAGATGACGCCTGTGGCGACGTTCATTGCAATAACAATCCATTCCGATCACACTATTTAACGTACTAATGTACATCTCGAACGGACTTCAAAATGAACACGGATCGCAATTTGTCTTATCTGTTGAGGAAAACACTTACAACTGGCTTGCTCAAATCGCCCAGAACATTCCATAAGTCAGCTATAGTTCGTAATCCCACGAACAATACCACAAACAAGCCCACGAACTTGACGGACATGGTGCAAGATAGTGATGACCCTAAGAACAACTGCCAGCACAGCATACGGGTCGAAAATGGCGGGAGACCTTCGTCAGTTAGACTGCGGACCTAGAAAGTAACAATAAATTATAGAGTAGTTCTAGATCTCGCTATCTTTTTCTTTGCCGTGCACCAAAATGCCTAATGACGTCACTAGACTCTATTCTTTCGCTTATCTGTTTCCTGATACATATGTCTTCTATTTAATTTCAAAAGTGTATGTTCTCTTTGTTTTTGAGGATTTCTGGTATTTTTTCTATATTAAATCCCATGTGACTATTTTTTTAAAATATACCACAAATATCCTGCTATTTTAAAAAAAAATCGCGCTATGCTACCTTCCATGACATTTTAAAAACTCCACGTGATTTTTATTGATGGGCCAGCTCTAGCATCCACAAATTCATTTCGTTTCTTAAACACAATATGTCATAAGGTCTTTTTACATTTGCGACACATTCATTAGATTTGAACGTACTTTGAACTTGATTGACTATTCACCGTTATAGCATTAACATCAGTCTCACCTTAAAGGCTCCATAAATCGAACAGCTCATGAAGAATAACAATATTGGATCTAGTAATATGTATCTGTTGAGCGTTAAGAATCCCACATCTGCAAATAAAATTAACACTTGTTACCAAGTACATAGGGCAGGATTGTAATTTTTTTTATTTCTTTGTATGACGAGTCCAGCTTTGTGTTCGCCTGATGGTAAGTGATACGAATGCCCATAAACAGTAGAAACACATCCAACACCTTGAATTACAAAGTATTGTTTAAGTATCCTTTAATCATTTGCTGGCCGGTGATAAAATTATAATCTATAGATATTATGAAACGAAGTCCCCGCCAGGTCTGTATATCTGAGAGCGATAAAATAAAAAATTACTCTACGGATTTCTATGAAATTTGGTATGGAGATAGTTTGAGACCTAGGAAGGAGATAGGCTATGTTTTATCACGGAAAAATATGTAACGGGAATTCTATCCTGGAAAATCTTTCATGCGGGCGGAATCGCAAGCAAACGCTAGTATTTAATAGATAATATCTGACATTATAACACTCACCACATAACAGGAGCATGGTGCCTATAAATGTGGATTCCAACGACTTGGTCATCTCCCACATCGACAAGAATGTTAGTGGTATTACTAGTGCACCCAGAGCAGTACAGAACTGGAACAAATTCTATTAATCAATACTAGTACATGAAACTGACAAGTTTGTTTGAACGCCTTAATCTAAGGAACTACTTAACCGATTCTGCTTTATTTTTCACTATTAGGATGCCACATGACTCCTGAGGTCTATAGGCTACTTTTTATCTTTTTTACAAGGGCAGAGCCGCATGCAAAATTATTCATAAGCTTTATGAAACCTGGCCCATATATCTACTATTGAGTGCCTCCTCTTTTCACAATTAGCCCGTAGCAGATCGGGCCGTTGTGTGTGGCCTTTATGTGTAACAAAAGAGAAAGTATTGGTGTTATTTTCACCTTGGGCCGATGTCTGGGACAATGAATTGAATGAAGTATTCATATGTGTGTTTAAACAAATTAATATAGTATTATTATGAATGGAAGATATTATATGAATGGTTCCAAGAATAAATTATAAAGGTAGTAGTAATTTATTGTATGTACATGTTATAATTTCATTAACTAAATGTGGTATAGTTACAAATCTGGCTATCCTTTCCGATATAAAAGTGTAAAGAATAAATTAAAATAGTCAAATTATAGCATGCTCACAAATCTCATTCCCTGGTACTTGGCACCTTCATATTTATCACCCGGTTTCTCAAATGGAAATGACCCGTCATAGCCTGTTAACTTTCCAGACAAAGCTAAGAGCATCTGGAAGAAAAAGTATTAAGGAAATACATTTTTAAACCCACATTTTATCCTTGAATTAAATGATAACTGAGTGACTAGCCAATTTTAAATATTGAAAATATTATATGTATTATTTAGTTTTATTTGATGGATGTATTTGCTACATTCAAATGACTATTATACTATAAGTAATTTTTTATATTATAATTAGCAAACTACAAATACAAATTGGATTAATTTTAAAGTAACATTAAATAATCTTAGTTATATGAGACTTATTTGCTTAAAACTAATTGATTCATGTAATGAAACATTACCTTTCCAAGAGGTGGATGAACATCAAAGAAAAATGTTCTATTGATGTACCAACTGGCCATTTTACCAAAATGCGTTTCATCCCAACTGAAAATACCAATTTTTTTATAAATATTTCAGAATCATTCTTGCAATATTTTAAAGTTATTATTGAGGAATACAATGACAAAATATTTAACTTTAGGTCTCATGTGTCATGGGGCACATAGGTTCTGGACTGGAGGCCAAAACTGGCATCCACTCGGTGAACAGATGACCTAATAAGAGTCGCAAGAGGTTGCTAGATGCGGACCACTTCTAATAGGTTGATCAGGGAATCTTTGGGGGAAGCCCATGTTCAGCAGTGGATATTCTACTGCTGATGATGATGAAGTTCAAAAATATAAAAATAATTACCAAACATGGTCCGGTTCCAAGACTTTGTAAAATCTAGTCACAAATGTAGCACCACACAGTATTCCAAATGTCACCCACCATCTGGAAGTTGAAGATTAATCGCATTTAAAGGAGTTTCTATGAACTCACAAGTTTATACCTTTAGCTGTAGATGATACTACTGTTGATAGTACTTAAAATCTTAGATACTTGGTGTTGGGATCAAATGCTGCAGTACCAATATTTTCAGCAATATTTTAATTCTCTAAATATTTTTCATAGAGTTTATAAACTAATAACTATTTTCATTGAAATAAGTTAATTTTTCGTTCCTGTTGGTAGGATATATTTTATATCCGCCCAGTTAGCTACCACCATACATAAGGTGTTAAAACCCACCATAGTGGCCCACACAAGTGTGTCGCATTCTAGGATCAGTCTCCATATCCAATTGCAACAGGCCGGCATAATTACTGTATTAAGTGCTGAAGGGTAATCATCTATCATCAGCCAACATTCTATTGCATCTTACTCTGCTTACCATCAGGTGCAGTGCTGTCACATTGCCAGGCTCACATAAAAAAGACAAAAAAATTGAAAGACAATAACACATAGTTCACCGTCTTTTTGTCTTTTGGGGTAAAACCATATATTTATGAGTTATATATAATTCAATTTGTGTAAAATATATAACATGGAACCATGTTATGGATAGCCGATTTCTCAAGGAAGGCTATCGGCTATATAACATCATATACGCTATGTCAAATAAGACCGAAGCATCAATGTTGAAAAACAGGAAAAAAATATTATTTGCTACAATTTTCCTTGCAAATGCTACGTAAATGGTGAAAGTTACAGAACAAATATTTATCATGGAATTTTTCCTCTTAAATAAAATGTTAAAATTATATGTTATGAAACTAAGTTCTCCGCCACATCTGCCTGCATTATTAATAAATATTAAAAAAAAAAAATGCCAGTGTGCAAGAAAACTATTTACACTAATTCTTAGTCTGAATATATGTGTAATTAATCAAGTAATTATGTAAAGCTAATCAAATGTAACAGCGATATATAAACAAGCGTCAGAAGTTTTTCATTCAATACTTTTCTTTTTTGTACACTAAGATTTAGTTTTCTTTGTTACTTGTGTTTGTGTAATAAATAAAATAAATTAATCCAATAAATAAAATGTACCGCATCATACAGTTTATATACATATAATTCAACTATCACACCGATAATTATACGAAAAGTCTGGACAAATTTACACAAAAGAGAAAGTCGTTATCTTTCTAAAAATTGTCACCTTGAAAAAATATTATTTATTAACGCTTGATGTGAATAATTATGTTACAATGTAAATACACTATAAACTCTGCCATGCAGTACTGTGGAATTACACTAGAAAATAGCATAAAAATTGCAAAAAAATATGTAAACATTGTAGAAATGTTGGAATTTGTTCCTTTACATTTTGTTACTCGGCGCCGAAGTCCCATTTCCTTTCTTCTTTTCTGTCATGTTACTAATGAAGTTAAGATTTATTTAACGTACGAAACTTATTTATTTTCATATATAAATATTGTAAGAATTTATTGCTATAAAGAGAAAGTAACGGTATATTTTGTTCGTAGAAACGTCACATCTCCCAAACTTTATCCCTGACAAATGACACTTGACAATTGACATATAAATCTGATCAGTGACGTATATCTATTGATGTTGTCAGATCAAAAGATAAAGGTATTCCAGTATAAAGACTACAGTAATGCACACACATCCATGACGCCTTTATCCCCGAAGGGGTAGGGTAGCAAGGGGTGCCACCAGGGCATAAAGTTTTTGCCATTTGTGTTTTGTTCTATGATGCGATAAAGCCCTGGGAGGCGAGCCTATTGCCATATGGAGTACTAATTTTTGAATCCGGGCTCACATTGAACAGAAAAACTCAACATCACTTTGTTCAAACTAAGATTTAAATCCCGAGTCAGAGTGCAGTACGTACAGTGCACGCAATATGACGCCTCCAAGGCAGACGATACTATAAAAATACAAGTTGATTTTGAAATGAAGGCTCTAGTTTATATTCACGATTGCACGTTCTAAATAATATGGCTCAGGATAATAATGATAAGCATATTATGTCAACGACGTGCTTTTACATTTTTATGTAATATAAGTATGTAAAGACTATAAAAAAATCTATGATTAATCTAAATTCAGACTATTATGTGAAAAAATAGGGTAAGAGAAAATATAAGCACACATGTTTTTTGAGTATATCTTCTTTTGGAATGATATGGGACAAAATACATTAACGCGCCTTTTAATATAGTTATTATATTATATCACAAAAAGTGTTTAATGACAAAAGTATTGATACAAGGGCATCTAATGATAATGGATATTTTATTTTACGCTTTTTAAGAAACACCCTGTGGCAGAAGTGAACAAAAGTTAGGTACGATAAGAAGTGAAGTCACAGAAGTCCGCACTGTGATAACCAATGTTTTACACGTTGTACGCATATATAAAGCTGCGAAGCGCCGAATATAATCATTAGCGCTGTGTACATCGTACGGCAATGAACGTTTGATTATACACCATGTATACCAAAAATATATTTTTGATTTTGCCAATATTAATATCGCTTACGCGCGGTGAATTAAGTCTTGAAAAAAAGAATAAACTTTTAAATGGATTCATAAAATTTTATAATAATTTACCGAATCAAGTTTATACATGTGAAGAAGGATCTTTACAAAATGTAGAGGATCTTGTAAGTATTATAATTTAATTAGTAAGATTCAATTGCGATACATCATACTATTGTCGCATGTTATTATAATGAAATTAAATATTCATATCATTCATAAGTCATTATCATTAAAATATGTTTCTTATTATATTTAAAAATGTTCTATTAAAAACATTTTTGTTAAGGTCAGGTGGGGCAAGTGCGCCGACGGGGTAAGTGCACCTGCCCTAAAAAAAATCGAGAACTATTGATGTTATACAATTACCGCAATCTTATATCTATGCTACTAACTGAAATGCAGTTCCACTAAAAAACACAAATGGATCTGTTCATTTTAATACGATTTATTCGCCATTTTATTTTAAGTGTCATTTAGACCTGTAAACAGAGATGACCCCGTGAAAGATAACATCAAATATTTCAAGATATTTAACATATTTCTGTAAACCAGTAAGATGAGTACATAGTTTAAACTTTTTATTTTAACTTCCTACCCAAATTTTATCTATATATACTAAAAAAAGGTTTTTTTAGCAATGCGAAAAAATCCACCTCAAAATTGTCGAGTAGGGCAAGTGCGCCACAGTTAATAGTCGTATGGCGCACTTACCCCTAAACCATATATTACCAACCTTTTTTGAGAATAAGTTTTACTAATATGACTTATTATTATTAAAATGTAACAGCATCATTTTTTGTACTCAAGGTATTTTGTTTTGAGCCGACTTAAATAAAAAGGTGTATTAGTTGATTCGTCAGATATTTGTTTGTTTTAAATGGTTCGTTTTTACAAAAGAAGAAATGAGAAATGTTATAAGGCCAAATCATCAAATAAGTTTTTGAGTTATAACGCATTCAAAAATGTTAATTCCTACATAATTGTATGTTTTTTTAGTTTTTAGAAATAAAATGGATTTCGTATTAAGGTTACCATTTCTTTATAACAACATATCCGCACATAATACTTTAACTTAACCTAAATATAGCAAAAAAAATGGGTAAAATGTTTTGAAGCCCTGATTTACAAATATATGGCGCACTTGCCCCGAATTTGATTTGACAGCCATAGTTTGTTATAATATTGAGTTATAAAAAATTATCCAAGAGCAATGCGGGTAAAACTTATTTTTCTATGGACTAAAATGAGTGTTTTCTTTATAATGTTTCATATTGACGTTTTTTTTACACAGGCGCACTTACCCCATTTCCGGAGGCAAGTGCGCCTACTACCATCTTTTTTTACTTTGAGCAAAATATTATTAAATTATTGTCTGATTTCCTTGAATAGCTATAGGTCGTTATCACAAAATACCAAATATTCTTAAATTAATAAAATTACATTCTTAAGTCAGCACAAAAAGAAATTATTTTGCATTGAATCCAGCTATGATAATTTTATGGCGCCGTTACCCCGACTGACCTTAATTTGTTTTAAAAACTTTAGAAAGAAAATTTTTTTTCTATAAATTTATATTTTAAAATAATTAAGAATAGAAGTGAACTTCAATTAAGTACTTATTTAAAAATTTAATAATTATGTTACAATGTTTATTCTAAAAAGGCTTATTTATATGATATTCTATTAAGAATACTGTCCAGTCTTAAAAAACACTTGAAGATATGAATTCTCTAGAATTTTTCCTAGATTTCATTAATATCACTGTTTATTTACTTATATTTTTTTTTTCATATTTGCTATTACTACTGGAAATCGACAATTTTTTTGATAAATCTTGGAAGCCATAATATAAAAAACAAAACAAATATTTAATATAAGTTATATTATTTTTTTGTTGTCGTCAATTATTTATTAAGTATACAGGTGGTTCCAGAAAATAGTGTCAAGCGGAGGTTCAGAGATAGAGTACCCATTGGGGTATCCGAATCACCCCCATGTATGATCCGTGACTTTTCATAGTTTTCGAGTTATGAATATTTTTCTAAATTTTTGAGAATTTTCGATTTCGACGATAATTCGTTTTTTTTTAATTAGAAGACATTCGAATTTATTTGTTGCAAGTCAATTATCACTAGTAGTACTTTTTTGTTAAAAACAATCCGCTACGAAACTTTAATGAAAATTATGAAAATGTAGGTGTAAAGTTAAAAACTTACGTTCTATGAATTGTGACTTAAATTTTCTACTATAAATTTAAAATCTAATTACCTGTGACTTCGTGGTTCTAAGATCGGTCAAAAACTTTTTTTTCTTTCTCTATATCATGTAGAGTAGTTTATACCTTAAACTGATTTTGAAAAAGGCTATACTAGAGTTTCTTGCCCGTTCTGCTCTGGTGAGAACTGCTTTCCGGCATGGCGGAAGAGTTAAAATATTGACGGAATCTAAATAATGTATAGCATTTTACAAATTCAAAATAAATTATTTCATTTACATTATTGGCTATGAACCTTAGGAGGCTTTATATAAAACAAATAAAAAAAAATGTGTATGACATGACTATGTCTCACTTTTTTTGTTGGAAATATTAGGAATGAATCAGTTTAACTAGGGTATGCATATGACTGTCAAGCAACATGCAATAAATAAGTTTTGTTTATTAATCAATATTCCAAGATTACAATTAAATATCACGTTCAAATGAACTTGCAAGTCGAAACAAAAGTATGTGATATATTTTATCCCAAAGGAGTAGACAGAGGCGCTACCAGGGCTATCAATTTTCCCTTGTGTGCTCCATCCTATGATCTGAAAGGAATGAATTTACCGCCAAATCAACATACATTCTAGGCTCCAGGGCAATATTGAGCGGAAACACCCAATACCACTTTGTCTGACCTGGGATTTGAATCCAGGACCTCAGAACAGAGTTGTAAAGTAATAATCCGGTAGTTAACGCACATCAAAACAATTTTATCAATTATTTGAATAAATTATCGAACTCATAAAACAACAAACCTCTCTGTTCAAAATAGCAACAAAAAAGATTATTAATTGCTCCAATATTTTTAACAGGACGACAAATGCTACAGGATCGAAGTCTCCCTCCATGTTTCGGATACGCGTAATCTTGATTCTAAAAAGTACATAAAATGTACGGCCAGAGTGCAGGAACTCCAAGACGAAGGTGTAAAGGTGGTTAATGATGAACACCATTGCCAAGATGTGGAGCAGAAACTTGTGCTTGAACAACCGTGGTTGAACAAGAAGGAAATCTCCGTTGACCGAGACATACCAGTTGGTGGCATACGAGATCAAGACCCTAATGACCCAATATTTAAAAGCTTGGCTGAAGCATCCATGCAAAAGTATTTGCAATCTATTGGCAGTATCGAACCCCATAAAGTAGTGCGTGTTGAAAAAGCCTCCACCCAGGTCGTAGCCGGATTAATGACTCGGATCGAGTTCGTGATTTCACCTCTAGACGGAAATTCCGGTGACGTCATTAGCTGTTATTCGGAAGTTTGGGAACAAGCGGGGTTGGACAAGAAGAAAAATCTCCGTTGACTGTAAAATTAACAACCAAAAATACAGAGCCAAGCGAGACCTAATAGTTGGTGGCATACGAGATCAAGACCCTAATGACCCAATATTTAAAAGCTTGGCTGAAGCATCCATGCAAAAGTATTTGCAATCTATTGGCAGTGTCGAACCCCATAAAGTAGTGCGTGTTGAAAAAGCCTCCACCCAGGTCGTAGCCGGATTAATGACTCGGATCGAGTTCGTGATTTCACCTCTAGACGGAAATTCCGGTGACGTCATTAGCTGTTATTCGGAAGTTTGGGAACAAGCGGGGTTGGACAAGAAGAAAATCTCCGTTGACTGTAATATTAACAACCAAAAATACAGAGCCAAGCGAGACCTAATAGTTGGTGGCATACGAGATCAAGACCCTAATGACCCAATATTTAAAAGCTTGGCTGAAGCATCCATGCAAGAGTATTTGCAATCTATTGGCAGTATCGAACCCCATAAAGTAGTGCGTGTTGAAAAAGCCTCCACCCAGGTCGTAGCCGGATTAATGACTCGGATCGAGTTCGTGATTTCACCTCTAGACGGAAATTCCGGTGACGTCATTAGCTGTTATTCGGAAGTTTGGGAACAAGCGGGGTTGGACAAGAAGAAAATCTCCGTTGACTGTAAAATTAACAACCAAAAATACAGAGCCAAGCGAGACCTAATAGTTGGTGGCATACGAGATCAAGACCCTAATGACCCAATATTTAAAAGCTTGGCTGAAGCATCCATGCAAAAGTATTTGCAATCTATTGGCAGTGTCGAACCCCATAAAGTAGTGCGTGTTGAAAAAGCCTCCACCCAGGTCGTAGCCGGATTAATGACTCGGATCAAGTTCGTGATTTCACCTCTAGACGGAAATTCCGGTGACGTCATTGGCTGTTATTCGGAAGTTTGGGAACAAGCGGGGTTGGACAAGAAGAAAATCTCCGTTGACTGTAAAATTAACAACCAAAAATACAGAGCCAAGCGAGACCTAATAGTTGGTGGCATACGAGATCAAGACCCTAATGACCCAATATTTAAAAGCTTGGCTGAAGCATCCATGCAAAAGTATTTGCAATCTATTGGCAGTGTCGAACCCCATAAAGTAGTGCGTGTTGAAAAAGCCTCCACCCAGGTCGTAGCCGGATTAATGACTCGGATCGAGTTCGTGATTTCACCTCTAGACGGAAATTCCGGTGACGTCATTAGCTGTTATTCGGAAGTTTGGGAACAAGCGGGGTTGGACAAGAAGAAAATCTCCGTTGACTGTAAAATTAACAACCAAAAATACAGAGCCAAGCGAGACCTAATAGTTGGTGGCATACGAGATCAAGACCCTAATGACCCAATATTTAAAAGCTTGGCTGAAGCATCCATGCAAAAGTATTTGCAATCTATTGGCAGTATCGAACCCCATAAAGTAGTGCGTGTTGAAAAAGCCTCGACCCAGGTCGTAGCCGGATTAATGACTCGGGTCGAGTTCGTGATTTCACCTCTAGACGGAAATTCCGGTGACGTCATTAGCTGTTATTCGGAAGTTTGGGAACAAGCAGGGTTGGACAAGAAGAAAATCTCCGTTGACTGTAAAATTAACAACCAAAAATACAGAGCCAAGCGAGATCTAATAGTTGGTGGCATTCGAGATCAAGACCCTAATGACCCAATATTTAAAAGCTTGGCTGAAGCATCCATGCAAAAGTATTTGCAATCTATTGGCAGTATCGAACCCCATAAAGTAGTGCGTGTTGAAAAAGCCTCGACCCAGGTCGTAGCCGGATTAATGACTCGGATCGAGTTCGTGATTTCACCTCTAGACGGAAAATCCGGTGACGTCATTAGCTGTTATTCGGAAGTTTGGGAACAAGCGGGGTTGGACAAGAAGAAAATCTCCGTTGACTGTAAAATTAACAACCAAAAATACTGAGCTAAGCGGTCTCGCTTAGCTCTATGTTGCATGCCACCAACTGGTGTGTCTATACCAGTTGGTGGCATACAAGATTAAGACCCTAAATATCCAATAGTTAGTCAACCGCAATGAAAAATAAGTCTTACTGTCCAAGATAATACAATTGTTATTTGTTAAAAACTTAGAGGTTATGTGTACTTATAAATTTTTATTTTTCTGTTTTATGTTATATTTTTTTGTATTTTTTGCTAACGAAATTTTATGTTCGAGTCATCGCTTTAGTAGTAAGAATACATTTTGGAGGGATTTTTCAATGTTTGCTTTTACAATAAAATCATTATTTCTTATTAAATGGTATTTTATTTATAAATAAGACATTTTAGTCCTTATAATAAATATTATTAAGCGGCGCTAACATGGGCGTCTACTCGCGAACTCGATATTCGATATATCGTGACATTTGTCGTGGCGAAGCCTACTCTCAGTGACATCGTTTTTAGTTTCATAACGATCATCGAGCGAACGATAGATATTCGACATTATCGAATGTAAACCTACTGTTAATGGTAACTGTCAGTGACGAAGATTTGCATTTCACATCGTTGCATATGTTACATTTACGACAATCACGAGACCTCTTACGCTGTCGTTGGCATTATCGTAGCTTATTGTATTTAAGTTTTTCGGTATGTGGAAAGTTAATCAGAATTGGTAGATGATCACTCCCATGAGAATAAGAAAGAATTTCCCAAGTAAGAGAAGAAGCTAGGCTTGGTGAACTAATGGCTAAATCTACGGCACTGAGACCTTCAGCAGGGTTGGTACGGCGGGTAGGAGAACCTGAATTTAAAATACAAAGATTATGAGAATCAATAATATCAACAAGATCTCTTCCACAAGTTTTTGTTGTTGAACAGCCCTAAGACTCACGATGAGAATTAAAATCTCCAACGATTAAAAATGGTTTAGGCAAGATAGAAATAATGTTGTTTATTTCTCTAAATATCGAAGGACACGGACGCGGGATATAAATAGATACAAATCAAATATTATTAACAATGGATGTTATTATGGAAAAATCATTATGGTGAGATGGTAAGTCAAACTGGGAATTAAGGGACTTTTTGATGAGTATGGCAATACCGCCATACCCATCGGCTCTATCTTCCCTGAGACAGGAATAACCAGGAATTTTAAAACAAAATTCCGGTTTTAACCACGTCTCACATAGAGCTATAACACAAGGGTTAAATTTGTTAATAAGATAAATTAAATCAGATTTGTTCTTCACTACGCTTCTGCAGTTCCATTGTAGTACTTTGCCTAAGTGAGCCATTGTTAAATATGTCAGTTATTATTTTCAATAAAGGGGCAACGTTGGACGGTAAAATTGTTTGTGACAGTGATGAAACTAAAGCTATAATAATATCAGCCACCGATTGTGGTTCTGGCAGGGTACCAGTTTTAGGACGTGCACACCCATCGGCATAATTGGGAGAGTTGAAATCACCTACAATAGCTTGGTGGGCTGCACGATCATAACCTTGTACCGATTTAGGCGGAGAACGGCGCTTCTGAAAAACAGTTTTTTTATAAGAATTACTGTGCAATGATTGAGTGGCTGGAATTTTGACATCTTGGCTGTTTGCTATAAAAAAGATGAAGATGTAAACTTTAATGTGTCTGCATATGATTTAGTTACCGGAGGATATCTTTGATGCTTCTGAGTATGAAACGCAATTTTGAGCCATATATTTTTTTATATTTGTCTGCCTTCTTGCTTCCGGACAATCCTTGCTGATTGCAATATGGCGGCCGCCACAAAGACAACAATTACTATTATCTTGGTCGCAGTCACAAGATGTACCAGTATGCCCTTGTCCACATTTATAGCACCTTGGTTTAGATCTGCATGTATCTTTAGTATGTCCATACCGGCAACAATTGTAGCATTGAATTGAAGGATAAATGTATAGTTCTACTTTGAAGGAATTGAAACACATAAATACTCTTGTGGGGAGGATCTGACAATCAAATGTTAGAACTACAGTCTGGGATGGTTTCCAACTGGATGCAAGTTGAGATCCTGTGTTACCTCTCCAGTACTAGACTTAGCAACATGTATAATAAATGGTGAAGCATCCAATGCAGTAGATTCTTTTCTAATACCATCTGATATATTGGTAGGTACCTGAGAAGCCTGCGATGGAAAAGCTTGTGTATGCGATGCTTTGATAGGTGATGGATTTTCAGAGATTTTTTCGTCACTGTCTTCACAACGACATCCACTTCTACCCGAGTCTACAGCCATTGCATGTTTGCGTTTCTTTTTGTTACATAATTTGCACACTTTATTTAAACGTATGCGCTTTCTCTTATTTGTATTGGAAACTGAACAATCAGTGTCTAAGCTTGATGCAGTTTCCACTGTTACAAAATGTGCCGGTTGAGGAACATCACCCCAGGATCTGGGGGCTCGTCCATCCCAACCCCTAAACTAAATACTAATAAAATACACACTTACCAATAGTTGTTTTCTATATGCACTACACTACAATCAAATAAATAATGGAAAAATATATACAATTTACAACTTATCTGACTAAATTTCTGAATGAAAATAATTATTATGCGTTCCGTTTGACGTCCGAAGTCCCTTATGAGAGTACATCGATTCTTTCACCTCGCCTGGTCGCTAGATGTCGCTTCTTCCGCTTCCTAGATGCGCCTACAACGCCACCTACCGTTTCCGGTCTGCATCGAAACCACCTCTCAAATACAAGCCGCCAACTTCGTCATTGTTGCGTCGTTTTTCGAACCGAGCACATGGTCGTTACGAAAAATCTACTTTTATTAGTTTATTAAATTAAAATTACCTTTCGAGATTAAAGTAGAAAGTTAAAACTTAAAAACATTATTAGTTTTTCTTCCGTTACTTTAACCTCTTTGGTGATAAAATGAGTGATAAAGAGGTTATCGCGCCTAATTCAAGTGATAGCGATAGTTCTTCGGAGTGTTCGTCGGATCAAGAAGGGCCACCAAGGAAACGCCAAAGACGTACCAGTTCACGGGATTTGGAGGAAAGGTTTGACATATTGTCACAACAATTGGTGAGTCATTTGAATCATATTTTAACGGCCAAATTAGCTACATCTACGGAGGCTCCACCGTTAAACGTGCAAATGAACTTATCTAATAGCAACAACATGCCACACACTACGGTTTTGATGGACAGTTCACTACAAATACCCAATGAACAGTTTTTATATCCACCCAAATTGGATGCGGGTAGTATTGTCAACTTGGACGTTTCTGTCAAAGAACCGACCGTACCAAAAGCAAATCAGACACGTGTCGAAAAAATTAAGGTTATGCAAAGATTTGACTCACCCGATTGGAACGCGGTTCGGTATACAGACGTTCAGAAAAAGTACACGGCTTTTACCGAATTAAGAGTAAATGAGGAGCTGCGACGTCTGGAGGATCCTTTTGCCCCTTTACGTTGGTTTCAAATGGAACGTAGTTTTGCAGCGCTATCCAATGCTTTTTTGGCCCAAAATGAAGCCGTAAATTCGGCTTTACAGAATCTAGTTGATCGGTCTGCCTCTAAGGACGTTCAACTTAATGCCTCCTCTATTTATGAAAAGTTAAACAAGTTATTTGGTAATGATTCTGAATATAAGACAGTATCTCACGATATACTACAGGTGATTTGCGGGAAACGAGCCGAAGTGTTAGAATTGCGCCGTAGGAATATCGTTAAAAAATTAAAAGATAAATATATGAGAGAGGATCTGAGTAGAATTCCACCGTCTTGTGAGTACATGTTTGACCCCGGTCAGTTGTCAACATATTTACAGAAAATTGGTGGAGTAGATAAATTACAAAAACAGCCCCCATCTTCTACCCGAAACCGGGCAAAATCGCCACAGCCCTCGACCTCCTCTGCTGACGCAAAGCCGTTTCGGGGTCAGCCAAATAACAGTTATAAACCCAAACGGGCCGAAAACAAGGATTCCGAACGATTCATTCACAATAACTCGTCAGCCAAGAAGAGGGGGGGAGGGAGAAAATATAAGGCAGAGGGTAGAAGATCGGGATATAAAAATAAATGACTCGACAAGGTTTTCAGGCGGCTGTCTGAAACGCTTTCAAAACACTTAGGCTCTTTTCAATCCACCAAATTCAATATGGAAATTAATAACAGGTCTCAGAATACCATTCAACAAGACGCCGCCATTAGTTCTCCCAACTTCAGATGTGTTAACAAAGTATCAAACTCCAATATCACAGTTAATGTCAACCGAAATTCAAAATTTAATTCAGTTAAAAGTCTTAGAACCGGCCCCCCTGACACCGTCTTTTATCTCACCTCTATTCATAATTCCGAAATCCAACGGAAAAAGGCGAACAATTTTCAATCTGAAGGCATTAGATCAGTACATGAAACCAAGACATTTCCATCTGTTCCACCATCACCAAGTGCCAAATTTTCTACAACACGGAGATTGGATGGTGAAACTAGACTTAAGTCAGGCCTATTACCACCTGCCAGTAAAGGACCGACACAGACGGTTTCTCCGGATCAGCTATCAAGGTCAACTGCTACAGATGACGTGTCTGCCGTTCGGCCTGGCAGCAGCGCCACGGATTTTCGCCTCGGTAACGAACTGGACCGCAGAAATACTTCGCAAAAAAGGACTGAGGTTAGTGGTCTATTTAGACGATTATCTGATAGTACATCAGGACAGAAATACGCTTACAGCACAGGTCGAAATCGCAATACAGTTTTTGACCAGTCTGGGTTGGTGTATAAATGTGGAAAAATCGGTTACAACACCAACGAGGGTAATCGATTTTCTGGGAGTCACATGGGACACTAAATTCAACAGGAAGTTCCTACCCTCAGAGATAATTCAACGGATTCGTCAGATGTTGCGAGTACGACTCGAAGCCGACAGTTGGAACCTAAAACAGGCGCAACGCCTATTAGGTCATCTCAACTTTGCAACCTTCATCACCCACCGGGGAAGGTTGCATTGCCGCTACTGCAGCGACACAGCAACAAACTCAGAAAGTGTCCACGATCGCAGATTCAGTATCCAGAAGAGGTACGTACAGAACTACAATGGTGGATGGAGAATATCAATCAGAAGTCAGCGATTCATCTCCAAAGAATGCCGACGAACCACGTCATCACCGACGCGTCGGACATTCAATGGGGAGCCCTGGTGAACAACGATATGATAAAAGGCCTATGGGAGCAACACCAGACAAAATGGCATTGCAATCTGAAGGAAATGTATGCTGTGATAGCCGCTATATCAGCCAAAGCAAAGGTGCTCCAGAATTCTACAGTGATTCTTCAGAGCGACAACAAAACAGTCGTGTCTTATATAAAAAACGAAGGAGGAACACGATCACGTCAATTGCTAGATCTGACCCAACAGCTGCTGGAACTAGTGGACCACCTCAACATTGTGCTCCGGCCTCACCACCTACCAGGCCTGTGCAACACCGAAGCAGATCACCTCTCACGAAATCGCGTCGCCGCCGAGTGGCACCTCACAGGCGAGGAAACATCGAGACTGTTCGGCATGTGGGGCACGCCAGACCTAGACCTCTTTGCGTCACAGACAGCACATGTCGTAGCAAACTATGTTTCGCTAGACTTGTCAGACTCGAACGCTTACTTTCACGACGCGTTCAGCAGATCCTGGCACTACCGACTTGCATGGCTGTTCCCGCCGCCCAGCCTAATACCCAGGGTACTGGATCACCTCAATTCAGCCTCAGGTCAGTACATTCTCGTAGCACCCAAGTGGACGAAGTCTTTTTGGAGGCCAGACCTGAAGAATCGAGCTCTAAAACGTCCCGTAAAACTCAGAAATCTGGAAAAGACGCTGGTGGACACGGCGACAATGCTACCGCCGGCACAAGTCGGAAAGTTACACCTGGAAGCCTGGCTCATTTCGGGTGGGATGCCCTGACGGATACATGGACGCCGCAAGAGAAACAGTTATTGTCATCGTGTTGGAGGCAGTCTACAATAAAGACTTATGCCCCTATTTGGAGTAGATGGGTGAGATTTTGTCAAGAAAATAGCATTAATTTTCGTTTACCGGAACCAGTAAATGTAGCTAGGTATCTCGGTTATCTATTTTTAAACGATGGTCTCTCTTACAGAACGATTCTTGTTCATAAATCAGTTATTGCATCCGTTTGTGAAACAATATCTGAGGTTAAAATTACTGCAAACCCGATAGTAAAACATATACTGAAAGCTATTTCCTTGGCAAGACCGGCGCCCTCTCAATTACCGATTTGGGATGCAAGGATTTTGATTAGATTCTTAAAGAGTTGCAATATAAATTTAAATAGTTTATATCAAGTATCTAGACACACAGCTGCTATTTTACTATTATCTTCTGGCCGTAGAGTACACGATCTTACACTTTTACATACTGATAGTCAACATTTTATAGATAACACTGATTCTATTACCTTGCACCCCGTTTTCGGGTCGAAAACTGACTCATCCTCATATCAAAAATCTAGCTGGACATTTTTGGCCGCACCGGAAAAAAGCATCGATGCAGTATATTGGTTACGTAGACTAGTAAATATGACCCAAGGGACCTGGGAAAATATTACTAATTTATTCTTAGCAACTAAAAGTCCTACAAGGCCAGCTACTGCAGCTATGATTGGTGGTTGGATAAAGAGGCTTCTAGCTGATGCAGGTATTCAGGCTTCAGCTGGAAGCTGTAGATCAGCAGTCTCATCTTTAAATTGGATAGAAAACTACCATATTAATGATATCATAGCTAAGGCTAATCGGCAGCATGAATGTACTTTTAGAAAGTTTTATCTGAAACAGATCAATAATTCTAATAGAGAGATTAGATCAGAAAAATCTCTATCGCAATATTTTCAACCTGATTCATAATACTTATCGGAAGATATTTTGATTTTTATCTAGCATCTTAGTCAATGTATATTTAAATTTATATTGTATGTTCAATCACATTGTTGCGTTTTAATTTATTACCGTTACCAAAAATACAAGCCACCAAGAGATAACAAACACTCTCTCATAAGGGACTTCGGACGTCAAACGGAACGCATAATATTAAAATTTTACCTTCCAATAAAATTTGTATTATGCTTCCAATGACGTCCGAAGTCCCAGTAATGTCTTCCTGGGGCTATACCATTATGAGCCGTACAATGACGAAGTTGACGGCTTGTATTTGAGAGGTGGTTTCGATGCAGACCGGAAACGGTAGGTGGCGTTGTAGGCGCATCTAGGAAGCGGAAGAAGCGACATCTAGCGACCAGGCGAGGTGAAAGAATCGATGTACTCTCATAAGGGACTTCGGACGTCATTGGAAGCATAATACAAATTTTATTGGAAGGTAAAATTTTAATATTTTCAATTTAACATGAAAAAAGACATCCGCCAAATTCAAAGGTTTCCCGCGCTTTTTTTCGACTGGTAGTTATAACTGGTTATAACTGCGAGGGCGTACATCATTCACTTTATAACCACAGACTAATTAGAAAAACTTTAGTAACGTTAACAGAGTATAATAGATTATAATTGATAAATTAGTCAAAAACAACACGGTTTTACTCACGTATACAAAAAGTAGTCGGAATCGCCGACCAGTTTCGACCTATTAAGTAGGTCATCCTCAGGGGCGAGTGCTAAGAGGACGTCGCGTCGCGGAGGCCTCTCGATCACTGTCAGCCACCCGCGCCCGCGCCGCCGTCCGCCTAGCGGCACGTAAAGCACGGCTCGAAGATTGGGGTGGGGGTGGTTCAGAGGGTTCCGAAGATGTCACATCTGTTTGATCATGTGCAACTACCGGTGCATGTAGAACACTTGTGTGTACTGAACTGACTGTGTCAAATCCTCGTGTAGGCCTGTTAGTGCATTTATGTACGGTTTGAAGAATCGGTCTCCAAGTAGTCGGCAACGTCCAGCCTACGTCACGATTGAAATTCGGACGTTTGTTGATTTCTATGGCCTCACGTATTTTACGCGGGCCGAAAGACTTTTCTATAGCCAATACTTTGGTCTTGTCAAAACGGATGTAATGGGAAACGTCCGAATCCAATGCATGCTCGGCGATCGCAGAGCCGTTCCCGTCCAATTTCTTCAAACACCGAATGTGTTCAGTCAATCTAGTAGCCACGTTGCGTCCTGTTTCACCTATGTAGCTTTTGCCGCAGTCCGAATTTCAATCGTGACGTAGGCTGGACGTTGCCGACTACTTGGAGACCGATTCTTCAAACCGTACATAAATGCACTAACAGGCCTACACGAGGATTTGACACAGTCAGTTCAGTACACACAAGTGTTCTACATGCACCGGTAGCTGCACATGATCAAACAGATGTGACATCTTCGGAACCCTCTGAACCACCCCCACCCCAATCTTCGAGCCGTGCTTTACGTGCCGCTAGGCGGGCGGCGGCGCGGGCGCGGGTGGCTGACAGTGATCGAGAGGCCTCCGCGACGCGACGTCCTCTTAGCACTCGCCCCTGAGGATGACCTACTTAATAGGTCGAAACTGGTCGGCGATTCCGACTACTTTTTGTATACGTGAGTAAAACTGTGTTGTTTTTGACTAATTTAAGATGTCTCGCGTAAGTTTTAATAATATTATAATTGATAACGTTACAAGTCAATTGCTAATTTTGCATTTATGGGGCGAAGTATATTTAATTTCGACTGATCTCCCTCACATTGTGCATAAGTCAATTCTGTAAAAAAACCTTTTGCTTCTTAACAAAATACTTTTAAAAAATAAATAATGAATTTATAAATATTATGAAAGTAAAGGAAGTAACAGGTACATATAGTACGAGTAATTAGTGCAGTTACTGGGGCGTTAAAAACGTTAAAACCTCGGAATTCTCAGGGGGAAGATGAAATTAAATGATTTTTGCGGAAATGTGTTAAGAATAATATAAACAACAATCTCTACCTATTTAAAAAATGTGCATTTGATTTTATAATAAAAAAAAAATATGATTACAGAATAATGATTTCTTATATTTACGCTAATGTTAGACATTAAAATTAAACTATTTTATCGCAGTTTTTATATTTTAATTTATCATGACGTTTCGATGACTTTGCAGCTTTTGTCGCCACGGGGAGACTGAGGTCATTCGCAAATTCAAAGTTACAATATCTACCTACACTTTACAATAATAGAACTATTAATTTTTTTTTACCTTTTAATGCTCCGATCTGCGCAGAATAAGCTCACAGTGTCTTGAAGTCTGGTAGCCGGTCTTTTGGGTTCCAATTTAATTAAATGTAAAACTGGATCCCAGGCTTGTGCAAGCTTCTAACTATCTTCTCAATTAAAATTCAAATGTTTTTTAATTTCAAAAGCCTAGCCAATAATGTTATGTAGGAATTGGTGTTTTTTGGCAAGCATTTGAGGCTTGTCTAGTTGCAGATAATGGTTGCAGCCTTCTTCAGAATTTTGAGCAACTACAGACTTCGTAGAGCGTCGGTGTTTTACATCAGGTACATATATTCTTTGACGTGGGTTCCCATATTCCTTTTAATTTGGCCTATGTAAGAGAGACCATATTTGCAATCTGTCTTGTATATGCCCGGAGCTTGTTGACTCGCAGTACCTGACATGTTGCAGCTCGGCAAGGTCTTTTTCGTTACAGATTCCTTGTTCGCTCTGAAACAATGATAGCTAATTGTTTTGGATGGTGATGATATTCATTCATTTTGATGCAATCTTGTATTCGTAAGCTCGTGAGGAGAAATTGAACATCAACTCTGACCATTTTTCGTTGTCAGGTAATTGTAGGTGACAAGCTAAATAAGCATATGCAAATTCAGTTGTAAATGTGGCAACAAACCATACTTTCGCTCACTTGAGGCAGCTATCAGAGTTGTTATTCCTCTACCTCTTTTTAAAATTTCCTCAAGACCTGCAACGTTTTTTCCAGAAGATGAACCCAATTTTTCTCACATTATACAGATATGCTCATCAGTAATGCTGCTGGTCGTTGGTGGATCCGTTACTCGAAAACTAGAATAGAAAACAATTAAATATTCCTATGGTGGATTTATTGCATTTTAGCCATGATTTATTGTTATTTACTTTAGTTAATCATATAATAATGAACTAGAATTTATAATTATATTACTTACCAAACGATATAATAAAAAATACTTTGTAAAAAAACCTTTGTTTGTGAAACTTGCGTAGAAATATGTAAGGATTTTCAAGTTGCTCCGATTAAAAAACAGCTTTGATAATATTTTAAAATTTCAACAAAATCACAGAATTTTATTATTCATACACACAATATCTACTGGACACCTCGCTTATAACTGAACTAGCCAGAAAAAATGCATATAGTAGTACGCAGTCTAAGCAGCACTTGCCATGCTCCCCCCCGAAAATGGCGCCCATTGTGGATGCCGTATCTAGTTATATAGAATTTTGCCTATTCGAAGAAAATGCCGAGTCTGCAACTAAAAATTTTTTTCATAGTTTGTTATACAGGTTGGTTGTTTGCATTTTTGTATATGAATGGATATTATGATACTACTTAGCTATTTCTGGCGGTGTTATTTGTATTGTACTTTATACACGCCTTTATTTTTACATATATGTGTTGCTAGTGTATCCATGGCTTAACATTTCGGCCGAGCATGCCACGCGTTTGATTCACCCGTTTACAATAGCAATAATACGAACTTGAAATTACTAGGTTGTGTGGCATTCCATTAAGCTCGTACACCTTTTTTTTTTCGCGGAAAAAGTCCCTTGTTACTACCTTCCAGTCTTCGCGGAGGGCGACTGAGCGGTTATGTTGGGGTAGCCGTTGCCTTACGACCCGACAATTGAAGCGGCCCGGGACCCTCAGGCGGCGGTCGGGCTGAGTCCCTAACCAATGAACCTAACCTAAGTCCCTACGCAACGGCCTACCAACTAAAACTCCGCGTTGACCCTTTTCAACGCATAAGGGACGACTGCGGGCTTCCCCGAGACAGCAGGTCCGAGTCTTCGGCCGCAGCCGCCCCTGCGCGGTGCTGCCTTGCCCCGGCCCGTCTCCTAAATGTGGGGGGGGGGGCTAAGCCACGCGCACCGAAGGACGCTGTCAGCGTCAACGGCAGCATGAGGTCAACGCCACACTGCCGTCCATCCCGGGGGTCTACCGAAAAATGTGCAAGAAATGCACAAAAATGCACTAGGGCGGACAGCCCGCTGCTGCCCGCCGACGACCCCCTTCGTGGCCCCTATTAGTCGCCTCTTACGACGGGCAGGGGTTTACCGTGGTGGTATTCTCCAAACGCCCCCATTCCACAGGGCGGACGCTCTTACACCTTGAGACATAAGATGTTAAGTCTCATAATGCCCAGTAATTACGCTGGCTACAATATCCTTCAAACCGGAAAGCAACAGAATAGTATAAAAATTTGAACGTATGTACTACCAAGACTATCGTATAGTGAACCAGTGACACTATACGACTTCGACTTTGATGTTAAACTTTTACGTTACATATCCACAGTTACATTTAAAAGTTATTCGTCATTATAATATTTTTACTGTAAATATAATAATCATATAACCATGGAATATGAGCATTCCAGTTGTATTCATATTTCCATAGACAAAAAAAATTCGATTTTTAAAATTGTCTATGACCCTTGGTTTAGAAATTTGTGGCTGGCCACACGATCTTAAAATATTTGACGTAAAAAAAAATACAATTACAAATGGCGTTTACGTAGTGTAGACAGATGTGTTCACGGCCACGATGGGCGATGATTCTTTGATATTACGAGAAGATGGCTATATACGTATGAACTTTCCTGTTACTTCTCTCGCGTATCATAGTAACTTAAATATAATTTTGGTGAAGACCGACGTTGGTAGTGTACACGTTTTGGATGTGAACTCGGGTGTGATACTGCAGACTTCTTGTCTGTGCGCGGGTGAGTACGACGCTTATTTTCCACTGTTGAGTTCTCGATTTGTGCGAATTATCAATGGATTGAGTTGTTTGCAGTGTACAGCATTGATTATTGTGAAGTAGATGTGTAAAGATGGATGGTGTCCTACTTTGTTTCCACATTTGACAGTTGTCGGATAAACAAGTGTACCGGAATGCCGGATGATATGTTGCCGGTTTTCAGACAATGGAGGCGCTCTGGGCGTGGAGTACGCGCCGGGCGCAGACAGGGTTTTCGTGTGGGACAGCAGTGGGGTGGGCGCCCGGAACGATTACAACGGCGTGCTGTTGCTGCAAACGGCACTCCAGAGGCCGCTTCCGTCCTCACAACCTGACAAGTGCATTTCTATAGAGCTCGTTCTCTCTGAGGTATGCTGATTTTAATATTGTGCAAATTTAAATACAAATGTTTTATCATGTTTATTGTAAATGTTTATAAGCTATTTTTGTCATATAAGGCAAGTGGATGAAGTGTACATATTACAGTACAAACATAATATTAGTTGTCACCGTCAATAACTGATGCTGGTATATTGTTATCATCACTTCATTGTCAACAATTCTGCATGTCATTGTTGTGAACAACACAAAGATGAATTAGAAGCCATGAAATGTCATCATGATTTTTGGGGTATTTGCAATAACTTGATCATTCATAAACATTTACGATACTTAATAAGTATTTACAGTACAGTATATGAATAAGCCTTATTTAACCTAACTAATGTATCATTTTCCTGCACTAAACAAGTAATAATCAGTCATAGATAAATGCCAAATAGTTTAGATCTCATTAAATATGTCTATTTCAAGGTTTAGTCTGATTTTATTGCGGATTATATCATTGATGAAACCTGTCTTTGCACTTGCTGTTTCATTCTTTTCATACAAAAATAGCTCCAGCAAATACAGCCTCTGATGGTAGATCAGCCTGCTCAATACCATAGATAAAGTAAATGTATTAATTTTGACAGTTCTTTTGCTACCCTTTGTGATAAAAAGTATTTTTTGATTAGAAAATAATGCAAATTAATCATAAGTTTAGTTTACATTTATTATTTAGGGGATTACTTTATATTGCATTCTGAGATCATTTTATAGCATTATATTTCATCAACCACATTAACAAACCACTAAGGTGAATATACATGTTATTATGTGTATAATCTCTTTGATATTATAGTCCAAATGCTTTGATACCGTACCATAACTGCTATTTATTTATTTAAATAGTACTACCGCACCACACATAGTAAATTATTTAAATGAAAGTATACTTATTATATATGCAGTACAATTTTTGTGTGCATAATTATTTACAACATTCAAGAAATAATTTAAATTTGTTTTTATATTTAGCACTAATGTCATTACTGTTTGAACCATATTGAAAAAATAATAAACATAATTGGGATTTAAATATGTAGTAATATGCATGTATGTTGTCCTATAGCGTAGCTTGCCATAGCGGGGCCCTATATGTAAATTCGTTGAGGGCTCTTCAGAGCAGTGCTAACTTTTGGATGCCTGCTTACTTAAAAGTAGGTATGGACCAAGAGGGGTCCCATATCACTCATATGGCTGATACCGCGGTAGCTATGCCCCAGATGCTGTCATAGTTTACTAGTTATTCAGATGCTATGGTGGGTTTAAGGAGACACATTTAGCAACCATCTCTTTTTGTACTCAATGAGTAACCTGCTGTATTAGACTGGCTGTTTTTTTGCTGATAATAAATGGAGTAGAGTTCACAAAGTATATACAAATGGGAGATGTTTGCTCCTTGCCATTTGGTACAATAATGGAAGTACACCAGTTGTTCCTAGAATGCGAATTACGTACATAGGCTACGATGTCAGTTTTTACACTTTGCATGGTGGTCGCTAGCTGGGCAGGTAAAATGTCCTACCACCAGCAAACCAACTATAGCTTTTCATCTTTACATTTTTACACACATAATTGAACTAGTTTTCGTATATTTGCAAATAAATACTGTTTTTGTCTAAAGTTAAAATGTTCCAAGACATAATACATTTAAAAATTTTCCAATTTATTACATTTTAAGTATGAAATAAGTAACAAGGTATATACTTTTTTTGATACAAGCACTGCAAAGTGACCCTTCTGCACCTTATGGTAAGTGTAGTAGGGTCCAATTGAATGTCTACTGATGAGAGATGATTAAACCCCTTGGCAATCAACACAATTATGCCCGCCTGTTGGAGCTTGATATACACAGCCTGATCCAAAATCACCAAATCTAATTACAACATCTGCCCAACAGTTTAATCGTTATTGAAATTGTCAGAACTGCTGTAACAAAAACTAATTGTCATCGAAGTTCTATCAGTGCGACAACTACTATGCAAGGAGACAAAAATGCCTGTACAAAAATCGCAACCAAAAATAGTTAATTTTATTTGATTATAATAAGAATATACACACACTTATAATGAGGTACACAAGTATTGTTTGTAATGACGTTCCTAAAATAGCTTGTGATGACCTTTCTAAATTACTGGCGAGTTAAAATAATGACTAAATCAAAACTGGTCAATCTATCAGAGCTGCATTACCATTATATACACGCACTTCAAATATTTAACATCCCTATCGCTCAGCAGGTAAAAAAGATCGTACCGTATGCGCCAAAGAAGGCCACCGCGGGTTTTGGCTGGTATGCCGGTGTAGGGTATACGGGGGTAGGGACTCGGTCCAATGCTCGCTCCGATGATGCTATACTCGCGAGTGGCGACTTTGGACCAACACACCGACATACGTGAAACCAACGCAATTGTTTTACTCACCCCCCAAGTCAAGGCAGAGATAACGCGTTTAATCCCGTGAAAAATAAAGGTTTTAATAATGATATAGCCTGACGAAACGAGAGTGTCTTGTGAACAGATGAGGCGTTTTGTACAGCCGACGATCGACATACGTTTCATTTAGGTTCTGCTGTGTTTATTTCTACCAAATGTGCATACTTTTACCTTTGACTATTAATAAACGTGATGTGAATTGATTCTGCGTATGGCGTTTATAATGTAAGTTTTTTAACAATAATTTTACGGTGTTAATATGTTATAGAGGAAATTCGTATCAAGCAGTGACGTCATTATTCAATCTTCCTTTAAGGTTATAGCTTAAGGTCCATTTTTCATACATTTTGTTTCACCTTTAATTTAATACGACGAAATTTTAAAGGCCGAAATATCCATGCATATTAATTATTTTTACGTTTTTCTTTCAACTGCGAGAACTAATCACTAACTAGACGTGAATTTAAAATCTTTACTTGTCAATACTTGTTTAGTTACCCAGATTAAAGGTGAAACAAAATGTATAAAAAATGGACCTTAAGCTATAACCTTAATTACTTGGATTTTATGTTAATAGATTATATTAGTTGACCACTACTGTAGCGCGGAATACACTCAAAAATATCTACCCGAGTCGATTTTTTTCTTCTTATTATTTCAAAACTGACGTCTACAATATAGGTAATATAATATATGCGAGATTTTCCGATCGATAAAAAAAACATTTAATTTACCCTGCATTGGAAGTGTCCGATATGTACGGAGGGTGGACGTCCGATGCTGCTCTTGCCAGTTCGCTAGACGTTGCTAGGGGAGGTGGACAGATGACTTAATAAAAGCCGCAGGAGGTAGCTGGATGCAGACCACTTCCAATATGTCGATCTCGAAATCTTTGATGGAGGCCCATGTTCAGCAGTAGACGTCCTACGGCTGATAATGATGTATGGCGGCCTGTTGCTTGGGAATTAGATAGACGATCTGATAAGGCTGCAGAAAGTCGCTGGATGTAGGCATGCTTGCAACATGTCAGTTTGGAAATCTAAGAGAGACTTATTTCAGTAGCGGACATATTATATATACTTAATATATAACATCTCTATCTCATAGAGATAGGCAGGGACTATGAATTACCATTTTGCCTGATTCTAGAACACTTCTACGACTTTCATATCCAACATTCAACAGTTTTGGGCGGTTGACCCTTAGTGGCTTTTCCATTCAAACTCATCGCGTATATCCTTTACATCAGTCATAAGAATACTCCCGCATCAGCAGTGAACATTCCGTGGCTGATGATGACGGTAGCAATAGCCTCCTATCACGTCACAGCATGAATATAAGCTCGGCGATGTGGAAGAGCAATAGTCAGGCCGCTTCCCATTCGAGGATAAAATTACGTCATCATTGTGACCCAATCATGCTTATGAAAGTCATCAATGACGTCATCATTATGAACCAATCATGCTTATCAGTTGTAATGTTTTGTCAAAAGCAACGGTCTTTTAGTTGTTTACACTTAATGACTAATTTAATTAGACTGCCTCGGTGGCGTAGTTGTACTGCATGCGCGGTACGGCTGCGCTCTGAGGTCCTGGGTGCGAATCCCGGGTCGGGCAAAGTGATAATTGGGTTTTTCTGCTCAATATCAGCCCGGAGTCTGGATTTTGTGCCCGATATGGCGATAGGCTCGCCCCCTATCACATTCTGGGACGGAACACGCTTGGCGAAAAGTGGGTGCCCTGGTTGCACCTCTGCATACCCCTTCGGGGATAAAATGCGTGATGGTGTGTGTGTGTGTAATTATTAATTTCTGGAATTTTTGTGATAAACTTTCGATTTACCATTGTCTGTTGTCTAGTCAAGAAATCAAGCAATAGTATGTATATTTGTATCTTTTTTTTTATGAGTGCACGGCAAAGTCACCCCTATGCACTTGGTGTTAAATGATGTGAGGCCCAATAGAATGTCGACTGACGAGAGATGAAAACCCCTCGGCAGTCGACACAATTATGCCGGCCTCTTGGAATTTTTTTGTACAACTATATACACGTTACTAAAACTGAAGTGTTATAAACTATTATTTGTGTTTGTTTGAGGCAATTTTTCGAAAAAAATGATGCAAACTAGTTCAACGAGTTATTTATACTCTTAGATCATTTAATAATTATTATTAGTGGTTGAAATTCGACCGTCGAATTCAATATATTTGTGACACATAGTAAGTATTATTTGTATTTTTGCCCGCCTTTTATATATGAACTTTAGTTATGGCAAATATCACACTGCATGCTTTCTTTATGTATTCATATATTATAGATAACATTTTTAATTTCGGATACGAATTACAAAGCGGTTCCTGGTCAATAACTTGACCTCTCTAAAGTAGGTGCTGTTGTACTTTAGCCAGGTCAACTTATATCAGACGATATATTTTCACACCCCAACCTTTTACAAGGGCGCAACTACACGCAAAAGCTAGTAACCATTCATCTATGTTAATATTGTAAATAATACTTTTATGTTTGTTTGTAAACGCTTTAAGAACTAAAGGAATTATAACAATCACTTTTAAAAAGCTTTACTATTTACTAAACATGAGCAAATTACGCTATACTTTGCTTTTTTTTATTTTAATCCGGCCGCGTCTGCAACTAAGTCCAATCAAAATATGTCGTAAGGATTCAATTTCACCTGGAAACTCCATCAATCGTAGCAATACGCATGCGTTTGAAATGTACACCCGGTGGGCGATAGTGAAGCGCCCCCTGGACCCCGCCGCGCTGCATTTAGCGATCCGAAGCATGACTCGGCGATTTCATAACGTCCCACCAATATTGTAAATGCGAATTTTGTGGACACGTTTAGATTTTTTACAGAAGTTAAGGTTTACCCCTGAGCGGATTTGGATAAAAGTAAACGTAGTAAAATCTTTTTTAATCCCGAAAAAATAATACCACAATTATTTTAGAAAATGTTTTGAATGAAATAATAATGTTTGGTTTGGTTAATTGTCAGAGCTGCGTCAGTTTTTCTATCTTTACATTAAGACGTGGTAAGAAATATAATAGAAATTATTCCGTGTTATAAATTGGTACGCTCTCAGTATACGCATACTTATTCATTAATTTGCCATTATAATAAAAGAGTATATTGTCTATTCCTAAAAAATCCCAGTTTCATATAAACCACTCAATAATTACCAATGAATACAAGTGGGGGAATTCCCTAGAAGGCGCTACTTGATAAACACAAAACATGTTGTGCCATGACAGCACATCTTAATTATAGTTCCACTACAATGTTATCGTTTTATTTAGCCAAAGTTACATTTTGTCCATTTTGAAGGACGCAACAGACTGTTCGGCCATTTGGTTATGCGTTTATACGCCGAATATTGTAATAACAAAATTGTGTTGCGTCAAAGTACAAAGTAACAGCAGCAGGAAGAAATGATATGACGTGCATTTCTATCGGTCAATTCTTACGTAGTGGTCATTTATCAGTCGTATAAAACATAGCTTTTTCTGACTGCTAGAAAAAGCCTGTGTCAAAAGTGGATAAATATTAATTGTAACGTGCTATCTGATTGGTCGTTTGTTTCATTCCTTTATATTTTTGCAAAACTATATTTGATTTACATACACAATACAAAATTTACACAAGAAGGCCATTTAACGAGTTTCAGTAAAACAAATTTATTTTGTAAATATTTTTTTTGTGATGACTATTCCACTCCATTTTTCGTCTCTCTCGGACATTGATTCGTTTCGATTTTCGGTAGTAAACGTCGTGTATGCTTCGATAGCACGCAAATAACGTGAGCACACTACCATGTGAGGGACTTTGTTTTACCTTAGTCTACGTAGCGTAGTGTAGTACATTTGTGTGTACAATGGCGAAGGATGAAATTTTCCGAAACCCAACACAACTTATAGATAAGAATAATATACATAAACGAGGTTTGAAAGACATTATAGCCAATGCAATTATTGGGCATTATGGGATATCCAACGTATCAAGATGACGAGCGCAGTTTAATGCAATGCAATGCTTTGTAATTTAAAGGGTGAGTGTTGCTACTGATTATAATCATGGGCAGACGTGTCGTTTACCATCAGGCAAACGTCTCTCTAAGTTTGTCATTTTATTCGTACACACACTAAACAGACAGACCACCTGTAGCGAAATGCGAAATTTTCCGACAGGGAACCCAACACTACTTATAGGTACTAATAATATGTATAAATGTGGTCTGCAAATTGTTTTCATGATGATTAGATTTTACATAAATTACGAAACGGCAGGAATAGGGTTTGTTTTTTGGGGAACTGCCGTGTTTATCACCGAAGGTACCCTGGTAACGGTGTACAGGCGATCCCCCTGCTTAGCAACCACGGAAGCCCCATGATGAGTTGGTGGGCCCTATCGCTATCACTGGAGGCTCGATAGCCTCCAGCTAGACGGTCTTATGTAAGCCATACACGCTACGGTCTACCGGAGAGGTCATCTGTGCAGGTATGCCTGCGCAGGTATCAATTGAAAGAATTGATTTTCGATTCTGCGCCGGTCGCCTGCACAGGCTCAAAAATCTGCACAGGTCTATTCCCACACACATTGCGGTCTATCGGCGCAGGCATACCTGCACCGGTGGACCTTTCCGATGGACCGTAGCATGTATGACAGCCATTAGGGCCCGGGAGGAAGAAGGAGGGGATAGAGGGAAGGTAGAGAAGGGGAAGGAAGAGGAGTTCTTAGAATGGTTGGAAGGAAGGGAAGGGAAATGTTCACGAACCCTTAGACAGACCTCAATGTGAACTTAGCAACCTAGAGGCATACGCACGAGCTGTGCTCCTAGAGTCGCGGCAAATGTGCCCCCGTGCATGGGCGTGCATTGCAGGAATAGGGTTGTATGGACCCTTGCCACTGGTGTACAAAACAAAAAAAAACCTATAAGACACTGTGCTCAAGTTGTTTGCCGTAACAGCAAGACAGGATAATTGATTACGTTAAACATTAGTGTTATCGCACTATACTAATGGTGTAGTTAATGTCACGATAGATAGTAAAAAAACTGGTAAGTAATGTGCGAGTCGCACACGCTGACTTAGGGATAAACGCTTGGTCTTTATTGCTATTTGTTAGTATATTATTAGAGATGAAAATCCCTTGTGAAAATTTTAGTCCGCTAGCCATTAAGGTTCAAAATCTAGAGCTTTTTAAATATCACACAGATAGTCTAAACCTATCTAAGTTACGTTGATATTATTTTGGATACGGAATTCTAAAACTAATAATATTAAAATTTCATTTCCGACCTGACGAAGTATAATAATAACCAGTTGTCTAGTTTAATATATTTTTAACACATATTTTACACAAATTTATATCACTCCTTCAATATGAAATTTAATTACATAATATGTCAAATCTCACCCTCTTCCGTTTGAGGTTTTTTTTGTTAACAACAGTCGAGGGGTGATACATTTCTACTTATCCTACTAATATAAATGCGAATGTCTCTGAGGATGGATGGATGTATGTATGTTTGTTACTCTTTCACGAAGAAACTACTGAACGGATTTGGATGAAACTTTACAGTAATATTGGTTGGACATCAGAATAACACATAGACTACAATTTATAGTTTGTGTAATTTGGTCATAATATAACGATACATATCAGTCAGAAAAAGAAATAATCCCGGAGAACTCCCTCACGCGGCCGAAGCCGCGAGCAAAAGCTAGTTAATTACAAAAATCACGTTATGTCTAATGGGTAGGCAGAGGTGCAACTAGAGCATTTCGCCTTGTGCGTTCCGTCGCCATGATGTGATGGGGCGATTCTATTGCCATTACGGGCGTAAATTCCAGATTATGGGTTTATACTGAGCAGAAAAACCCAATTTCACGCTTTTCGACCTGGGAGCTGAATCCGGCACCTCAGAGTGGTAGTCTTACTGCGCACGTAATACAAAGCCACTTAGGCCGTCATCATGAATAATATAAAGAGGGAAATCCTTTATTATTAGATTGATTATATAAAAACGAATTGTTGCTAATAGAACTATTGTTAAATACTTAATAAATAGTGTGGAACAAAATTATTACATTTTGAGCATCACAAACGCATAAAAATATATATAATAATACCAATATGACGAAAAATCGTGGGACACTAATAAACTAGTCACCAAAAATATTGCAGAGGATCCACCGGAATCAGGCACCGTGTTGTATATTTGCTTATAAATCCGCTTCTAGTATAATTTTGTAATACTTAATGATACCAGTGACGTCATCGTATCGCCTTTAAAACAACCACCATCGCATGTGGCCCAAATTTAACCAGTTGTGTTTGTAAAGTAATTCAATTGTTTTTTTTTTTCACTGTTTTACAATGTACATTGTACAGCCGTGAACATTCAACATGCTTTCATTTAAATTGTAAAGCATTTGGATTAAGTCACGTGCATTCACTTTTTTTGTGTGTTTTAAATTCTAACCCCTTATTCATAAACGTTATTAATCTAAGGACGGATCATTGCTGTGATAACAAGTCTGTTTCCCAGTGCTGACGGCATGGCAGCTTTCGCAGTGCGTAGACATAGGGCCGTTGTGATTGGCTAATATTGAGATACAACTTTAATCTAATTGGCTGTTAGATAAACAAAGTTGAACAAACAGCAAGCTGTCAGATAAACAAAGCTGAGAAACAGACTTGTTATCACAGCAATGCTCCGTCCTTAGATAAATAACGTTTGTGAATAAGTGGGTAACAGTATACTTACCAAAACCGGTGCCTTCGTCACAAGTGACAATTTCAATCACGGCGCATGTTTGCCCGAATTTATTTCGTTAACAGATGTTACTATGACGGAATTGCCATCAACAGATTGAGAACGTACAGAGAATCTGAATACGAAAAAGGATTTCTCCGCGGGGGAAGGCGCGGATGAGATCTAGTTTAGTGTTTTTCTACACAAAGACATTAAACAGTATAGTTAAAGACCGAACATCAGGACCAAATTTGTGCTCCAAAAGTTATTACCAATAGGGTGTTTGACAATTTTTTAAAATGTATGTACTATACGATAGAGGATTTTTCACTTATAGCATGAATTATATTGTTATTGTTAAAATATGCTAAATTTATTAAATATCCGTGATTTTCTTTTGTCATTTATAATTTCGCGCTAAAACGCGCTGTCACGTGACGTTATCCCTGTGTGATGTCATCGCTCATATACAAACATTCGTGACAGTTCTGACACCTAACCTGCACCTTACAACAAAACAAATTGTCTACGATTTATATCTGTTAGTTATTACTTTTCCCACAAAAATTTAATATGCCAGCATATAAATATTGTTCAGTGCCTTTATGTAAAAACTCAACACCACATTATCCCGATACATTGTTCATTCATATGCTAAAATCCAAAGATTTAAGAAAGAAGTGGTGGACTTTAGCACGACGAGATCCAAAATATACGTCAGATAAATCGACGAATAATTTTATTGTGAAGTGCATTTCAATGTAAGTTTATAGTTGTTTAATATGTTATAAATGTTGTTGTCACCTAAAAAAATAATCTATACTTCTATACTTATTATATAAAGCTGAAGAGTTTGTTTGTTTGTTTGTTTGAACGCGCTAATCTCAGGAACTACCAGTCCAAATTGAAAAATTCTTTTTGCGTTGGATAGCCCTTTGTTCGTGGAGTGCTATAGGCTATATATCATCACGCTATACCCAATAGGAGCGGGGCAGTAATGGCTAATCTCAGGAACTACCGGTCCAAACTGAAAAATTCTTTTTGTGTTGGATAGCCCTTTGTTCGTGGAGTGCTATAGGCTATATATCATCACGCTATGACCAAAAGGAGCGGAGCAGTAATGACTAATCTCAGGAACTACCGGTTCGAACTGAAAAATTCTTTTTGTGTTGGATAGCTCTTTATTAGTGTAGTGCTATAGGCGATATATCATCACGCTATGACCAATAGGAGCGGAGCAGTAATGGCTAATCTCAGGACCTACCGGTACAAACTGAAAAATTCTTTTGTGTTGGATAGCCCTTTGTTCGTGGAGTGCTATAGGCTATATATCATCACGCTATGACCAATAGGAGCGGAGCAGTAATGACTAATCTCAGGAACTACCGGTTCGAACTGAAAAATTCTTTTTGTGTTGGATAGCTCTTTATTAGTGTAGTGCTATAGGCTATATATCATCACGCTATGACCAATAGGAGCGGAGCAGTAATGACTAATCTCAGGAACTACCGGTTCGAACTGAAAAATTCTTTTTGTGTTGGATAGCTCTTTATTAGTGTAGTGCTGTAGGCATATATCATCACGCTATGACCAATAGGAGCGGAGCAGTAATGACTAATCTCAGGAACTACCGGTTCGAACTGAAAAATTCTTTTTGTGTTGGATAGCTCTTTATTAGTGTAGTGCTATAGGCTATATATCATCACGCTATGACCAATAGGAGCGGAGCAGTAATGACTAATCTCAGGAACTACCGGTTCAAACTGAAAAAATATTTTTGTGTTGGATAGTTCTTTGTTCGTGGAGTACTATGGGGTATATATCATCACGCTATGACCAATAGGAGCGGAGCAGTAATGGCTAATCTCAGGAACTATCAGATCGAACTGAAAAAATATTTTTGTGTTGGATAGCACTTTGTTTCTGGAGTGCTATAGGCTATATATCATCACGCTATGACCAATCGGAGCGGAGCAGTAATGAAACATGTTGCAAAAACGGGGAAAAATTATTAGTTTTGAGAGCTTCCGTTGCGTGCGCTGCGTAAACGGTTAAAGTTATGCAACAATGATGTATGACGGGATTATTCCTCTTAAAAAGTTCTAAAAAATATATTATAAAACAAATTCCCCCGCTGCATCTGTCTGCCTGAACGTGTTAAACTCAAAAACTACCCAACGTATTAAGATGAAATTTGGTATGGAGACAGTTTGAGAGGCTCCCGGGAAACTACTATTTTTATAACGGAAAACTTTAGCCTGAAAAACTTTATAATGCGGGCGGAGCCGCGGGCAAAAGCTAGTGTTTTAATATAAGTGTAAAATATAAATTATAGTTTTTGTTACCTCGGTTTTTTTAAAGTTATGAGTGCGTGCTATCTGTTGTTCTATGTGTCATGCAGTCGTTACTATATATTTATTGTATTGAATGATGCAATGTTTATGAGAGATGACGTCACTAGGAATGGCAGCCAGCATCGCGTCGTTTAGGCCGCGAGGGGTACAGACTAAAAATTCAAAATTTTAATGACGTATATAAAATATTTACAATACGTTTAAAACAAAAAAATCTATTTGATAAATATTGTCGCCCACTATTCTTTCTCCTGGAGTAGTTTTATATTTTTTGGTTACACCAGTCAAACACCCTATTGGTAATAAGTCGCTGCCTTCTTTGAAATGTTCGTGTGACAAGATTTCGCAGCGTCCTTAGATAATAATAACATGTTTGCAGAAAATATATTACATGTACATTAAAAAAGTGTAAATGAATATTGAAAAATATGAAGGCTTTTACATTGGTGTTTGGCTATTTCACGGCAGATCGAGTAACCATCGCGTGACGGCAAAATTTTTGTATGGCAATCTTGCCAATGTCTGCTCTATATTAACTTAGAACTCTTTGGTTCTACATGAGTCAATGTTTACATGTGCTTTGCCTAATATGGTGAAGTCGTGCACTCGGTCGGGGCATGTCGTTACCGATTTAAATTCATTTATTCGCATCGCCATCACTGCATGTTTGAAAAGTTTTCTCGGTATATGAGTGATTGTGATGCCTTTGTTTATGATTGCCGGATGGTTTCGCTTCAAAAAGCTTATTGATTGTTTTGGCAGTTTTTATTAAGAAATTCTGGAGTTTTATACTCCTGGAAGGCACTGCACAGGACACTGTCTCTATCCTGAGGCAATTGTTAATGTAAAAAGCAGTAAATAAATTGACTACAATGGATTTTAATTGGAGACACATCAGCCTTTGTACACTGTTGCTTGATAGGAAAATTTAAAAGCGTGTATACTGATGAAAATTTACAATAATTGCACTACGATCGTCATATAAATAACATAATGGAGTTTTGATCATAATATTGTCATATAAGCTTACCATTCTTAGCACCTGCTTCATGAGATTCAAGTAAATTTAATTTTCCACTTATCGTATAAAACAGCTTATTTTGTTGGTACACATTTTATTACCATTTATTGGATAGCATAAATTAGAATGTGACTTTGGTATTTTGTATTTTGAGTAGCATTAACTCAGAAGTTGTAAAAGAGACTCTATAGTGATAGAGAAGACCCGTGCCCAGTGCAAGAGACTTTTCCCGCCCGTACACCCACTACTACAATTCCTGTAAGCCAGGATAAGCAGTGGCACGTAATCTATGACACCGAGCGGTGTAGCTCTGCGAGTCTCAAGGAAAACAATTTTTTCTTTATTCGTGCCCAATGTCAGTGTATAATGCTGGTATTTATTATATTTAACCATATTTTTGTTCACAGGCTGTCCTTCTGTACCAATGCCTGCAGAGTCTCGACGCCCACTCGATCGAGGGCCTCACAGACTTCATCAATGAGCTAAAAAACGCCATAGATGCTGAGCCTGCACGCAAGGGTGTCAAGGCGCAGAAGGTAAAATCTTTTGATTGTTAAACAGGGTCATTGTTACATTGCGTTACTAGATGAGACCACATAATCGTCTTTACCTTTGCTAAAATGGCGCCAAGTCCTCCATGAATAACAAATATGTTCGCCAAAATTACCGGTTTTACTTTTCTGATTTTTTTTATCTTGTTTTCGTTTAGTGCAAATACGGTGTGTGTAAGTGTATTTCTGATTGAAAGTATATGTTTTCGCTCCAACGAATTCTTTTCGTACGGTAATAGTGGCCTTGGGCATGTCAAATTAAAATTACTCTTTATTAATATTTATTTTGTACGAAACTTACAATTGTTTATTTTAAATCAATATTTAAAATTACTGATGGTAAAGTGTTATTTTCATGGAGAAAGTTAATGGTTTTATTTATTGACGCAATGTCAAAATGACCACAGGGTCACTATAATACAGATATTATGTACAAATTAATCGCTTTATTGTCCTTACTATTGTGTGCCTGAATTAACGTCAGTGTACTTGCATTGGAAAATCAGCTTTGGATTCTATTTCCTAGTCGAATAAAATTTGTTGTTCTATAGCGCGTGGGTCTTCCGTCATTGGAATTTGCAATGGTCTTGCCGCTTGTCATATAACATGATAATTTGTTTATACGGCCAAAAGTGAATGTATTGATTGCATATTATTTTGTTAGATTTACTGATGCAAAAAAAGTATAGCATCCAATTGGATATTTCTAAGGCAATAATAATAATAATAATAATATCAGCCCTGTATTGTATACTTGCCCACTGCTGAGCACGGGCCTCCTGTACTACTGACAGGGATTAGGCCTTAGTCCACCACGCTGGCCTAGTGCGGATTGGTAGACTTCACACACCCTCGAAACTCCTAGAGAGAACTTCACAGGTATGCAGGTTTCCTCACGATGTTTTCCTTCACCGTTAAAGCAAGCGATAATTCACAAAGAATACACACATCATTTTTTAGAAAAATCAGAGGTGTGTGCCCTTGGGATTTGAACCTGCGGACATTCATCTCGGCAGTCCGTTCCACAACCAACTAGGCTATCGCTGCTTGCGATATTATTATTTATTATTTTCTAAGGCAAATTAATATTTAATTTGATAACTTATTTTGAGGTAAGAATGACGCGGGCGTAGTCGCGAACGACACTTCATAACTAATAAGCGTTTATAAAGATATTGCAGTTTTGTCATCTTTACGTAATATGCATATAAGATAAGGTAGAAAGTAGGTTTGCTTTAAAAATTTAATTTGCCAATTGGACGTTATCACAAGAGTGATATGGTGCTTATTAGGTGACAGTGAATAAGGAATCTTGATAATATTAATATAGGAGAAATTATTGATTGTACGAGATTTTATTTCTACAGTGCGTAGAAATTTATGTAAAATATTTTAATGTCTATTTCGCGCTGTTTTTTATTCGCCTAAGAAATGCTTCTATGTGCGAATAAATTTTTAATGTGTCTAATAATAATATCGTTCATTCAAAGATTGTTAAGTATCTGGATCATTATTTATGAAGGTTTTTAAATTGTAACATTATATTTACAATCTCGTTTGTAGGTCCAACATTAAAAATAATTAAAACATATATACATCAGACAAAAAATAACTAAAACAAATATCGTTTGGCAATAAATAAAAATTATGTAATTAAAATTAAACATGAAATATTTGACAAGATTTAGAAGTTAGAATCGATCGGCACGCATTTGTGGGAATGTCTGTAAATGATCGCTGCAATGATTATAAATATTATATAATCAGTGGGTAGTAACTAATCGGTTTTTAATATTATGTATATTGATTCTAATTTTAAGTCAAATACTTCCTTATCTAGACAAAGACTTAAAAATGCTATGTCATGTATTATACCTGAATATTGAGCCCGATTTCATTGTAGATATCTTACAGACAATTGTGTTACCTAGTTATGCTATAAGGTATAAGCTGCAGTAATGTATTACTGTTTGAAGTTAGAACACAATTCATTTGGTACAGTGACCAGGGAGTGCGACGCGCTGAAGGTTGCCTAACTGTAAAGCTTATCAGTTGGACATATAGAGGTAATAAATATTAATTGCCATTCAAATTTCCAGTGGAGCACAGTAACAATATGTCTGCCACAATCCACACTGCGCCTGGTGACCACCAGCGTGGTGCAGGAGCTGAAGGGGCAGAACCGGCGGATACCGGCGCTGGCCATCGCGTCGGCGGTCGGCCAGCGCGCCAACGAGCTGGTGCCGTGCTCGCGCGACGAGGAGTCCAGGCCGCTCATGTACTCCGAGGCGGAGAGGAAGGAGACCTTCAAGCGGTGGCCGCACATGGACTACAAGTGAGTGCTGTAACGAATAGCAACCGCTGTTACTATACAGAATGTAATGCAAGTCACTGCGTATAGCATAATCATAAGTGGGGGGATAATAATAATAATATCAGCCCTGTATTATATACTTTGTCCACTGCTGAGCACGGGCCTCCTCTACTACTGAGAGGGATTAGGCCTTAGTCCACCACGTTGGCCTAGTGCGGATTGGTAGACTTCACACACCTTCGAAATTCCTAGAGAGAACTTCTCGGATGTGCAGGTTTCCTCACGATGTTTTCCTTCACCGTTAAAGCGAACGATAAATTCACAAAGAATACACACGTCATTTTTTAGAAAAGTCAGAGGTGTGTGCCCTTGGGATTTGAACCTGCGGACATTCGTCTTGGCAGACCGTTCCACACCCAACTAGGCTATCGCCGCTTTTAAGTGGGGGGATAATAATAGAAAATTATGAAATAAAGTAAAGGTAGCAATTAGTATTCTTTCTAATGAAAATTCTTATTATGATTATTTGCATAAAGATATGCCCACGAATGATATAGGCTACCGTAATACTATGGTTCACTTAGGACTTGTTCTGAAAATGTATTCGGGCAGAGTTTGCCACCGAAGCTCGTAGTGACAAAATAGCTAGTTATCCCGGTCCGAGATGTGTAAACATGGCGAGTGACAGAGCGCGGCGCCGCAGGTGGGCGCTGCCGGCGCGCATGGCGCAGGCGGGGTTCTACCACCAGCCCACGCCCAGCGGCGACGACCGCGCCATGTGCTTCACGTGCCTCGTGTGCCTCGTGTGCTGGGAGAAGAGCGACGAGCCGTGGGTGGAGCACGAGCGCCACTCGCCCAACTGCCCCTTCGTGCGCGGCGAGTACACGCACAACGTGCCCATATCGGTACGTACTGCCGCTATTACATGTGAAGGCACGAGTCGTGAGCACTATAGTCATTGGTCGCTTTGACTATTGGTTTACAAGAACTAACAGGTACTAACTACACTTTCGTTAAATTTGTACACAGGCGAGCTCGTCCCCACCATCGATCATCCGTGCTTATGACTTGTGCCGTTTACAGCAAGTTTGTTTTATTCCGGCCAAAATAAATGCCTCATTGTTTTGATTACTTGTTAGTGAGTAGTGACGTTTTGAATCCGATTTGTATGTTGTTGAACTAAATTTCGCAGGTTCTGTAGGATTTTTCATGCAAGAGACGCAGGAGTAACCACCAAGCTAATAATATTATACAAATTATAGCGCATGGTGTGCATTTGTTGTATGGTATGCCTGTTTGGTATATACTTAAATTAATTAATTTATTACACGTGAAAATTGATTAAATCTTAAATGGTATTATTTATTATATCAACAACTGGATGTGAAAACTCATAAATAATTTTATTTGAATTTTTTGATAGTAACATTTTTATAATAGGAAGTTAAGTAATGTACGGTATGTACTCGTATTTATATATTTACAGTACTGACAATAATGACGCATACATTCATGCCTTCTGCCTCTAAAAGGGTAGACAAATGTGCACTTATTGCCCACACACTGCCAAACTTGTATCTGCAAAGTGTGGACTCACATTCATACTGGGTACAAATTACCAAAAATAACTTTTACATTTAATGTTTTAGGTAACAAACGCAACAGCATGCGCAGTGCCGTTCCCAAACCTGACTGTGGTGTCGAAGGGCAACACGGGCGACCTCATCGCGACCGGCTCCTCAGAGAGCAAGGTCAACATCTGGAAGTTCGACTGTGGACTCAAACTGGTTAAGTTCATCAACCTATCGCCGTACGACTCCATCTTCAGCGGCATCTTGGCCACGGACAGCAACAAAGTGTGGTCCACCAGCTTGGAGAAGGATAGTTGTGAGTTTCATGGTAGTTTGTACGTTCAGCCGAT